>NW_024063424.1:0-585551 GCF_006381635.1 Hibiscus syriacus
ACATGAACTTAATAGATTATGATGCGATGAAGGCACCTGAATTTTCAAATATAACTTCAGGTAACTCTCATGACTTATATTGGGATTCAATTTAATGAAAAAGAGGAAGTTGCATTGGCAATTAAAGAGTATTACATCAAAAACCATGTGGACTCTGTTTTTGTAGAATCCAGTCCGAGAACTTTGTTTTCAAAATGTGTTAAATATAGAGAATAGTGTAATTGGAAGATTCGAGTTTCTAAACTTTAGAGGAAAAATGTTTGGGTGATCACAAAGTACAATGGTGATCATACATGTTTACGAAGTTCTATCCAACAAGACCACTGACAAATGGACTTGAATGTGATTTGTGAACACGTAAAGATGTTGGTTGCAGCAAATCCAAGGGTTCTCGTTTCAATGATACAAGCATTTATTAAGAACCATCTTGGATATCAAAAAAATACGTGAAGGTTGGCATGCAAAGGAGAACACAAAGAAGTTAATGTTTAGTGATTAAGATAATTCCTACAATGAGCTACCAAATTTATTACAAGCAATGCAATATTTCATCCCGGTGACTATAGTAAAGTATCACAACTTGGATGCATACAATCCAAAAGGTCGATTATAGAAGGGAAGAAAATATTCCATCGATTATTTGGGCATTCAGGCCATGCATCGAAGGATTTCCATTTCGTAAATGGATGGTCCAAGTTAATGAGATGTGGTTATATGGAAGATACATACATGTATTGTTGATAGTAGTTGCACAAGATGGTGATCGAAATATCTTCCTTATTGCATCCACAATTATTAATAAGGAGTCACGGACTCTTGGAACTTTTTTTGAGTAATTTACGTGAGTATGTTGTTCGAGAAGATGCCGAATGCCTGATATACGATAGAGGAAAAGGCATTTTAGCTACAACTAAATGACCAGGAAGTCGTTGGACACCTCCCCACGTATTGTATATGCCATATTGGTAAGAATAGTTGGGAAATGTGAAAAACTACCACATTCGTCATGAAGTTTTAAGCATGGGTAAGTTTCATTCTATCATATCAATTATATATGCATATATTTATACATTTTCGTGTTTCTTGATGCTAATATCATATATGATCAAACAATATATGAACTATTGCGACCAAAATTTGAGAGGAAGTTAGAGAATTTGAAGGTTTACGAAAACCATGTATGGACATAGGCAAACAACATCGGAAGGGAAAGATAGGCTCAATCATTCGATGAATGTCGAAGATACAGACAACTGACAACCAACCTTGTTGAAGACATAAATAGAGTACTAAAAGGGACACATCATCTCCCAATTGCAAGATTAGTGAGAGAGACATACTACAGGTTAGTTAAGGTTTCGAGCGATAGAGGGAGGGAAATCTAGTCCATGATAAATAGAGGACAATGTTGTTCACTCGATCTTATGAGAAAAATGCAATACAACATGGAAAATGCAACCTCGATGACTATTCACCAGTTTGACTGATTGGATCAGACTTTTGATGATGTTTAATCCATATGCAATAACGAAGAAGGACACCAAAAAATATTTCAAGTTGATTTTTGGGTTTAGTGGTGTGACTGTGGTCGGTTCCAGGCATAGTGATATCCATGTGCCTATACAATTGCTGCATGCATGTCTGTAGGGGTTGATCCGTACACCTTTGTGGATGAATGTTTTAATTTGTAGACGATATTAAAAATATACAGATGTGAGTTTCTATTGATCCCAAATTCACAATATTGGCCACTAGCAGAGCATGAACAATGGCTATCGAATCAACAAATTCGTAGACAACTAAAGGGAATATCTCAATCAACTCGAATCCATACTTATAGAGAGGCAAGACAACCAAAGGAATGTAATATCTTTATGGGTGAAGGACATTCAAAGAAAAAATGTCTTAATCGACTGAGTTACATGTCTCAATGATTTAATATTGCAATGTTTTAATCTTAATTTGCATATTAATGTTTTAATATTTCATCTATTTGTACTTAAATGTTTTAATATTTGGAATATTTTATATTTGTATTTGAATGAATGTTTTACTATTCACTTAAAAAACATGACATAAATATCATTTATTCATGCATAGAAAAAATGAAAAATACATGAAATCATTTTCCTTAATTTTTGTCCATGTCGGTGTGTCGCAGAATAATAATGCCTTGGTGGATATCGATTCATTGTGGCCTTGTAATGAATGTGATCTTCCTCATCGTCGGTCACTTCGTCAGTCACAGTAGAGATAAGAGCTGATGTTCTAAAATAACAGTCACAACTATGTTCTCCCGTGGGACTATAAGTTGGCATCGGACCTAGTGTTGTAAAAAAACAGCCATCATTGTGTTCTCCCATGGGACTATAACTTGGCATAAGAGACATTGTTGTCAAAAAACAGTCACCACTTTGTTCTTCCGTGGAACTGTACATTGGCATAGTAAACATATAAGCTATCATATCTTGAAAACTCATGTTGTCGCCAATATTCTAGTCTCTCATAGGACTGAAAAATTTAGCTATGTATGCTTCTGAATCATAAAAAAAATGATTTTGTGATGAGCTACCATCGATTACTGACTCTTTTTCCCGTGTCACCATCGGTACTGCTGGAATCTCTCACCACGCAAACGACAAAGGGCTTTAACATTATACATGGATGTTTTGTACATCATCGGGTAGGACTTGCGACGAGTCTACCTTATTTATGTTGGCATGATATCTATGTTATTCATCATAAATTTGACATATTCTAAATGTCAAAGGTTGAATATAAAATACATTGATCACTGATTGTTACATTATCATGAACATAAATAATATTTATCATGAATGATATTTTGGGTATGAACTGCCCAATGTTAAATTATGATAATATAATTTTCCATGGATGGATCAAATAAAATAGATTATATGCCCAAGTAAATCATTGAAGTACATGGTGTAATTGGCATGCCATAGAGTCTAGCAGTTGTATAATCGGATTAGCACTATAGTGTGTAAGGACACTTAGTGCATATAGTACTATGGTGTGTAAGAACACTTAGTACATCACCATAGTGTGTAAAGACACTTAGTACAACACTGTAGTGTGTAAGGATGCTCAGTGTAGCACTATGGTGTGTAAGGTCACTTAGTGTATATTGTAAGCACTTTGGTGCATCTTTGACTCGAATACCATGGCCTTCAAAGGTGTATGTTTGGGCTATGGTTTATTGGTTAATAAATGATAAACATGTGAATAAGCTTATGAGCTTATGGCATACATGACAAGTATATTGGTAAGAAATTTATATGTGATTCATATCATGTTCATATTAGTAGCATGATTGGAAATGCAGGTAAAGTGATCATAATGTATTGAATATTGTTACTCATTGAATATTTCTATGATTGTCTCACTAAGTGTATACTTAGCATGTGATGATTTTCAGCGTAGGTAAAAGAAAGCGAGAGAAGTAAGGAGCTAAGCTTGGCATTAATCATCAAGGGATGATTACAGGTAACAGTGATGACATCATATAGTGTTCTAAAGTTTCTATCTGGCATGTATACGAATAAGGAACTCTTGTAAACTATTAATATAATCAGTATCAAATATAATTTAGTATGTACAAATATTCTGATACTAAATCATGCTTTAATTATTACTTTAAATGAGATTTTAAACGAGAGAATTTTATTTATTATATGGAATAGAGTAAAAACCCCGTTTATTGCCTAAAATCATATTTGAAATAGAAGTTGAAATGTTATTTTTTTTTTTTCCCTATATACTTTTTTATAATAAATGAACAAATATTGAATTTGTGAAAGAAACTAGATTTTTACCTATTTTGGGTTAAGAAATGTTTTGTTTATTTGATGTGAGATCTATGACTCGTGTACGGGGATGTATAAGAGAAATATGTGTTACATTTATTGGTATCAGAGCTGTTGGTTCAGCAATTCTAGGACTAAATCGATCCTAATTTTGGTCAAAAAGTGTTTACATGCCACTAGGATGTCATTGTTAAGATACGGTGTTTGTAAGGTTCGATTGATGCCACTCCTTACTCATTAAGGTGAATAAATGTATTTTATTTATAATATGTATGTAATCTAGGGTTTGAAGTACGTGACCAAGCAGGAGGTTCAAAAATAAGCTAATAGTGATAGTAAAGCACTAGCTACAACTATCATGATTAGTCTAATGATGATGATGCATCTACATAATAGGAAGTGCTAATGTAAGTTTAAGAAAATCCTCGTTCATGCATAAGAACAATACTGATTGAAAAAATGGAAAATTCTGATAGAATTGATCCTAAGTGATATGTGTGCAACTAACCCTTTAGGTCAGAGTACGAGGGTGAGTTGTATTTGTAGAAAATAATTGTCTGGTAAGGATTCAACGTGTTGATTTATAATACACTTGATATTATTACCTTTCAAAGGTAATTTTGTAATGGATTGATTACCCGCCTACCATGTTGCAATGAATTACCTCTTAGAGCGATTGAATTTTATATAACTCGAAAAGTTTCGAGATATTTGTGGAAGGCAAAAATAGTAAATTTGTTTTCTAACGTGACTTTGGCACCAACTGCTATAACGTTATTGCTACTAGTTCGTCAAGTCTTCTTAGTAAAGAAGCGGGATATTCAAACTTTCTTAGTTATTGGAAGATATTTCAACTATTTGAGAATATCCAAATGTGTTTCCTTAAAAGTTACCTGGATTACCTTTAGATTGAGATGTAAAAATTGAAATAAAGATATTATCAAGTATTGCATTTATCTATATAGCCCCGTATCGAATGGCTCTAACTGGGCTTAGAGAATTAAAGGCATAATTAGTAGAATTATTAAGACCGGGGATGCACCAGAGTTATTGTGAAAAAGAAAGACGAGTTTATGCAATCATGCGTGGATTATCGTTCGTTAAATAAGGTAACAAAGAAGAACAAGTATCCTCTTCCGAGGATTGATAATCTTTTGATTAGTTAAAAGGGTGCATTGTTGTCTCCCAAGTCGGATCTCCTATCGGGATATTATTAGTTAAAGGTGAGGAAGAAGATCTTCCTTAGACAGTTTTCATAATTCGATATGAACATTACGAGTTTGCGATAATGTCGTTGGATTTAACGAATGTTCCTATGACACTTACGGATTGGATAAACTGAGTATTTCAGTTATAATTGGTATTAGTGTTCATTGATGTTATTGTAATATGTTGTAAGACCATGGAGGAACACGATGCATGTCTTTGTATAGCTCTTCCAACTATTCGGGAGAAAAATTGCATGCTAAGTTGACCAAGTGTAAATATTTGTTGTCTAAGGTTATATTCCTTGGCCATGTGATCTCATATGAGGGAATAAGAATAGACCTCAAGAAAGTACAAGCCATATTCGAATTATGAAGTCCAAAAAGTGTTTTTGAAATTCGAAGTTTCTTAGGAATTTGCTGGTTACTATCGAAGGTTCATAAAGAACTTTTCGATGATTGTCTTCCCTCTGACCAAGCTATTTAGAAAAGACACACTATTCATTTAGAGTGATAAATGCTAATAAAACTTTGAGATGCTAAAACAAAAACCGACACAAGCTCCAGCGTCATTGCAATCATAATCTGGAAAAGGTTATGTGATTTATAGTAATGTGTCTCATAATGGTATGGGATGCATGCTTGTGCGAGAGGAAAAATTAAGGTTTATTCTTTAAAGCAACTAGAGAATCATTAAAGAAATTATCCGACTCATGATTTTTGAGTTGGCAACAGTTGTATAACACAACTATCTTTATGGGGAGCGACGCTATATCTATATGGATCTCAAAAGAAAAAAGTATGTGTTAAATTGAATGAGTGAAAATAAAGGAAATGAATTAAATTCATGAAAGATTGATGATGTGCGTATCGAATACCACCAGGAAAATACTAATGAGGTGGTCGATACGATAAAATCGAAATACATTTTTATTCTAAGAGTTTTAAATACGTGATTGTCTTTAAGGAAAGATGGTGCTCTGATTGTAGAACTAAAGTTTAAAGCCTATGTTGATAGATCTAATAAAGTATCTTTAAAGAAAAGATGAAATGTGTTTGTCAAAGGTAGAACAAGCAGAAAAAGGTGAAACCAAAGACTTTAAGGTTAAGTCTGATGAATGTTTATATTATCGAGAAAAGAGTTGATATTATAGAATATATGAAGAGAGTTATTACCGAGTTTGTTTCTAAATGATTGATATGACAATAAGTTAAAACAAAACATCAAGTGCCTTCTGAATTGTGATAACTGATTGTCATCCCTCAGTGGGAATAGGAACAAGTTACAATGGACTTTTTCATAGGTAAATATTATTGAAAATAATCTTAAGATAGTTGTTGATCAACAAAAGTCTTATTCGGGTTTAAAAAGAGGAGATATTCTATTAAAGTAATGATAAGTGTTTAAAGTATCGATTAGATCCTTCTCATGTTATCATATCGTAATATATTAAGATGTAGTCAGAATTTAACTTATGGAACTAATACTTGTTAAAGTTGTTAGAGAAATCAAAGGTTAAAAAAAACTAATAACAAAAAGAAAGTAGGATATGAAAAAACAGTACATTCATCTGTCTACCTCATGTGAGTACTGAAAATTTGACGAATTTTCTTAAGGGGGAATAATTATAATACCCAAAATTTTGGTTAGTGACTAAAATATAAATTTTGAAAGTTTAGTGTCCAAAGTATAAAATTTGGAAAAGCTTAAGGACCTAAGTAGTAATTTTACCAAAAAGAATTTTTATTCTATAAATAGATATTTTACCCTTGAGAGTGCATTTTATGGAAAACAGATTAATGATCCAGAATTTGTGTTAAAACTAGAAAGTGTTAAAGTTCGGTAAAAATTCGATAAATTTGATCAAATAGAAATTTCAGGAAAATTTGAAGGCCATTAAATTGAGCTTAGAAATATTATTTCCACATGTTAAAATGATTGAAAATAATTTGGAGCATTGGATTTGAGAATTTATTTCCATGTTCTATTTAGACCGTTGGATGAGAAATGACAAGATTGAAATTTTTATAAAATGGCATGGGAAAAGTTGTAAAGGGAAAAATAATTTGTTTATATTTCACTTTGAAAAGATGATAAGAGTTATGTTGTTTGGTACTAAGGTAAATATCAAGTTTCATTAAGGGTAAAATGGATAATTCTCATTAAATGAATATTTTATTCATTTAAGCTTAAATTAAGGCTAAATTAACATGAAATGAAGTAAAAGTTTCATGAAAGCTTGGTGTTTTCAAATCCCATGGCCGTGTACCCTACTTGGAAGTGAGAAAACTTTCTTTTTCATTTTTGAGCAATTTCCTTTGGTTTTTGGATTAAGACGTGAAATAAAAAATTATTTTATTATAAAAACGCTATCATTTGGTATCATTATTACATGATAATCTTGCTTGTGTTCAAAGATCCAAAATTCTAGGGTTTATGGAATTGATGATTAATTTTGAGGTTTTTAAGGTTGAATAATCATTTCCAAGCATGATTGATGATTAAAATCACTTGTACATGATAATATTAACATAGGAAGTTTTGACCTAACCCTATTATTGGGAGAAAGATGTGTTTTTATGAAATGAATTTTGGGGTTTGATTGTATAGATTTTATAAGGTTAAATTGAAGTTGATTCCATGCTTGAATCGAATCAAAATTGAGTAAAATCATGAAAACTCTAGTCCTAGGTATATAAGGTATTCTACCTTTACCTTAGAGGATGAGAAAAATTATGGAAAAATTTTGTAGGGATTGGAAATGATGTAGGAAGTATTCTACAAGCCTTAGAAAAATAATGGGGACCATTTTGTAATTTTATGAAAGTAGGGGGACATAATTGAAAATTATGGAAAAGTTGTGGGTTGTTGTGTAATGGTTTAATAGTTGAGGTACTATGCTAAAAATTAATGTTTGAGAGTTGAAATTAATGTTAGAATGTGAAATTGGATTATTTTGAAAAGTTTGTAAAAGTTGAAGTTTAAATCATAAATATGGAAAAGTTGGGAGCTTAAGTGAAAATGTTATGTGAAATTTGGATAAAAAGGGATTTGTATGGTCAATTTTAAAGTGTTATGGTTAACAATTATGTTGTGATATGGAAATCGTATTGAATGATCATCGAAAGAAGTTTTAGAAAATTATTTTATATTGTGTGTTTATGTTAGTAAGATTCTAACATGTGGTTTGAATTTGTATATGTTTTTGCAATGATGCTCATTTAGATTGTGTGCTTAAACATTATTAAAGCTAAGGAGAAGCTTAAGGATGAAATGTGAATCTCTAAGGAAGGTTTGCAAGCTAAAGACACCAGATGAGTGCAAATTTAATTTGTACTTATGTTATCGAACAAACATTAGCTTACGATGAGACAGTGAAAGAGTTAGTATGGTAAGTAGTGACTCCTGAAATGTTATGTGATTTGTGATGCATGCATATATGTGCATTTGGTGAGCTAATAGAATTAGTGACAAGCTGAAAATGCAAATTGATGAAGTCTGCTTAGAAATTTAGTTCTGGATAGTAAGTTTAGAAAATCACCATAAATTCTAAAAAATTATTAGAGGGTGATTTTTATACCATTGAATTTGTATATCAGTCTAGTTTTGTTTAGAACAAACAAAACTGATTTGAGGTATATAGAAAAATATATAAATTTTTAACAGATGATAGGTCAGAAAATAGGGCACCAGATTCTGCTTAAAACAAATTATGTCGGTCAACTTTGAAAATTCACCATAAATTGTAAAAATTGAACTATAAGTAGTGACTTATATGAATCAATTCTTATTTGAGTCTAGTTTATAGTGGTATAAATTAAATAATTTTTAAACGTGTATATTAAGACATAATAATATTTCTTTAATGGTAGTGCAAACCAGGTTATGGAATTATGTCATATTTTGGGATTTAACCAAATTAGAAGAAAATGATCAACTTAAAGCTTAGTGAGGCTTATATTTTGACTTGTATAATGCCAAAATGAGTGCAATGCATGCATAACATTATACACTGATGTTTTATACATCATCGAGTATGACTTGCGATGAGTCTACCTTATTTATGTTGGCATGATATTTATGTCATTCATCATATATTTGACATATTCTAAATATGTCAAAGGTTGAATATAAAATGCACTGATCATTGATTATTACATATGATGTTTATCATGAACATATATGATATTTATCATGAATGATATTTTGGGTATGAACTGCCCAATGTTAAATTATGATAATAATATTTTCCATGGATGGATCAAATAAAATAGATTGTATGCCTAAGTAAGTCATTGAAGGAAAGTGTGTAATTGGCATGCCATAGAGTCTAGCAGATGCATAATCGGATTAGATCTATAATGTTTAAGGACACTTAGTGCATATGGTACTATGGTGTGTAACAACACTTAGTACAGTACTATAGTGTGTAAGGACACTTAGTACATCATTGTAATGTGTAAGGATGCTCAGTGTAGCATTGTGGTGTGTAAGGACACTGTTGAAAACATTTTTGTGTTTCGATATAACAAATTAAGTTTAAATGAATTTTAAGATTTTATAAATGATTTTATAAGTATATTCGACACAATTATTCGAATATTAAATCAATTACTCCAAGTCTTTTCAAGATCAAATTCAAACCTTACTAAATGTGTAAAATTGTGTTTTATACTTCATATATTTTTGAAACAATTTTCACAAAGTATTTTGAACCAAAATCAAGCCTAAAATCAATTTTTCAGAGTGATGCACCGATGTACCAATCCATGCATCGATGAACCATGAATTAAATTGAACATCAAATGCATTTCATGCATCGATGCAATGAGGATTTTATGAAAACATCGAATGCATTTGATGCATCGATGCACCAGCCATGCATCGATGCACTCTGGCTATTTTAAAACATCGAATGCACTTGATGCATCGGTGCACTCTCAGTGCACCAATGCACTAAAAGGTCCAACGGTCAAAATATTTGAATTTTACACTGATGCACCGATGCACCATGGGTATGCATCAATGCACTGACGCTCCCAACTGAATTTATTAATTGTTTTCACACTTAAATGTCTATATTGACTCCACTAAGCATCCCCAACATTCAGAATCATTTGAAGGTGTATTTAAACAAGATTAGAAGCCATTGATCAAAATCAAGAAACAATAATCAACAAGAATCAAAGAGAAAGCATCAAACCTCAAGTTTGAGCATTTCAAGCCTATTTTTCAGTCAATATTCATTTTGCTTTCAAGAACACTACTTGTACTCAATTGCATTCATTTTTTAGTGTTCTTTTCTTTGCTCTAGAATTGTGCAAACAATCTACCTTGTGAGGATTTCCTTGTAAGTTTGTAAATTTGTAATCTTTTCTTTTGAGAAAGAGTGTTCTCAAGAATTGGGGTATATTCTTGAGGGAGTTGTAAGGTTATCTCTTTGGCCTCAAAAGAAAGAACAAATTAGTGAATTTGTTGGAAAATCCTTAGTGTGGATAGCTAAGGTAGTAGTCGTAGACTTTGATTGAGAAAGTCGAACCACTCTAAATCGATGTGCAATTATTTTCAATTTTCTGCAAAAGCTTCCACCAAAATTTTAATTGTCAATTCACCCCCCTCTTGGCCGATTCCGTCGATCGATTAACTCAACAATTGGTATTAGAGCCTCACTCATTTGAAGGTTTAATCGCCTCTTGAGTCGATTCGGGGAGAGTTACATCAATTGTCAAGTCATCAATGGGCCTCTACTTTAAATGTCGACTCCAGTCTCGATTCGATGCCCGTCAACAAGCCTCATTTCTTTAATGGAGCTAACTATGCCTATTAGAAGAATAGGATGATGTATTTCATTCAAGCAAGTGACATGGGAGCATGGAATGTTGTAGAAGACGGATATATCAAGCCTTTCACTCATCCAAGATTGTAGAGTGAAGGAGAGACAAGAATGTTCCAGCTCAACTCCAAAACAATCCATATCATATTTTGTGCTCTTGGACCGATGAATATGGAAAAGTTTCATCTTGTAAAACCGCCAAAGAAATATGGGATAAACTAAAAGTCACTCATGAAGGCACCGACGAGGTAAAAGAATCTAAAATTAGTTTTCTAACACATAGCTATAAAAATTTCAGGATGAAACCAAATGAAGATATCAAAGATATGACGGATAGATTCTCAAAGATTGTCAATGATCTCAAATCATATGGAGAGATCATTCCAAATGAAAAGCTTGTGAGGAAGTTAGTTTACTCACTTCCAAAATCATAGCAATCCAAGAAGACTGCAATCATCGAGGCTAAGAACCTAAAGTCCTTAACTCTTGAAGAGCTAATCGGTTTCCTCCTCACTCATGAAATGATGCTTGAAGATGAGGTGGACCTTGATAATATTGACGAGACACCAAAGGAGAAGAAGAAAAATATTAGAGTTGCTCTCAAATCCACAAAAGATGAGAGTGATTCGGATGAAGATGACGAGGAAATGGCATCGTTTGCCAAACGGTTCAAAAAAATGATGAGACCTTACTGAGGAAGAAAATTCAAATGAAATGAAGGCCTCAAAAATGAACCAAAAGAGAAGGACCCTATCATTTGCTATGAATGCAAAAAGCTAGGGCATGTCAAATATGATTACCCACAATTGAAAAGAAATGGTCAATCAAAAAATAAGCACAAGGCTCATGTGGCTACATGGAACGATGAAGAGGGTTTCGATGAAGAGGAACAAGAAGTAGCAAACTTGTGCTTGATGGCATTCGGGGAAGATTCTAAGGTAACCTCTAACTCATCTAAATTTGATGATTTATCTTATGATGAGCTATTAGAGAAATATAATGGGTTAGCTTCGGATTATGAGAAATTGTTTTTAAAATATAAAAATGATGTTTCAAAATTGAAAAATGAAAATAAACTCATATCTAAAACCAACAACGATCTTGAAAAATTTGGATTTGTAAAATTTACTTTCAAAGGTCAATGATGATCATCAAAAGAATATTGATGATCTTAAAACTTGTTTTGATAAAGATGGAACAAAACGTTTTGAAAATGGAGAAAATTCAAAATCCAACTTTGTTAGAAAAAGTTTTAAAAACTACAATCATAGAGGTCCCTGAAGAACCTCTAATGGAAAAATCGTTAGAAGTATATGGGTTCCTAAAGGACTCATTACTACTAAAGATAAAGATATCCTACACAAATGGATACCTAAGGGGACTAGGATTTTGGAAACTAATGAATATGGACCCAAAAGAATTTGGGTACCAAAAATTAGAAATTAATCTATGTTTATAGGAAAAAGAGCATTGCTACAAGGCACGGGAAACAAATTCAAACTCATGGTACCTTGATAGTGGATGCTCAAGACATATGACCGGAGACAAAAACTGGTTCATAGAGCTTAACGCCAAAAATGGAGGAGAAATGACTTTTTGTGATAATTCAAAAGGTCACATCGAAGGTATAGGTACTATAGGTAATACCTCTTCCATACAAATTAAAAATGTTTTATATGTGAATGGATTAAAGCATAATCTCTTAAGTATTAGTCAATTATGTGATAAAGGATTCAATGTCATGTTTGAAACTAATGGTTGTAAAGTTATTGACATTGCATCTAATCGAATTATGCATGTTGGTCATAGAATAGGAAACATATACATGGTGCATTTAGACTCTATTGATATGACTAATTTATGCCTAGTTGCTAAGGATGAGCATGATAGTTGGTTATGGCATAGGAGACTAGGACATGCTAGTATGAGTGTTTTACAATGGCTAATTCAAGGAAATTTAGTTCGAGGGTTGCCTAAGCTTAAATTTGATAATGATAAAATCTGTGATGCTTGTGCTAAAGGAAAACAAAAGCGAATTTCTTTTAAATCCATTAATGATGTATCAACTAGTAGAGTATTACAATTGATCCATATAGATCTTTTTGAGCCAACTATGACTACTAGTTTGGTTGGAAAACAATATGCATTTGTCTTGGTAGATGACTATTCTAGATATACTTGGGTTCTATTCTCAATTACTAAAGATGAAGAATTAGAAAAATTCATCACGTTTTCAAAAAATAATCCAAAACGAAAAAGGTTACTCTATAACTAGTGTTAGGAGTGATCATGGAACTGAATTTGAAAATCTTGGATTTACTGATTTTTGTAATTCTAATGGTATTAGCCATAATATTTCAGCACCTAGAACCCCTCAACAAAATGGAGGTGTTGAGAGGAAAAATCTAACTTTAGAATAAATGGCTAGAACCATGCTTTGTGAAAACAATTTGCCAAAATATTTTTGAGCGGAAGCCACAAATACCGCTTGTTCTGTTGTAAATCGAGTAATGATTAGGCCAATCTTAAAGAAAACTCCATATGAAATTTTCAAAAATAAAAAGTCTAACATTAGCTATTTTATCCTTTTGGATGTAAATGTTTTGTTTTAAACAACGGTAAAGACAATCTTGGCAAATTTGATGCTAAAAGTGATGAAGGAATTTTTCTGGGTTATTCCTTAAATTCTAAAGCTTATCAAGTATTTAATAAAAGAACTTTAGTTGTAGAAGAGTCTATACATGTTGTTTTCGATGATAATCCCCCTCCGAGGAAGGATTCTTGTTTGAATGATGATGTAGGTACTATAAACATAAATGATGTTGAACATGACGTTGGAGAACCATCATCAAAGGAAGAAACGAAAGATAAGGAAACTCAAGATCCTCTCAAGAATCCAACCATTGAAGAAAGGGAAGTATCTTACCCAAGAGAGTACAACTATGTCAAGGATGGTGAGATTATAGGTGATCCATCAAAAGGGGTAACAACTCGATCTTCTCTTAGAAATATTTGTAATTATGTTGCATTTATCTCATGCATAGAGCCTAAGAATATTAAAGAAGCATTAAAAGATGAACATTGGATTATGGCTATGCAAGAAGAGTTAAATCAATTTGAGAGAAGTAAAGTATGGACATTAGTTTAAAGGTCTAGTAATAAATCTACTATAGGTACTAGATGGGTGTTTAGGAATAAGCTTGATGAAAGTGGTAATATAGTGAGAAAAAAGGCTAGACTTGTTGCTCAAGGCTATACTCAAGAAGAGGGCATAGATTATAATGAAACATACGCTCCCGTAACTAGGATGGAAGCAATTAGAATGTTATTAGCATTTGCATGTTTTCATGAATTTAAATTATATCAAATGGATGTTAAAAGTGCACTTTTAAATGGTTTTATAAAGAAAGAAGTGTATGTGGAACAACCTCCAGGTTTGAAGATTTAAAATTTCCAAATCATGTTCTTAAATTGATAAAAGCACTTTATGGTTTAAAACAAGCTCCTAGAGCTTGGTATGAAAGATTGTCAAACTTTTTAATTGAAAAAAGTTTTTCAAAAGGGACGGTTGACACTACATTGTTTTTAAAGCATAAAGGTAATGATTTATTAGTAGTTCAAATTTATGTTGATGATATAATATTTGGTTCTATTAATGATGTTTTTTGCCAAGAATTTTCTAAGCTAATGCAAAGTGAATTCGAAATGAGCATGATGGGGGAGCTCTAATTTTTCTTGGGACTCCAAATCAAGCAAATAAAAGATGGCATCTTCATCAATCAAGCTAAGTACGTCAAATATATGCTCAAGAAGTTTGGACTGGAAGATAAGAAGCCACATAACACTCCAATGAGCTCATCGACAAAGCTTGACATAGATGAAGGAGGTAAATGTGTGGATGTTAAATTATATAGGTCAATGATTGGTTCTTTGCTTTATCTAACTACAAGTAGACCGAACATTATGTTTAGTGTTTGCTTATGTGCTAGATTTCAATCATGTCCTAAGGAATCACATTTACTAGCTGTTAAGAGGATCTTTAGATACCTTAAAGACACTCCTAGTTTAGGACTTTGGTATTGTTGAGTTAATCGATTGACGGAATTGGCCAAGAGGGGGGGTAAATTGGCAATTAAAATTTTGGTGGAAGCTTTTGCAAAAAATTGAAAGTAATTGCACAGCGATTTAGAGTGGTTTGACTTTATCAACCAAAGTCTACGTCCACTAGCTTAGCTATCCACACTAAGGATTTTCCAACAACTTCACTAATTTGTTCTTTCTTTTGAGGACAAAGAGTAACCTTACAGCTCCCTCAAGAATTATACCCTAAATTCTTGAGCACACTCTTTTTCAAAGCGAAATACACAAATTTGCAAACTTACAAGGAAAACCTCACAAGGTAAGATGTTTGCACAATTCTAGAACAAGAAAAGAACACTCAAAGATAATTACAAATGAGCACAAATGGTGTTCTTGAAAGCAAAATGAATATTGAAAGGAAAATTGTCTTGATTTGCACAAAGTTGGTGTTTGATGCTTTTTCTCTTGTTTCTCTATGATTTCTTATCTTTCAAAGGCTTCAGAACTTGTTTAAATACACCTTGAATCACTTCTGAACGTTGGGGATGATTAGTGAAGATCATATAGCCGTTTTAGTGTGAAAACAATTAATAAAAATTGGTGTTTGATGCTTTCTTTCTTGTTTCTCTATGATTTTTTATCTTTCAAAGGCTTCAGAACTTGTTTAAATACACCTTGAATCACTTCTGAACGTTGTGGATGATTAGTGAAGATCATATAGCCGTTTTAGTGTGAAAACAATTAATAAAACAGCTTGGAGCGTGGGGGGAATCGGTACCCCCTATGGGGAATCGGTTCCCTAAGTGTAAAATTCAAATATTTCGATCATTATACAAGGGGGAATCGGTACCCCCTGGGGGGGGAATCGGTTCCCTCCGAGCATACTGGAATTCTCGGAGCCAAACCATTCAGGGAGAATCGGCACCCCCTTGGGGGGGAATCGGTTCCCTCTGAGCAATCTGGAATTTTTGGCTTTGAAATGGTTCAAAATACTTTGTAAAATTATTTTGAAATTGTTTTAAGATTAAAACTTAATTTTACACTTGAGTAAGGATTAAAAATGATTTTTGAAAGATTTGGAGTAATGTTTTTATATTCGAATAGTTATATCGAATATACTTAGAAAATTATTTGGAAAATCTTAAAATTCATTTAACTTAATTTGTTATATCGAAACATCAAAATGTTTTCAACAATCTCCCCCTTTTTGATATAACAAAACATTTTAGTAATTTTAAGATTTTGAAATTTTGAAATTACCCCCTTACTTTAACACTTCTCTCATTTATCATTTAAAACACATTTAACACTTCTCCCCCTTTTGTTAAATCAAAAGACATTTTAAAGAATTTAAACAAGGTTTTGAAATCATTTAGCCAATTGATTATATAATTAAGCTGCTAAGATCACAAGCAAGAGAAACGTTAGCCATTAGTTTCATCAATATTCATAATTAATGTGACATGGCAAAATTGGTCATATTACTATAATGATGTAAATGATGCAATAAATTTAACTAAACCTTCAAAAGAAAATATATAAATTCAAACAAACAAATCCAAAGTCACAAAATCAAACAATCCAAAAAGTTGAAGCAATAATCGTTTTAGTTCAAAGTTTTAAATTTAAGCACAGAATCACATATCCGAATCAGGAGGAGGAAAACGAGCTCGCATAGCGGGTATTTTGTGAGTGAGGTCATTAATACGCGCGTTGGTTGCTTCGTTGTTTGCACGCATCTCCCGAAGAATTTCTAATTGTTGAGCTCCCATTGTGGATAAGTGGGACTCTATAGAAGTAAAGCGCGAATCCATGGTAGCATATCGGAAATCGAATGTCTCCATAAAGGATTGAAAATATGGAGGCATTTGATGCGTTTGTTGTGCTTGCTCTTCGGGCTTCTCCTCGGGTTGCTCAGACACATCTTCGGCTTCATCGATGTCTCGCATTAATTACTCAAGCTCGAGATCTTCAGCTTCGGGTGGAGCTTGTGAAGAACTAGCTCCTGGAGTATTTGCAGAAGATCGAACCCATTCACCAGTTTCCTTATCCTTAATCCATCCCGCTCTCATTAAGGAAAGAAGGTTAATTTGTTTCTTAAGGGGGAAAACGGCATCTAGACCGACTCTAAGCCCAGCTTTGGAAAACAGATTACTCAAAATGCAACCGTAAACAAGAGATGAACAGAGTTTCTTCTTAGGAACAAGATTTACGGTTTCAACAATTTCAGCAAAAATAATCTGAGGTAGGTTAATTTTAATATTGTTTTCGAAACAATGTAACCACCAAAGATCTAAGGCTCTAAGAGTAGAATAACGACCTCCGGATGGTCGAAACCACCAAGAAATCATTAGATGAAGAAAACGTTCATGTAGGTCTAGGACACTCGGACTATCTCTTCTTTTATAACGAGATCCTAAAACCTGTTTTTCATTTAAAATACCATCGTTATCTAATCCGAATGTATTGGCTATGTAAACCGAGTCAATATATAAGAATTGTCCTAGGAGGTAGGAACGAATTCCTATAGTTTCGGTTTCAGTTTGGTTTTTAACACAAACGGCATTAGAATAGAAAATACAAACAAGTTAATGGTAAACGATGGGTTCAAGGTCAAAGAGTTTATCAAATTTCCACTCTTGTAAAAGAGGAAGATATTTAAAATTGATAGCTAACATAGCTTGACGAGAAGGAATACGTTCTTCCCGGATTTTGTAAGAGTCGAAATATTGATAATACCAAAAACGATGATTTCTAGGACCAATATGATTGAAACACGAATTTTGGATAGTCAAGTTAGGATCAATGGGATTAGGATTAGAAATTGGAATAGGAGGAGGATTTGGAGGTGGATTTGGTTGACAGTGTGAGCGACTAGATGATGACCTAGCACGTTTAGGATTGGACATGGTTTAGGAAATCAGAATAGAATGGATAACCTGCAATTTAAAACACATGTATGCAATTCAATCAATCCCAAAACTCAATTGAGTCCTCAATATTTCAAGGTTCTCTAAATCAATCCTAATGGGCAAAGTTTTTAAAAACTTTTGAAAAATACGGTTTTGAGAAACAATATATGTATAGTTTTCATAACAACAACATAATTTAATCAAAACACAATAATTTGAAAATTAACAATTTTTTTAATTTCGAAAATTAAAAAAACAATTGGAAAATTCTTGTGTTTTTGATGAAATTAGTTGTAATATCTAGTTTCTAATCACTAAACAATCAATGCCCGATCTAAAGTTCATCCTAGAACTAATTAAAACTAGTCCTATGTTCAAAATTAATTAAATAGTGAGTTTAGAAAATTTTACCTTGAAGGATGAGATTGAGTGGATTTTGATGTTGTTTGCACGATTTTAATGATGATTGCAAGTTTAGGAGATGATATTTGAAGTGAATTCCGATTAAAATCGATGATTTGAGGCAAGAATGGAGATAGGGAGAGAGTTTGGTGGCAAGGAAGAAAATATAGGGTTTTTGAGGATTTTGAAGGGTTCTGCCCGTGTATAACTAGAACCCCAGGGGGTATCAATTCCCCTGTGGGGGGAATCAGTTCCCCTTCAAAGGGGGAATCGGTTCCCTCATGGGGGGGTCGATTCCCTCTGCACCAAAATGCTAAAATCCGATTTTAAACACCCAAAATGCTAAATTAATTTCCTCTAGTGGTATTGGCAACTCATATATTGAAAATTAATCATGTTCAAACAATTAAATTAATCTTTAAATGATATTTGAACATAAAATTAATTTTTCATTAAGAATAATAAACTCCCCCTAACTAATAGCAATGAATTCAATCAAAAATTACTATTATAAGCATTTTTCAATATTTATTAAAAGTGCTAAAATTATTTTAAACACTAAGTGAAGATAGGTCAGTTAAACCTAATTCTCTCCTAAGTGTCCAAAATCTTTCCTTATCTAAGGGTTTTGTAAAAATATCTGCTAATTGGTGCAAAGTATCAACAAATTCTAGAGCTACATCTTCCTTAGCGACATGGTCTCTAATGAAGTGATGTCTAATTTCAATATGTTTAGTTCTAGAGTGTTGGATGGGATTTTTAGTGAGACAAATAGCACTAGTATTGTCATACTTGATAGGAATAGTACTTACTTCAATTCCATAATCTAAAAGTTGTTGTTTCATTCATAAAACTTGTGCACAATAACTACCAGCTGAAATGTATTCTGCTTCAGTGGTAGATAATGCAACATAATTTTGTTTCTTTGAAAACCAAGAAATTAGCATATTTCCAAGGAATTGGCAAGTACCGGAGGTGCTTTTCCTATCTAATTTGCATCCTCCATAATCCGCATCTGAGAAGGCATGCAAGCTAAAGCTAGAGTCTCTAGGATACCAAAGTCCTATACTAGGAGTGTCCTTAAGGTATCTAAAGATCCTCTTAACAGCTAGTAAATGTGATTCTTTAGGACATGATTGAAACCTAGCACACAAGCAAACACTAAACATAATATCCGATCTACTTGCGGTTAGATAAAGCAATGAACCAATCATGGATCTATATATTTTAACATCCACACATTTACCTCCTTCATCCAAGTCAAGCTTTATAGAAGAACTCATTGGAGTGGCATAGGGTTTCCCATTTTCCAATCCAAATTTCTTGAGCATATCCTTGACGTACTTAGCTTGATTGATGAAGATTCCATCTTTTCTTTGCTTGATTTGGAGTCCCAAGACCCCATCATGCTCATCTCGAACTCACTTTGCATTAGCTTAGAAAATTCTTGGCAAAGAACATCATTAGTAGAACCAAATATTATATCATCAATATAAATTTGAACTACTAATAAATCTTTACCTTTTCTCTTTAAAAACAATGTAGTGTCAACCTTTCCTTTTGAAAAACCTTTTTCAATTAAAAAATTTGACAATCTTTCATACTAAGCTCTAGGAGCTTGTTTTAAACCATAAAGAGCTTTTGTCAATTTTAAAACATGATCCGGAATATTTGAATCTTCAAAACCTGGAGGTTGTTCCACATACACTTCTTCTTTTATAAAACCATTTAAAAATGCACTTTTAACATCCATTTGATATAATTTAAATTCATGAAAACATGCAAATGCTAATAACATTATAATTGCTTCCATCCTAGTTATGGGAGCGTATGTTTCATCATAGTCTATGCCCTCTTCTTGAGTATACCCTTGAGCAACAAGTCTAGCCTTGTTTCTCACTATATTACCACTCTCATCAAGCTTATTCCTAAATACTCATCTAGTACCTACAATAGATTTATTACTAGGCCTTTCAACTAATGTTCATACTTTACTTCTCTCAAATTGATTTAATTCATCTTGCATAGCCATAATTCAATGTTCATCTTTTAATGCTTCTTTGATGTTCTTAGGCTCTATGCATGAAATAAATGCAACATAATTACAAATATTTCTAAGAGAAGATCGAGTTGTTACCCCTTTGGATGGATTACCTATAATTTCACCATCCTTGACATAGTTGTACTCTCTTGGATAAGATACTTCCCTTTCTTCAATGGTTGGATTCTCAAGAGGATCATGAGTTTCCTCATTTTTCTTTTCTTCCTTTGATGATGGTTCTTCAACGTCATGTCTAACGTCATTTGTATTTATAACACCTACATCATCATTCACACAAGAATCCTTCCTCGGAAGGGGATTATCATCGAAAACAACATGTATAGACTCTTCTACAACTAAAGTTCTTTATTAATACTCGATAAGCTTTAGAATTTAAGGAATAACCCAGAAAAATTCCTTCATCACTTTTAGCATCAAATTTTCCAAGGTTCTCTTTACCGTTGTTTAAAACAAAACATTTATATCCAAAAGGATGAAAATAACTAATGTTAGGCTTTTTATTTTTTGAAAATTTCATATGGAGTTTTCTTTAAAATTGGCCTAATCATTACTCGATTTACAACATAACAAGTAGAATTTGTGGCTTCCGCCCAAAAATATTTTGGCAAATTATTTTCACAAAGCATGGTTCTAGCCATTTGTTCTAAAGTTCGATTTTTCCTCTCAACAACTCCATTTTGTTGAGGGGTTATAGGTGCTGAAAAATTATGGCTAGTATCATTAGAATTACAAAATTCAATAAATCCAAGATTTTCAAATTCAGTTCCATGATTACTTCTAACACTAGTGATAGAGTAACCTTTTTCGTTTTGGATAATTTTTGAAAATGTGATGAAATGTTCTAATGCTTCATCTTTTGTACTTAAGAATAGAACCCAAGTATATCTAGAATAGTCATCTACCAAGACAAATGTATATTGTTTTCCACCCAAGCTAGTAATTCTAGTTGGCCCAAAAAGATCTAAATGGATCAATTGTAAGACTCTACTAGTTGATACATCATTAATAGATTTAAAAGAAACTCGCTTTTGTTTTCCTTTAGCACAAGCATCACAGATTTTATCATTATCAAATTTAAGCTTAGGCAACCCTCGAACTAAATCACCTTGAATTAGCCGTTGCAAAACACTCATACTAGCATGTCCTAGTCTCCTATGCCATAACAAATCATCATGCTCATCCCTAGCAACTAGGCACAAAATAGTCATATTAATAAAATCTAAATGTATCATGTATATATATATATATCACTATTTTATGACCAACAAACATAATCGAAAATAGATGCAATGTTAATCAATTTTGCAATCATTTAAAATAAAACATTGTATCTTTTATCAAATTTATTTTTCAAAAGATTATGCTTTTAACTCATTCACATATAAAACATTATGCAATGTTGATTATAGAGATTAAGAGAACATGCATAAAGTTTTTGAAAATGTTATGCATTAAAACTTTATAATATTTAAACAAAAAATCTATGCATAAACATTAAGAAAAAAAATTCAGGTCAAATTTTGCAAAACCAAAGTTTTTGAAAATCGATATCAATTGTTAAAGAGATATCAATTACATTTAAAAACAATTTTGACCAAAAAATAATATGATGAACTAGAGTTTATAAATCATTACCCAAAAAAATTACCATGTTCATCATACAATAATTTTTTTTAACATACATGAGATAAAACATAATTCAACATTTTAAAAACTCATGCATGCATAAACTAAATGAGCAACCAAATAATAAAAACATTAAGTTTAGAGGTTACCCATTCCCTTTTTATGTGTGGCTAGAGCATCTTGAATATCATTATTTTTATCACTATTGCTCTCACACACCTACAAGAGACATTTAAATAGATTTTGGTATCCAAATTGCTTTGGATCCTTGAACATTAGTTTCAATGCCTCTTGTTCCTTTTGGAACTCATACTTGTCTAATTTTAAATCGTTTTCCTTTCTTTAAAGGACAAGTATGTTCCTTATGACCATGATAATGACAATGTGAACATATTGTCATTATTGAACTAGATGAATTATTTAGAATGATCTCTTTTTCTCTTGTTAAACATTCAAGCTTATCTTTCAAATTGAAATTTTCTTTTTCAATACTTTCAAATTTCATTTTTGATAGTTCTAAATCCTTCTTCAAGATTTCATTTTGATTTTCAAAATCCATTTTCATTTCTAGAAGAAGTTTGTTTAATTTGAAAATTTCTTTTTCAAAGTTTTTAGATTTTATTTTTGAAAGCTCTAACTCCTTTCTCAACATTTCATTTTGATTTTCCAATTCTGTTTTAGCTTTTAAAAGAAGATCATTTTAGCAATAAATTTAGAAATCAATTTATTGTATTTGGAGTTCATGGTCTCAAACTCCGAAAATAATTTATCATAAGAATCTTGTAACTCATTAAAAGATTTTGAATTTGATATATTTGAGTTAGAAGATACCTTTGGCTCTGTGAGAGCTAATAGAGACATCACTTTTATTGGTTCTTCATCTTCCCTGTCTTTATAGATCTCCTCAAGCTTATCCCACATTTCCTTGGCACTTGAACAAGAAGATACTCCTTTATATATATTAGGATCAATTACACAACACAACATGTGCATAGCCTTTGAGTTTTGTTGAGCTTCCTTCCGTTCTTGAACACTCCACTTCTTTGCCTTCTTAGTAGGAGAGGAATATCCTTTCTTGATTATCATCCAAGATTCCATATCAAATTCTTTGATGAATATCATCATACACCTCTTTCAATGACGATAATTTGTTCCATTGAAGTGTGGAGGCACGTCTTCTATAGAGAATGAACCGGAAGTAGACGCCATCTTTATCGATTTAACTCTTCCCGGATCGACTCAAGAGGCGATTAAACCTTCAAATGAGTGAGGCTCTGATGCCAATTTTTGAGTTAATCGATTGACGGAATTAGCCAAGAGGGGGGGTGAATTGGCAATTAAAATTTTGGTGGAAGCTTTTGCAGAAAATTGAAAGTAATTACACAGCGATTTAGAGTGGTTCGACTTTATCAACCAAAGTCTACGTCCACTACCTTAGCTATCCACACTAAGGATTTTCTAACAAATTCACTAATTTTTTCTTTCTTTTGAGGACAAAGAGTAACCTTACAGCTCCCTCAAGAATTATACCCCAAATTCTTGAGCACACTCTTTTTCAAAGAGAAATACACAAATTTGCAAACTTACAAGGTAAAATGTTTGCATAATTCTAGAACAAGAAAAGAACACTCAAAGATAATTACAAATGAGCACAAATGGTGTTCTTGAAAGAAAAATGAATATTGAAAGGAAAATTGGCTTGATTTGCACAAACTTGGTGTTTGATGCTTTCTCTCTTGTTTCTCTATGATTTCTTATCTTTCAAAGGCTTCAGAACTTGTTTAAATACACCTTGAATCACTTCTGAACGTTGGGGATGATTAGTGAAGATCATATAGCCGTTTTAGTGTAAAAACAATTAATAAAACAGCTTAGAGCGTGGGGGAAATCGGTACCCCCTATAGGGAATCGGTTCACTAAGTGTAAAATTCAAATATTTCGACTGTTATACAAGGGGGAATCGGTTCCCTCCGAACATACTGGAATTCTCGGAGCCAAACCATTCAGGGGGGAATCGGTACCCCCTTGGGGGGGAATCGGTTCCCTCTGAGCAATCTGGAATTTTTGGCTTTGAAATGGTTCAAAATACTTTGTAAAATTATTTTAAAATTGTTTTAAGATTAAAACTTAATTTTACACTTGAGTAAGGATTAAAAATGTTTTTTGAAAGATTTGGAGTAATGTTTTGATATTCGAATAGTTATATCAAATATACTTAGAAAATTATTTGGAAAATCTTAAAATTCATTTAACTTAATTTGTTATATCGAAACATCAAAATGTTTTCAACAGGTATCCTAGAGACTCTAGCTTTAGCTTGCATGCCTTCTCTGATGCGGATTATGGAGGATGCAAATTAGATAGGAAAAGCACCTCCGGTACTTGCCAATTCCTTGGAAATATGTTGATTTCTTGGTTTTCAAATAAACAAAATTGTGTTGCATTATCTACCACTGAAGTGGAATATATTTCAGCCGATAGTTGTTGTGCACAAGTTTTATGGATGAAACAACAACTTTTTGATTATGGAATTGAAGTAGGTACCATTCCTATCAAGTGTGACAATACTAGTGCTATTTGTCTCACTAAAAATCCCATCCAACACTCTATAACTAAGCATATTGAAATTAGACATCACTTCATTAGAGACCATGTCGCTAATGAAGATGTAGTTCTAGAATTTGTTGATACTTTGCACCAATTAGCGGATATCTTTACAAAACCTTTAGACAAAAAAAGATTTTGGACACTTAGGAGAGATTTAGGTTTAACTGACCTATCTTCACTTAGTGTTTAAAATAATTTTAGCACTTTTAAGTATAAATGAAAAATGCTTATAATAATAATTTTTGATTGCATTCTTTGTTATTTGTTAGGGGGAGTTTATGTTGCTTGATGAAAATTAATTTTATGTTAAAAAGAAGTTTAAAGGATTAATTTGATTGATTGAACATGATTAATTTTCAATATATGAGTTACCAATACCACTAGAGCCAATTAATTTAGCATTTTGAGTGTTTAAAATAGATTTTTGACATTTTTGTGCTTCATGCATCGATACACCTAACAGTGCATCGATGCATCCTTGAATGTGCATCGATACACCATGAATGTACATCGATGCACAGGGCCATGCATTGATGCATCTGTCGGGTTTTGGGTTTAAAAGGCTTATTTTTCTCATTTGGTTTAAACCCTAAAAAACTAAACCTCTCTAGTCGCTCGTCCCTCTCACTCTCTAAATTATCTTCTTGCTCAAAATCAACGAAATTTTGTTGGAATCTTCAAGCTCTTCAACTCCTAATCCTGCTTTTATCATCAAATCGTGCAAAACAACATCACATTCCCTCAAATCCAAAATTTTTCAAGGTAATATTTCAAAAACTCTATTTCATTGATTTTTGATCTTAGGACTAGTTTAGATTAGTTCTAGGATGAACATTATATCGGGCATTGATTGTTTGATGATTATAAACTAGATTTTACAACCAATTTCATCAAAAACTCACAAATTTTCAATAAATTTTTGAATTTTCGAAATTAAAAAAAAATCAAAAATCTGATTTTAGTTTTTAAATTTGATGTTTTTGATTTAATTATATTGTCTTCATGAAAAACTATACATATTATAATTTTCAAACGTTGTTTTCTAAATAGTTTTTCAAAAACTATGCCCATTAGAATTTGGTTTAGAGAACCTTGAATTATTGCGGACTCATTTGAGTTTTGGGATTGATTAAATTGCATACATGTGTTTTAATATGCAGGTTATATTCTTTTTTCTGATTCCTAAACTATGTCTAATCCCAAACGCCCTAGAACTTCATCGAGTCGTTCTCGTTCAAACCAACCTCCTAATCTCGTTCCTCCTCCACCTTCATCTCTATTTGGATCTTGTTTTAACATGCCTGAGCATCGTAGAGACGAATTGTACCCTAGGTACAGAAATTCTTTTCAAACTTATAGAATCCGGGAAGAGCGTATTCATTCTCTTCAAGCTATGATATATATTGACTTTGAATATCTTCCGAATCTTAAAGCTTGGAAGTTTGATAAAATGTTTCAGCTCAAACCTATCGTTTATCAACAGTTAGTCCGCATTTTCTATTCCAATGCGGTATGTATTCAAAACTAAACTCAATGTGGGACTATAGCCATTAGATCATATCTTTTAGGCCAATATATTAATATTGACCCCGCGATTATAGCTTCACGTTTTGGATTAGATGATGATGGGTTATATAATGAGAATGAAACTGTAGATTATCCCTATGTTCCAAACGCTAGTGTTAGTACTCTACGATCTCATCAGGATCGCTTTCTTCATCTGATGATCTCTTAGTGGTTTAAACCATCCGGAGATAGGTACTCCACTCTTCGTATTAGGGATTTGTGGTGGATGCACTGTCTCAAGAATAAGATCAAAATCAATCTACCCTACATTATATCCAGTCAACTAGTTGATGTCATAAACATTGTTCCTTCAAAACATGTCGAAACATTAGTTTATGGATGTCTTCTTAGTAACCTCTTTATCAAACTTGGTCTAGACGTCTCTCTCTACAATCCTATCCCACTCCAAAACCAAATCAATCTTACTTTCTTGAAGAAAACGGATTGGAAACAAGACGAGGAAATCAGTCTTTGGGTATTTTGACCCGGTAAGCAAACCCCGGGAGCTAGCTCTTCACGAGCTGCTCCTAGCTCTTCTCGAGCAGCTCCTAGCTCTTCTCGTGCTCCTCCTCCTCCTCCGGCACCGGCTGCTGACGATGATCCTGAGTTTCAACAACTTATGCAAGATATCGACGATCACGTTCCAGACGATGAGCCTGCACCGAAACCGGCACGGCAAGAAGATCAAATGCCACCATATTTTTTATCCTTCTTGGAGTCATTTGATCTAAGGTTTGCCTCCATGAAGTCTCATATTACTGAGTTTCAGTGGGAGATGCGTGAACGTATGGACGCACTCACTCTTGAAGTTCGAGCTCATTATCCTCTTCCTCTCGATCCTCCGATGGAGTGAATTTGTTTTCTTGGATTTTCAAACTTGGATTAATTTTTTATATTTTTGGATTGTTTGTTTTGGATTGATAAATGTTTGAATTTGTTAGGAGATGGATGTTTTATGGATTTTGAACTTATTATATATATATATATTTGGTTTGTTTTTATCTTTATTATTTTGAGCTTAATGATTATTAATTTTTGCATCATATTAGTTCATTTTGACCAATTATGCCATTTCACATTTAATTATGAATATTGTTTATGGAACTAATGGGTAATCTCTCTTTTGATTGTGATCTTAGCAGCTTAAGTTATATATATATTTAATCAATTGGATATGTTATTTCAAAACCTTGTTTAAATCAATTTTTAAGTCTTTTTGATTTAACAAAAAGGGGGAGAAATATGTTAAGTGTTGTTTTAAAAGGGAGAAGTGTCATAGTAAGGGGGAGCAATTTTTCAAAATTGATTTCAAATTTTTAGAAAATCTTAAAATAACACAAATGTTTTGTTATATCAAAAAGGGAGAGATTGTTGAAAACGTTTTTGTGTTTTGATATAACAAATTAAGTTTAAATGAATTTTAAGATTTTACAAATGATTTTATAAGTATATTCGACACAATTATTCGAATATCAAATCAATTACTCCAAGTCTTTTCAAGATCAAATTCAAACCTTACTAAATGTGTGAAATTGTGTTTTATACTTCATATATTTTTGAAACAATTTTCACAAAGTATTTTGAACCAAAATCAAGCCTAAAATCAATTTTTCAGAGTGATGCACCGATGTACCAATCCATGCATCGATGCACCATGAATTAAATTGAACATCGAATGCATTTCATGCATCGATGCACATACCATGCATCGATGCACTGAGGATTTTATGAAAACATCGAATGCATTTGATGCATCGATGCACCAGCCATGCATCGATGCACTCTGGCTATTTTGAAACATCGAATGCACTTGATGCATCGATGCACTCTTAGTGCACCGATGCACTAAGGGTCCAACGGTCAAAATATTTGAATTTTACACTGATGCACCGATGCACCATGGGTATGCATCGATGCACTGACGCTCCCAACTGAATTTATTAATTATTTTCACACTTAAACGACTATATTGACTACACTAAGCATCCCCAACATTCAGAATCATTTGAAGGTGTATTTAAACAAGCTTAGAAGCCATTGATCAAAAACAAGAAATAACAATCAACAAGAATCAAGAGAGAATCAAAGAGAAAGAATCAAACCTCAAGTTTGAGCATTTCAAGCCTATTTTTCATTCAATATTCATTTTTCTTTCAAGAACACTACTTGTACTCAATTGTATTCATTTTTTAGTGTTCTTTTATTTGTTCTAGAATTGTGCAAACAATCTACCTTGTGAGGATTTCCTTGTAAGTTTGCAAATTTGTAATCTTTTCTTTGAGAAAGAGTTTTCTCAAGAATTGGGGTATATTCTTGAGGGAGTTGTAAGGTTATCTCTTTGGCCTCAAAAGAAAGAACAAATTAGTGAATTTGTTGTAAAATCCTTAGTGTGAATAGCTAAGGTAGTGGACTTAGACTATGATTGAGAAAGTCGAACCACTCTAAATCGATGTGCAATTACTTTTAATTTTCTGCAAAAGCTTCCACCAAAATTTTAATTGCCAATTCACCCCCCCTCTTGGCCGATTCCGTAGATCGATTAACTCAACAGACACCCAGTGTATATGGTAAGCAATTCGGAGCATCTTTGACTCGAAGACCTAGAGTCTTCATAGGTTTACGTTTAGGCTATGGCTTATTGGTTAATAAATGATAAACAAGTGAATAAGCTTATGGAATACATGACAAGTATATTGGTAAGAAATTTATATGTGATTCATATCATGTTCATATTAGTAGCATGATTGGAAATGCATGTAAAGTGATCATAATGCATTGAATATTGTTACTCATTTATATTTATGTGTTGCATTGCCTTGAATATTTCTATAATTGTCTCACTAAGTGTATACTTAGCATGTGATGATTTTCACTCGTAGGTAAAAGATAGCGAGAAGAGTAAGGAGTTGAGCTTGGCATCAATCATCAAGGGATAATTACATGTAACAGTGATGGAATCCTATAGTATTCTAAAGTTTCTAGCTGGCATGTATATGAATAAGGAATGCCTGCAGACTATTAATATAATCAATATCAAATATAATTTAGTATGTACAAATATTATGATACTAAACTATGTTTTGATTATTACTTTAAATGAGATTTTAAATGAGACAATTTTTATTTATTATATGGAATAGAGTAACAACCCCGTTTACTGCCTAAAACTGGATTTGAAACAGAAGTTGAAATGTTATATTTTTATTTTCCAAGTTTACTTATTTTATAATAAATGTACAAATATTGAATTTGTGAAAGAAATTAGATTTTACCTATTTTAGGTTAAGAAATGTTTTGATTATTTGATGTGACATCTATGAATCGTGTAAGGAAAATTATACGGGAAATGGGTGTAACACTTTTTGCACTTTGATCACGCCTTTAAGGTACTCCACTTTGTTGATATCAATCGTCGACTTCTATTTTAGGTTTGTTAAATACTGATTTTTTTAGTTATTTTTTAACCTTTTTTCATGGTATTTGGATGCCTATCTTGGGATGGGCATTGGATAGGATGCCATCTTTTTTTAGGCTCATGTAAAGTCTAGGTGTACCAATATTAAGATCAAATAGATGATGCAATATTTCTCCAAGATAAATGCTTAGGGACGGTTTGAGATCATCGACCCCATATCACACTCCTGATTATGATAGATTGCATCAGAGGTCTCTATATTTTTAGAAAAAAAAATTAATGTGTCCTATTATTTTTCTCTTCATGTAGTTTTCCAACTCAGAAATCAAACTCAATGTGATCCTTTGACCAACATTTTTCGTTGTTTTATAATTACGGTGTTGATATAGTAGTTTACGGTGTTTATGTGGTGGTCTACGGTACTAACGTGGTAGTTCATCTAGGGATTGGAATGAAACCCGGATCTGACAGGTTCCGACCGGGTTTTTTCTTTTAAAATTCACGTAACAACCCGGAAAAATTTAGAATAATATTAAATTGAAATTGGAGGTTAATTGTGAAAATTGGTAAATTATGAGGACTAAATTGAAAGTTTTGAAATTTTGAAGTCCATTTTAGAAGTTGAAAAAAATTCAATGACCAAGCCCTGAGTTATACCTTTGAGTGTCGGCAGGTTTTTCTTTTAAAGGAAATGAATTGGTTTCTGCGTGAAAACACAGAAAACCAATTCAGAAATTCCCTTTCCCCTACACCAGTTACCAACCTCGATTCCGACGCCGTCCGAATTTCGATCGTCATTTTGAAACCACCGTTGTGTTCATCATCGAGCGAGGAACAAACCCTTCAAATTAATTGAAGCGAAACGCTGCTAAACGTCAGGAATTTCCAGTCAAAGTCTCGACGTTTTATTTAGCTCGATCGCCGGGAAAATCTCAAATTCATCGCTGATCGTTGCTTTGTTTACGACACCTCATGCACCATCGTGTTCCTTGTGCCGTTTCGAGTCCGCCGGTGTTAACCTTGGTCTCCGTCGACGGCGGCACGTGAGGAGGTGGAGCAGTCAAAGTTTCGGCCAATTTAAAATCGAGCTCTCCGCCGTTCAAAAATTGGAACCGATCGTTGTAAGTATCTCGAAATCGCTCAAAATAATTTGTAGAAATTTTTCTGTGATTTTTAGAGCCCCGGAGGATGTCTCACGCGCCACCGTAGGGAGAGTGAGCAGCTGGAAAACTGGTTTGACCGATCTGAATCGGTTTGACCGGTCTGAACCGTTCCGACCCGACCCGACCGTTGACCGTTAACTTTCTTTGACCAACACTTGAAATGGCTTTGACCGACCATTAAACGACCGTTAATCTTTTCCGAGTATACATATTCTGATAGTTTTCGACGTTCCGAATCCGTTTCTGAAGTCCGTTTCGTCAAATTCGAACCCGAAGGCCTCCAAATCGATGGTCAAAGTGGTTGACTTTGACCAATAATTTAAATTTTCAAAAAGTTATACTTTATGTTTTTCAACGTCCTGATTCCGATTCTGTAATCCGTTTGACCAAATTCAGACTCGAAATCCTCTAAATTAATAGTTAAACCCTGAAAATACTTATATACTTAAGAATTTTAGCTTTGAACAATTAAGTAAGATTTGGGACTGATAAATTATTATTATTTGAAGGTATAAGAGACTTTTCGGATCGTTCGACAGTTCAACCTAACTCTTCTAGATCAGTTAAACCACGTTCAAAAACTATAGCAGAGCGTTGTGAAACCAGCAATCAGTAAATCTACTATTTGAACCTATTATCGAGGTGTGTTCCCTAAGTACTATTTAATTATTTTATTTGTTTTGAAATATGGTACATTGAAAGATATGATTTACTGTTTATTGATGGTTTATGGACAATGACTGATATATGATTATTGGTTTTCACCTATATATGATTACGAATTTATGGAAATTATGCTTATTGCATAAATTATATTGATTGAAAATATTGATTTAGGGTTGGATTGAATTACAATGGTATAGCTCTGATCAAGCTAATAAACAGTACGGACCTAATGTGACTCTTGGGCAGACTCGCGAGCCCAAGATGCTTCATTAGGTTGGCTTTCTTTGTTGTGTGCTTAAGGTAAGCTATATGGACTTATGGACTTACGGACTTAAGGATACAAGCTCTAAAGCCTATCCTTAGGTTGGCTTCCTTTTTGATATGTGCTTAAAGTAAGCTATATGGACACAGTTTTGGGAACTGCAGATGGTGCACAAGAAAAGGGTTTAAATTATGATTTTCAAAAGTTAAACTCTATTATGAAATTATGATGGTTTACTGAACTATTACTCGTTTATTGTACCTATTGTGATTTTATGGTAATGTGGGACACACTGAGCCTAGCTCACCTTTCGAAAATATTTTTCCCCCTTTCAGATACTGTTGGTTAGATACCCCGGATTGAGCACTTGGAGGATCAACATATCTCTTGAAGTATATTTGATTGTAATGTTTTTATCATTCAGGTTGACTTTATTTTGGTGACATGGACCTTATTTTAAAGTATTGGATTTTATAGTGATTACACTTTTGCTATTAATATTCGGTTTATCGTGATTTTGATTTTTAAGACATGTTTTAAATTAATTTTTTTTACTTATTTGTATTATATTTATGTGTTGGGTTTTGATAGTATAATATCATGTCATTTATAATGTGATTTTACAATGATTGAATAACGGTTTCAGAAAATGTCTCTAAGAATCATGTATGTGATCCACTAGACTTAGTCGAAACGCATAGGCCGGGTCTAGGGGGTTACAATTCAGGTTAGGATCGGGTTCGGGTTAAACACTAAAAAAATCTGACCTGATCTAACTCGATCCGGTATATATTATTAATGTATTTACAAAACTGCCACTATATATGTGTGTGTGTTAGGGTTTCTTTATTTTCTCTCTCTATATATGTGTGTGTTAGGGTTTCTTTATTTTCTCCCTATCTCCTTTTTTTCTTTTTCTTTTTGTTGCCCTTCCAAGTACCACTCTGGTTTTTTTCTTTCAATTCTTTTCCTTTCCTTTACTATGTATTTCTTCTCATTGATTTAATCTTCTACTTTTCATCTTCTATTTTCCATCTTCCTTTGTTCTTCTATTTCTTCTATTTGTTAACCATTTTTTTCATTGAATCTAAAATTCTAAAACTTAGAAACTAAAGACTCGAATCTCAAATCCAAGACATATTGATTCAGTCGAGAGTGGTAGCTGCGAAATCAAATATGTTTCTCTTTCACTGCAAATTCATGAATTCGATCCTAAAGTTTTTTTTTGGTACACATATTTTTTGTTGTATTTTAATTCAATATTTTATAAATTTATTGGAGTATAAAATAGTTATATTTTACTCTAAATTGATAAATATAAGAATGAATTTTAAACCTTAAATTTCTTTTGGTTTGAATCTGTTGATTTTTTAGTTTATTTCATTTTGAATGAACCCTAATTAATGGGTTTTGCATGATTTTAGAGCTGACTTTTATGGTCGGGTCGGGTCGGTTTTTGTTTCAAAAAATTGGGTCGGGTGGAACATTTCTAAAGTCGAGTTTGGGTGAAGTATAATATTCGGGTCGAAGTCGAGTTGGCCAAAAATCCGACCTGATCAGACCCATGCCCACCCTAAGCCATCTTCCGTGTTTAAGTTACCAATTTAGCTCATCTGCTATGTCAAGTTATCAACAATTGTAGAGCGTCACGTCAACACCGTGAACTGTCAGCACCGTAACGATCAACAATGAAAAATATTGGTCAAATGGTCACATTGGGCTTAATTTCTAAGTTGAAGGGTCACATTGAGAGAAAAATAATACGAATGTCACATTAATTTTTTTAAAGTACAAAGATATCTTATGCCTTTTTGCTTAAATGAAACAAAACATATTAGGTTAATCATATGGTGAAATTACCACATTCGTTCTCTTTCCTTACAAGAAAATCGAACAATTCCCTTTTATTTACAATTAATGATGTATACCAAATTAAAAAAAAAAAACTATAATCACAAGATTCTTCACAAAAATTAAAGGCATTAGTTGGTGAGTTAAACACCTTAAAAATCAAGGAGTAATTGAGGGAGAATTCTTTCTAAATGAATTGCTTCCACCTTAGCACCACCCTCTCCTTCAGCAACCGTAGCAGCTCGCTGCACTGCCTCTGTTTCAAAAATAAACAAAGAGTTAATTGCATTATGTGTCCCCAAACTATGTCCCTTCTTTTAAATTAGTCCTTAAACTTTTAAATATTCCAATTTCATGCTCAAACTATGACTCTCATTCTGTATCAGTCCTTAAACTTTTGAACATCCCAATCTTATCCCCAAATTATGAATCTCATTCTAAATCAGTCCCTAAACTTTTAGATCTTCCAATTTCATCCCTAAATTCATCTAAATGTATAATCCATTTCAACCATATTTTAAACTATTTTTTTCAAATATATAATAAAATAGCTTGGCCTAATGGTTTTATTAATAAGAGATGTGCCTACTATATACCTATAATTTAGAATAAAATTGAAATGTTCAAAAAGTTCAAGGACCAATTTAGAATGAAGATCACAGTTTGGGGATGGAAATGAAATATTTAGAAGTTTGAAGAATAATTTAGAAAGATAGCCATAGTTTAAGGATAAGATTGAAATGTTTAAAAGTTTAGGGAGCAATTTGAAATAGAGGTCATATATTAGGAATGTAAGATGCAACTAACTCAAAAAAAAAACTACCAAAAAAATAGTCTAATTTAAATTCTGCAATAAACACTTTTTTAAATACAAAAAGAACCTGTAATGAAAATCCGAACGAGTTCGCAACTCAGCTTTAGAGCATTTGGATTAGCTGCAATCAGATTGATTTCAATAATGGTAGATTTATACGTACTTTGAAGCATCAGTCAATGTTCAAATTACTAGAACACATTGAACACTAATTATTAGACATAATGATAAAAACATTCTTAGCATCCGATTAAATCGTCTTTTTGACTCTTAATTTTTTTTAGAACATTTTATTCTAATTTTTATTTTAGAGTAAAAAGATTGTTACGAAATCGTCAATTAATAAACATTAATTTATTAACTAACTTCTGATTAGATAGTCACTTAACTCCTTTCTTTTAGTATTTTAATCTCAACATTCCATTTGAAGCAAAAAATCTTTTCATGAATGAAAACCGTCAGATAATAAAATATTAATTTGTTTTGTTAAATAGCATTTGACTAAATAGTTACTTTAGTCCTTATGTTTAAACATTTTAGCATTAAGGTTTTATTTTTAGACAAAAAATTCCTTTATGAATGGAAACCATTGATTAACAAAGTGTCAACACTCCATGACATTTTTTCCCTAAATGAAATGTTGGGCCAAAATACTTTTCTTAAAAAAAGAATAAGTGTTAAAACAACTATTTACTAAAATATTATGGGAAAAGTTGCTCATGTAGGGCAGGGAAAAATTATTGGCTCATATGGGGTCTCGTCGGATTTATTTCCTGATATAATGTGAATGCTACAGTGCTAGTCGGGAGACGCCGGGAACACAATACATTTTCGAGAAGTCACGAGGACCACAGTGCGTCTTCTGTTTTGTTCCTATGGTAATATTGGCATTCCAACAACGTGAAGAATGGGGAAGACGTATTGTGTTCCCTGTGTCTTCCCTACTAGCAATTTTGCTAATATTACGAGTGTTTTTACCTTAAAATAAATTATTTCAGGTAAAATGCTCTAAATAAAAGTAAATAATAATCAAAATAATTATTTAATCAAACGTTAGGATATTTTTTCTTTTACATTGTATTTGATTGTTTTTATAAGTTTAAATTTATTATTGATCAGATTAAATATTGTAAAAATATATTATAAGAATAATTTATGAATCAATTCGTTCAATTTATAATATTAATATTTGAACCTGTTTAAGAAATAAATTTACCGAATGTTGGTCGAATCTTCTTTGATGTTCCTGCTACAACCTACGATTAAAATTAAAGATATCAGTGAAACAAGTGATGAAATGCGGAAGAACAAATCAGTAATGAAGGTACCTCGGAATCCATGGCGTCGGTCTGATGAAAATCGATTCCTTCACGCTCTGGAATTAAAAACACCGAAACCCTAAGTTTTAGATTATGAATTGAGGTTAAAATGGAAGGAGAAAACGGCGAGATCGATCAAATTGCGAAACCTTGAGCTTTTCTGGTCCAAATCTGCTTGAAGATGTCTCTGGTCAAATCCTTGAAGGAGAAACAAATATGCATTGATGCCAAACAAATCGATTCGAATAAGAAAAACATAAAAGGAAATTGATACAAAAGAGGCGGAGATTACAGGTTCAAGAACGGGAGTTTCGTGGTCATCCATGGCGGAATTGATTTGATTTTGTTCCTCGATCTTGACTTTTCGTCGCTTCTTGTCCATCTGAATCGGCTGCGGTTGGCTCAAATTGATGTGATTTGCGATGATTTTCAAAGAGATATAAAAAGGGAAGCCGAGAAATAGAAGCCGCCATGGCTCAGAGAGCTCAAGGGTAGAGCGTATCTCTTGTGAATTGGAGGGTCAACCTTCATGCACATTTTTGTTTTGGATAAAATATAAGAATGACCATTTCTATTTCAGTTTTGTTCACTTTTGGTCATCTATTTGTAAAACATTGTGTTTAGGTCATTTACGTTAACATTTTAATTTTATTATATTTTGATCATTTACGTTATCGATTGGTATATATTGATCACTGAGTCGTTGTTAGGTTGATGACACAAAACATTAATAAAATGAGTAATTTCTAATTTGATCTCTAAACTTTTGATAAAATATCAATTTAACCCTTAAACTTTAGGTAAAATATCATATTAACCCTAAAAATGTTAATATTTATAAATAAGTGACCATTTTGGTAATTTACCCTTTTTTTCAGAAAATTGCCTTTTTGAGTTTAAATATAAGAATTTTAAATAGGAATTTGGATCCAAATTTAGTTTTCAAGTTGTTTAAGGGCTTCAATTGGAATTAATATTTTCTAACATTCATTTTCAAATTGAAGTGTATATTAAAATTAAAACTTCTACTATATTTCTAATTAATTCAATCAAGTATTTATTTCTAATTCATAACTCATCAAGTAATTTTAATGGTCAAAGGGAGTGTTATTCTCTCAGAGGTCTCGGGTTCAAGCAACGACCCTTACAATGTGTGTTTATTGTCAACTGATAGAGAGAATTTCAAACAGATATTATCTTATAATCCCTCTACACTAATAAAAAACTATTCTAATTCAAAATGGAGCTAATTGACTTGAAAAAAAATCTAGCCTAATGCAAAACATATTATTTCACACATATTTAATCTATTCATTTTTTGGGTTGAAAGAAATAAATCACAAATATAAATAAATGGATAAATCACACAAATGGTCCTTGACTATAGAATATTGCTTTATTAAGCGCATAGACTATTAAAAGTTACAAATAGTCATCTGACTATATAGAAAGTTATTTTTTTAGTCCCCGACTATTAAAAGTTACAAATTGTCACCCGACTATTCATTATGTCCCAACTCATCCTTTTTCGTTAAAAAATTGATGATATTCTAAGCTGGATGTTAAGTTCTTGATTGTGATATGATAAAATTCGATCCCAAAATCTCAAATGACTATCATATACTAGTCATCATGTTGACATACAACTTAGACAACCGCCAGTTTTTAAGCAAAAAAAAAAGATGAGTTTGGAATATAATGAATAGTTGGATTACTATTTTGTAACTTTTAATAGTCGATGACTCAACAAAACAACAATTTATAGTCGGATGATCATTTTGTAACTTTCAATAGTTAGGGACTTAAAAACAGTACTCTATAGTTAGAAGACCATTTGTGTACTTTACTCTAAATAAATTTGAAAAAAAGACAAGTAAAATTATTAAATTATTATTATTCCCATAAAATTATCTTAAATCTCTCATAATTACAAAAATTCCCATATTTTATGGTATAAGAAAACTTGTAGGAAAATGACAAGTCAATAACTTGTAAACCCTTCTTCCCATGCATTAAAATTTGTGTACTTATAGTTTTTTTTATTAAACTAAGGTGATTACAAAGTAGTATATGTTCTAATTACTCTCAATTATTTGACAATGAATGTTCAATCACCCTGCTGCAACTGCTGGTGCTCGAACCCACAACCTCTAGGAACAACAACAATTCCTTTAATCAGTAAGATAAATTGGTTCGTGCAATCTGATAAATTTTCAAGATGGATGAACTTAAAAAAAAATTAAGACATTAAAATAAATTATCAATATAAAATACAAAGAAAATATTTAAAATATACGAGCATTTAAATTTTTTAAAAGAAGCGACTATCCCCACCTGCTCCCTTAAGTCTATATTTGATTCCTAAACCTTTAAATTCTAAAACCCTGAATCTTAAATTTCTAACTCTAGACCCTAAATCCATAAAGATTAAAACATACCCTAACTCTAAAAGATAGAATTATGTAAATTAAATTTACACAACTTGTGTATCAATTATTTTTCAAATATTATAATTATGGAAATTTAAGAACAAGGTTATACAAAGCACATTTCTACTTGACTCAACAATACTACGACTTATATGATTATATGATATAAAGGAGTAAATTAAACATGACATAAAAAACAGGCTTAATAGCAAATAAGTACTTGAAGTATACCATCTTTTACATTTAAGTACCTAAAATATTTTTTTGTCAAAATAAGTACCTAAAGTTGTCTTTCTGATCAAAATAGGCACTTAATGTATTTTTTGATCAAAGCATGTACCTAAAGTACTCAATTTTTTCATCTAAGTACCTAAAATATTCTTTAATTAATTTCATATGTTAAATTTTTTAAAACTTTTTTTTATTAATACGTGGTAAGTACAAGGCAGTATTTGTTTTTTTATCAAGTTGATGCTTGTTTTCTTTTAAAATTAGAAAATTTATAATTATTATAACATCATATTGATTATTTTGTAATAATTTGATAAATATAATAATAATTTTTGTAAATTCAATTACCGACACAACCATTCAAATATAATCAAATAATCAAAGTTTTATTTATATTCAAAATCGTCCCATCTCCATCTGTTGATTTAATCAGATAAAGTAATTGATCTCTTAAATAAATTCAAATATTTAAATATTAATATTATAAAAGAATAAATTAAATTAAGAAAATCGCCTCATTAATAGATATTTGTGGAATACAAAGAATTATAACAATATCTTTAAATATATATATTTAATTATATTATTATTATCACCATAAATCTAAATTTAACCTAACTTTTATCTTCCAACTTTTTCTGACCCAAATATAATTTTTAATATAATCATATAAAATTAAATTAAATCAAAATTCACCGTATTCAAATCAAATATATTTTCAATGACCACTGACGCCCTAAGTTCATCATCGGATATAAATAGAATGATCCTTCATTTAGAAGTGAGTAAAACTCGACTCGATTCGAAAAATTGATTTTTTTACTAAACTAAACTCAACTCAAGAAAACTCGATTCGGATTGACTTCGAGTAGTAATTTTATAAACTCGACTCGAATAATTTCAAGTTCAAATCGAGTTGTGGAATATAACTCGAAATTTTTAATAATTATTGAAATAATTTTTAAGTTTAATATATGTACATCGCATATGAAAAATATATGAAGAAATATATATGTATTGTATATAGTTATAAAAATCATTTAAATTGGAATCAAATAATATCATAATATTATAAATATTTATAATTAAATTTAAACATAAACTCAAAAATTCGACTCGACTCGACTCAATTCGAATAAACTTAAAAAAATTCAAGTCAATTTGAAATAATAAAATAAAATCGTCAACTTGAATAACTCAAAATTTTTTGACCAAGCTCGATTCGAATAATATCGGACCCTCACCGCTGCGGCTCCGCTCACAAATCTAAACATTATTATTGGAACTGATTCAACAGGAAATCATAGAGCCACGTGTAATAAAGTGGGACAACCTGGATGTTAACGGTGTAATCAATTTTTAATTTTGTACTTTTATTTCTCTATTATTGCATATAAGGACTTGAAAAGTTTCGCCTCATTCGTTTCACGACCTCTATTTTCAAAATTTTCCAAATCAAACCACTTCAGTCCCATAAAAAAAAAAAAAAAAAAGAGAAAATAACCTCAGTGACCAAAAATCCCATATAATATACGATTTTAACCAACTTTTTCCGGATTTGCCAAAATGACCAACAAAATCGCAATGCGATCGCTAATTCGCAACGCGATCTCCATTATCGCAAATTCGCGTTGCATTTCGCGTTGCGATAGTTGGAAATCGCGTTGCGATGGTATACAATGTCGTTGCGATTTTCCCAATTCGCAATGCGAATAAGTAAATCGCAACGCGAATTGGGAAAATCGCAATGCGATACTGACTATCGCAATGCGATACTTACTATCGCAATGCGATAATGCAAAATCGCAACGAGATACTGACTTTCACAACGCGATTCTGACTTTCGCAACGTGATTTACATAGCGCCATTCGTATTAACGCGTATTTTTTTTTCAAATTCCAAACACGAATTTTTTCTTAATAAATCGGAAACTGAACCGTCCACAGTAATCGCAACTCATAACCTCAAACCCAAAAACACAACACTCAGTCCCATCTCCATCTCTCACTCTCTACGGCGAAATTCGTCCCCATCTCCGAAGATTTCCGTCCCCATCGCCGGCGAAATCCCTTACAACCATTCACAGTCAAAAATCCCTCACAATCATTCAGAAGTGAAAAATCAACCTCCGAGGGTTAGTTTTTTTATTTTTATTTTTGAAATTTTTGCATTATTTTAGGTTTTTCATATTGAGATTGATGATAAGTTTACTGGTAATTTCAATAATAGATTAACCATTTCACTTAGATTTCTTATTAAATTCATTCGATTGCTGCCAATACTGCTAAACTGTTTAGCCTGTGAAGTTAGTATTTGTCTTTGCTTTGTCTTTTGGTTGAAGTAATGCAGAAGAAGAATAGTTTCGAGAATGAAAATCGCAACGCGGAAATAACTATCGCAACGCGAAATAAAAATCGCAACGCGAAACCAAAATCGCATTGCGATTTTCATTTCGCGTTGCGATTTTCATTTCGCGTTACGATTTTTATTTCGCGGTTGCGATTTTCATTTCGCGTTGCGATTGTCTGGTCGCGATAGTCATTTCGTGTTGCGATTCTCTCGTTGCGATAGTCATTTCCGCGTTGCGATTCTCATTATCTCGTTGCGATTTTTATTTCAACCAAAAGACAAAAACAGTGTTGCAAATTTTAGTTTCAAGAATAAACTACTATTTATGTTTATTGTTTTGTTTTTGGTATATCTTGACAGTGTAATTTTTGGTATATCTAACTTGGTATGTTTATTGTTTTTTTGTAGAAATTTTTTTCGGCTTCATTGACATTAAGGAATAAAGTTTGCCTAGCCACTACAATTGCTTCGAAGCTTTCACCTGCACAAAGAAAATTGTTTGAAGAAACCTGCTTCGGGCCATGGCTGAGAGTACAGCATCCGGGTGGAGATGCTAGTTTGACCCATTTGTGGCTTCAGACCATGACTAGCGATCTACCCGACAGTATACAACGTGGTGAGGAAGAGATATGGTTTCATTTTCCACCGGCGTATACTTGTTTTGGGCGGAAGGAGTTCTGCTTAATCACTGGTCTACGATTCGGACACGATGATGTAGGCCGGTACACTCGTCATATCACCCGCCCATCATGGTTATCCAAGGTTTTTCCTGATGAGTCAATAGAGAAGCCGAACTTACACGTCGACGACATGAAGAAATTGTTTAATAAGAAAGATGGTTTTACTCGATGAATGACGTCGATGTTGTTCGAGTATGCCTTCTACTACTTTTGTATGCCGGCTTTTTAGGCAGAGAGGCCAGACAACCTATTCCTCAGGAGCTAATATTATTGGTAGAGGACCTAAATGCATGGAATCTGTTTCCGTGGGGTTCGTATATATGGAAAGCTACCTGGACTAAGTTGTCGTCTGCCTTTGATGACCACAAAAGTTTGCGGGGCGATGGGTCGAAATACACTTTGTCAGGCTTTGTTTGGGCCTTTAAGGTAAGAATTTCTATATAATGTTTTTAAAATTATAATTAATTATTTAATAATTACTAATGTTTGTTATTATATTGTTTGTAGATTTGGATATTCGAGGCTTTCCCCAGCATGCAGACATATGCATTAAAATCCTCAGATGATATTCCTAGGGCTATTTCCTGGAAGAGGAAACGTATGTTGGATTGGGAAGACTTAATACCATATGCGACAATAAATAATGTAAGTTAACACAAATACTATCATATATAAACAAGTTATTAATAGTAGACGTTTAACTTTGTTTTAGTTTTTATATTTTTAGGAGGCCAACACTCCATTAATGAGACTGACACCCACGGAGGCTGAGCTTGCCACTGATTGGTGGCAAGCTAGTCAGCGTTTTTTGATGGCACGAATGATGAGCAGCCTCCACTTCCTCCACTTCGAGAGCCATCACCTCACCCAGAGCCATCACCTGATCGACCCGACTATACACCTCTACAACGAGAGCCATCACCTATCCCGTCACATCATCGAGTCTCTTCTCCACCATCACCTCATGATAGGCGACCGACAAAGATGCCACGACTTCTATCTCCCTGTTCTCCACCTCCACGGGATGAGTCAAGGGAGTTACGTGATGAGGTCAATGCCTTGCGTGAGGAGATCGGTACTCTACGCGATAACGATGGTGCATGGCGTGTGGAGGTGTCTACTTTACGTGGTGAGGTTGCCGCTCTACGTGAGATGGTAGTATCGTTGCAGAATGAGGTTCATACTCTACGCAACGAGGTAAGTTTAAGATTTTCCATATTTAACTTGATGATAAATTTACTCGTAATTTCACTTAAATTAACCATTTCACTTAGATTGCTTAGTAAATTATTCGGTTGCTGCCAAAACTGCTAAACTTTTTACTTTAACACTGTGAAGTTAGTATTTGTCTTTGTTTTGTCTTTTGGTTGAAAGTTTGAAATATATTTATCTTTGTTTTCACTGTTTAAATATCATGTCTGTTTATTTACTGATATTTGTATTTTTATTTAGCGGACCGATAAGGTGGATGCTTTACGTCGGATTTTTCTTGCACGAAAGAGTTCACGCATCAGACGACGTGCACGTGCTATTAAGTCTCCGTATACCCCAATAGTGCGAAGACACCGCAAGAAGAAGCCCGACTCGCCTATCATCCCTCAAGAGTCCACTCCTATCGTTGAAGAGGCCCCTATCATTCCTCGAGAGTCCCCTCCCACCGTTCAAGAGGCCACTGTCATCGTTGAAGAGGTCCCTCCCACCATTCAAGAGCCCGATTCACATGGCGTCATATGTAGGATTCTTGAGAAACCCTCTGACGTGCCGGACATGATGGATTCAAGTTGGCTCTCGTATGAGTTACCGGCCAGTACCATACCGGTATCTGAAGAGGAGAGGAAACAATTACCAGACACAATTCTGGATAACACCCTTTGGGCTAAGACCGCAGTTGATTTTTATCTACATGAGCGAAGCCAGGGTGTTTCACTGACATGCAAGCTCAATGATGATATCTATTTGTTGCTTGATCGGTCTTGGTGGGGCGTATTATTAGGGGTCGAAGACAATGGCTATTTCGATGGAGGGGTAAGTCTTATATTTTTCTTATATTTTCATTTGATTATTTTTTTGTAAATTTATGTAAGTTACTAATATATGTCTTTTTTTGTAAAACAGCATATCGATGCGTGGGTGTCACGTCTTCTAATAATTAGGAAACTTAAGGAAAATAAAAGAAATACACGGTATACAATTATGCCGACGTCTTTAACGCCGTTCACTTGAAGAATCAACGAGATGAATCATTTGCGTTGGGCAATGGACAAGCTAAACTTTATCCTGCATGGTGGTAGGTCGATAAGGTTAGTGTTTATTTTAGATTGAGTTTAAAGGTATTCATAAATAAGTGCGTAAATGAATGAATTATTACTTATGATTGTAGGTGTTTATCCCTGTTTTGGAATGTAACCATTGGCTTCTCGTCGAGCTTAAGATCCCATCCCTTAGGCAATAGTATATGACAGCATGATAAATTACATATCATTGGCTGATTTAAGAGATATATTAAGGGATGGAGCTCTTATTTGGCTAAATACTTGGATGCGATAAATTATTGGACTCGTTCTGGAAACAAGAAGCCAAAGAAGCTCAATATTACAGTTAGCAGAGATGAGACCGCACCACAACAAACGAAAGGACCCAGAGGGGATTGTGGTCCTCTTGTATGCTTGGCGTTGGACCGTTTGATCACAGGAAGTATAAAGTATCTACCTTCCACCGATATAGAAAGAGCTGCAGTAGGCTTGTGGTTTCGACATTATATGGCTAGATCGATATATACGAGACGCTGCCTACCTGCATCGCGTTATAAAAATGTCCATAACAATTGGTATGTTTATAGGCTTGTGGTTTGAAAATGTTTGGTTAAGTACCTAGAATTCAATAATTTGCTGTTTGTAGGTTTTAGATGTGTAGAAAGTGTTGTTTGAGCAAATGTTGGTTTATGCAGGTTAATCTCAGAAGTGAGCTGCGTGAAAATGATGTATGGCTGCAAAAGTTGATTCAATAGTAGAAGTGTTATTTTCTCTAATAATTATTGCTTATTTTCTTATTGTTTAATTGATTTGTAAAAGGTGATTTGTAAAAGTTGATTTGTTTAATTGATGTTAACATAATTCTTATTTGTGCTTGTTTAATTGATTGAAATGTAATGGTTGATTTTGTTGATTTCAATCTGCATTATGTTGAAGGCAAAAGTACTATCGCAATGCGAAATGAAAATCGCAACGAGTGAATCGCAACGCGAAAATGAAAATCGCAACGCGAAATTAAATTCGCGTTGCGATTTTCATTTCGCGTTGCGATTCCCTCGTTGCGATTTTCATTTCGCATTGCGAAATTAGCGTTGCGATTTTCATTTCGCATTGCGATTCTCTCGTTGCGATTTTCATTTCGCATTGCGATAGTAATTTCCGCGTTGCGATGGACATTAAGATGATTGCCTATTAAGTGATAACAACTGGAACAGATCATAGCAATTTTCAACTCAAGTTACTAATACATGCCTAACTGAAAATGTTAAAAGTTCACACATAAAATCTACATAATACAACGTTTGCATTTAAAAATCACCTAAGTTAACAGTCCCAAAAGGTGAAGCCAGTTGTGATTGGGATTTTAAAGATGATTGCGATTTTGATTGCCTTTTTCTTGACACCATATGAGCTTTGGATTTTGATGATGATCCATATTTTGGTAGAGGAAAAGATGATTATGATGGCACTGGTGATCCATGTCAACCTTGTATGACCACTTTCCTTGCACCGACTACATGTCGATCTCTTCTTCTCTTCACCCTTAGACGGTATACGATCGTGACTTTTTGGTCGGCCAGGTAGCCTTCTGTCCATGGCTGGTGGCAAAATTGTTTGTAAGTCATCTGGTATGTCCCACTCAGAAGGATGTGAAATAGGGTAGACAATCTCGGCATAAGTCTGTCGATATACTTCTGTAGTGTAGCAATCCATAGCGTATGTGCTTGAATCATCTTGGTTTAGATGAAGAGCAACTTTTATAACATGGCCACATGGATAACCAGATGTTTGCCATTTCATACAACTACACGTCCTTGCATTTAGATCGACAAGCCCATTTAAGTTATTATCCAGTACTTCAAATAAAGTGTTTGAACATGGTTCAACTCTCCATGACGTTGACTTCACAACACGTTTCGTTATCTTTTTTTCAGTCCATGGTGTAACACGATGTTCCAATGTTCCTGGTAAATTTAATAAATAATACTTAGTAAAATATATGATAAGTTACGAATTCAAATAAATAATACCTGCATGGTTTCTTTTCTTGTAGTACCACTGTTGAATAGAGGATCGAAAAAACTCCATTAACATAGTAATGAGTAATTTCCGGGAATGACGACTTAGAGCGTTAATTGATTCTGCACTATTAGACGTCATGAAACCATATCTTACTCCAAGTTGATGTACTCTTGACCATATTTCAAACCCGACATCTTCTATTGTTTGAGCACACTGAGGCAAAACACGTCTTAAACAGTTTATATGCTTATTGAAATCCACTTCCCGATAAGCCTTTACAGCCTTCCAGTATGTCCATTTGTGCTTTTTTATACCAGCAGACCTTGATTTAGATTTCTATACAAATGAACACCACAAAGTCCATGAAAAGCATCTGGGAAACACCTTCTAACAGCGTTGTCAATTGAGTTTGCCCTATCGGATATGATTGTCAGATTGCTAATAGGACCTATGCAATCCCTAAGATGCCCCATAACCATGTCCATGAATCAGAGGTTTCAGATTTGCCAACCCCGTAACTATTGGCAATATCCCATTGTTCATCCATGGCTACTGCTAATAAGTTTACTCCAAGGTATCGACCTTTCAATGTGCTCCGTCAACTATAATAACTGGGCGCATGCAAGTAATAAACGAACGAATCTACAAAAATAATATACACAAGAAATATAATCATTTAAATGTGAAATGCATATAACAACAGAAATGAGTCAAAAGAATTATATTGATTACTAACCGCAGCACCAATGGCGATAAACAGAAACTCAAAGCGTCCATCTCTATCTGTTTTGATATGAGTTACCGACCCAGGATTTTTCAGCTTTAAATTGTGACATAAGCCGGCAGTTGGGCAAACGATGCTTCTGGCGACCCCCTCAACAATTCCAAGGCATAACATTTGGCTCTCCAAGCTTGAGAATATGATATATAATCTTGAACCGAGCATTCATGTCAGTCATAATTTCATGTCCCCGATATACCCTGCAATTCAAAAACATTAACTCAGCCAGAAAACCACCCACACCTTTTGTTTGCCTGTCTATGGTGAGGAAAAACTTGGGTTCTTGAACATGTATGTTTATCAATAAAAGTCCTAACTTGAAACATTGCACAATCTTTTATCCTCTTTGCAATCATACGCCACGTAAAGTTTTTGTCAATCGTACACCTTGTTTCGAAACGATCTTTGCTTGATTGTTAACTTTTAGTTGATAGCCATCTTCCACACATTTCGTATACAAAGCTATCTTCAAGTCTTCCTTTGTATCAAAACAATCATCTTTCTTGATACGTAACTTTTGTGTAATAATCAACTGCTTTCTTTGCCAACTCTTCTTCCGGAACTGAAGTAATTCTGGCATATTCCAGTTATACTCCCGTGGCATTTTCTTTCTTCGGGGACTTTTTCTTCTTCTTTTCTTCTTCAGGATTATATGAATTACAGAATGGATGTTCAACATGTTCATTCACAGTCGTAACTTCCTCCTCATTATCATCAACAACATCTTTCCGGCAAGGGTGTTTCATCATCAAAATTCGGGATTGACCAATATCAAAATCATTACACGCAGGGTCTGTTCTTCTTCTGAAACATCATCAAAATCGTGTATTGACCAATATCAAAGTCCGGGTATGACCAAGATCAAATTTCGAATACTGACTAGTACTCACAATTTTTTCTCTTGGCTCATCATCGTCTAATTGGTCAATACGAAAACCGAATTTGGTGCTGAAAGTTGATTTGGATTTGGATAGAGAAAGGCTGTGGGTTTTGAGACCCACTTAGTTGATACTACCCGCTACTGACCCAACAATACTACTTCTAGGTTCAACAACATACAATGTAACATCACTTGAAACATTAATGTAAGCAATGAATCGTTCAACATCTTCATTGTCGGTTAACAAATAAACTTTACCATTTCTCTGATAAGATAGCCTAAATCCACTTAGGGGCTCTAAATTCAATTTCTTTGAAACACGAACATTAGGGTTTCATAAGTTAACTTCTTTATGACAGTTTTAGTTGAAGATTCATGGGTAAAGGCATATATTGTAAAACACCATGAACATTCTCCCATGACCCTCCAAACACAAATCTATCCAAACATGATCAACATTAGATGATTCATGGTTGTAACTAAACAAACGAGATACGAAACTAAGACCTGTTGCCGGATGGGGAAGGATGTCGTTGGATATGGAACGGATGTCGCCGGAGAGAGTGATAGATGGAGATGGAATGAGTTGCGATTTAGGGATTAGGTTATGAGTTGTTGCTGCTGCGTATATATACACAAAAAAATTTGGCTTGCGAAACTAAACCTGTTGCGAACTTTGAAACTCGCATTGCGATTCTGTATTATCTCGTTGCGAAAGTCAGAATCGCGTTGCGAAAGGCAATCATTTTACATCGCAATGCGAAATGCAAATCGCAACGATAGAATCGCAATGCGAAATGAAAAAGGCAACGAGGATTAACATGCATAAACTTTTAACAATTATTATGAATTCTAGGTACTTAACCAACATTTTCAAACCAAAAGGAGTATATATGTTAACAAAACTTGCATTATGTGTATTTTATGTGTGCACTTTTAACATTTTCAGTTAGGCATGTATTAGTAACTTGAGTTTGAACATTGCTATGATCGTTCAGTTGTCATCACTTATTAGACATTCATTTGACTATCGCAACGCGAAAATGGCTATCGCAACGCGAAAATGGTTATCGCAACGAGAAATCGCAATGCGAAATGAAAATCACATTGCGATTTTCTCGTTGTGATTTTCATTTCGCATTGCGATTTTCTCGTTGCGATAGCCATTTCGCGTTGCGATAGTCTGTTTTGCCTTCAACATAAAGCAGATTGAAAATCAACAAATCAACTATTACATTTCAACACAAATTATGTACACATCAATTAAACAAATCAACATTTACAAATCATCTTTTACAAATCAATTAAACAATCAAAAAATAATAATAATTCTTATTTCTTCATCAATTATTGAATCAATGAATCAACAACTTTGTGACCCCGTACATCCATTTCACGCAGCTCACTTAAGGATTAACCTGCAGAAACCAAACATTTGCTCAAACAAGACTTCCTACACATCTAAAACCTACAAACAGCAAATTATTGAATTCTAGGTACTTAACCAAACATTTTCAAACCAAAAGGAGTATATATGTTAACAAAACTTCCATTTGACTTACCAATTAACAATGGACACTTTCATAACGCGGATGCAGGTAGGCAGCGTCTCGAATATATTGCTCTAGCCATATAATGTCGAAACCACAAGTGTTGAGTTAATCGAATGACGAAATTGGCCAAGAGGGGGGTGAATTGGCAATAAAAATTTTGTGGAAGCTTTTGCAGAAAATTGAAAGCAATTGCACAGCGATTTACAGTGGTTCGACTTTCTCAAACAAAGTCTACGTCCACTACCTTAGCTATCCACACTAAGGATTTTCCAACAAATTCACTAATTTGTTCTTTCTTTTGAGGCCAAAGAGATAACCTTACAATTCCCTCAAGAGTATACCCCAACTCTTGAGAACACTCTTTTCTCAAAGAGAAGATTACAAATTTGCAAACTTACAAGAAAACCTCACAAGGTAAGATGTTTGCACAATTCTAGAACAAAGAAAGAACACTCAAAGATGAATACAATTGAGCACAAAAAGTGTTCTTGAAAGCAAAATGAATATTGAATGAAAATGGGCTTGAAATGCTCAAACTTGAGGTTTGATGCTTTCTCTTTGATTCTCTCTTGATTCTAGTTGCTTGATGTTTCTTGTTTTTGATCAATGGCTTCTAAGCTGCTTAAATACACCTTGAATCACTTCTGAACGTTGGGGATAATTAGAGAAGATATTATAGCCGTTTTAGTGTGAAAACATTTAATAAAACAGCTTGGACAGTGGGGGGAATCGGTTCCCTATCATAGGGAATCGGTTCCCTAAGTGTAAAATTCAAATATTTCGACCGTTGAACAGGGGGAATCGGTACCCCCTTGGGGGGAATCGGTTCCCTCCGAGCATTCTGGAAATCTCGGAGCCAAACCATTCAGGGGGGAATCGGTTCCTCCTATGGGGGGGAATCGGTTCCCTCTGAGTATTCTGGAATTTTTGGCTTTGAATTGGTTCGAAATACTTTGTAAAATATTTTGAAATTGTTTTATGATTAAAACTTAATTTTACACTTAAGTAAGGATCAAAAATGATTTTTGAAATATTTGGAGTAATGTTTTGATATTCGAATAGTTATATCGAATATACTTAGAAAATCATTTGGAAAATCTTAAAATCCATTTAACTTAATTTGTTATATCGAAATATTAAAATGTTTCAACAATCTCCCCCTTTTTGATATAACAAAACATTTTAGTAATTTTAAGATTTTTGAAATCAAGTTTTGAAATTAGAAAATTAAAATTAGAAATTACTCCCCCTTACTTTAACACTTATTCTTCTCCCCCTTTTTGTTAAATCAAAAAGACATGTAAAACAAGGTTTTGTAAATCATTTAGCCAATGATTATTAATTATAAGCTTAAGCTGCTAAGATCATAATCAAAAGAGAGGTTAGCCATTAGTTTCATGTGATATGGCAAAATTGGTCATATTAATGATAATGTAAATGATGCAAAAATGAATAAACACACCAAACATATAAGTTCACACCATTCATATATCCAAAATCCAACAATCCACAAAATCAAACATATCAAAATGTTGAAACAATATTCATTTTGTTCAAAGTTTTAAAGCTAAACATAAAATCAAGCATCCGGATCGGTAGGAGGAAAACGGGCTCGCATTGCGGCCATCTCGTGTGTGAGTTCATTTATACGAGCGTTGGTTGATTCATTGTTTGCACGCATCTCCCGAAGAATCTCTAATTGTTGAGCTCCCATTGTGGATAAATGAGACTCTATAGAGGAAAAACGCGAGTCCATGGTAGCGTATCGGTAATCGAATGTCTCCATAAAGGATTGAAATATGGAGGCATTGATGCGTTTGTTGTGCTTGCTCCTCGGGCTGCTCTTCGGGCTGATCAGGTTCTTCTTCAACTTCATCAATATCCCTCATTAATTGTTCAAACTCGGGATCTTCGTCAGCTTCGGGTGGAGCTTGTGAAGAACTAGCTCCCGGAGTAGAAGAACGAACCCATTCACGGTTTCTTTGTCCTTTACCCATCCCGCTCTCGTAAGGAAAGAAGATTTATTTGTTTCTTAAGAGGAAAAACGGCATCTAGACTTACTCTAAGCCCAGCTTTGGAAAACAGATTACTCAAAAAGCAACCGTAAACTAGAGATGAACAGTGTTTCTTGTTAGGAACAAGATTTACGGTTTCAACAATTTCAGCAAAATAATCTGAGGTAGGTTAATTTTAATACGGTTTTCGAAACAATGTAACCACCAAAGATCCAAAGCTCTAAGAGTAGAATAACGACCTCCGGATGGTCGAAACCACCAAGAAATCATTAGATGAAGAAAACGCTCATGTAGGTCTAAGACACTCGCACTATCTCTTCTTTTGTAACGAGAACCTAAAATTTGTTTTTCATTCGAGATACCATCATTATCTAATCCAAATGTATTGGCTATATATGCCGGGTCAATATATAAAATTGTCCTAGGAGGTAGGAACGAATTCCTATAGTTTCTGTTTAGCTTGGTTTTTAACACATACAGCATTAGAGTAGAATATACGAACAAGTTGATGGTAAACGATGGGTTCAAGATCAAATAGTTTATCAAATTTCCATTCTTGTAAAATGGGAAGATATTTAAAATCGATAGCTAACATAGCTTGACGAGAAGGAATACGTTCTTCCCGGATTTTGTAAGAATCGAAATATTGATAATACCAATATCGGTGATTTCTAGACCCAGGATGATTGAAACACGAATTTTGGATAGTCAAGTTAGGATCAGTGGGATTGGGATTAGAAATTGGAATAGAATGAGGATTTTGAGGTGGATTTGGTTGACGACTAGAACGACTAGATGAAGACCTAGGACGTTTAGGATTTGACATGGTGAAGGAAATCGGAATAGATATAATAACCTGCAATTTTAAAACAAGTGTATGCAATTCAATTAATCCCAAAACTCAAATGAGTCCTCAATATTTCAAGATTCTCTAAAACAATCCTAATGGGCAAAGTTTTGAAAAACTTTGAAAAATATGGTTTTGAGAAACAATATATGTATAGTTTTTCATAATAACAATATAATTTGATCAAAACACAATAATTGAAAAATAACATTTTTTTTTATTTCGAAAATTTTAAAAAATTTGAAAAATTCTTGTGTTTTTGATGAAATTAGTTGTAACATCTAGTTTCTAATCACTAAATAATCAATGCCCGATCACTATTTCAACCTAGAACTAATTGAAACTAATCCTATGTTCAAAAAAAAAATAAAGAGTTTAGAAAAATTTACCTTGAAATATGAAGATTGAGTGGATTTAGATGTTGTTTGCACGATTTTAATGATCCAACAGGTTTGGAAGATGATTTATGAAGCAAATTCCGATTAATATCGTTGATTTGAGGCAAAAATGGAGATTTGAGGGTTTAGAGGGTGAAAACGGCGGAAGAAATAATAAAATGAGGGTTTGGGATTTTGGGGTTTTCTGTTCGATTTTAACAGATCCCCAGGGGGGTATCGATTCCCCTGTGGGGGGAATCGGTTCCCCTTCAAAGGGGGAATCGGTTCCCTCAGGGGGAGGAATCGATTCCCTCTGCACCAAAATGCTAAAATCCGAATTTTTAAGCACAAAATGCTAAATTAATCTTTTCTAGTGGTATTGGCAACTCATATATCAAACATTAATTATGTTCAAATAATTAAATTAATCTTTAATTGATTTTGAACATAAAATTAATTTTCATTAAGAATCACAAACTCCCCCTAACTAATAGCAAGAATGCAATCAAAAAATATAAGCATTTTTCAAGATTTATTAAAAGTGCTAAAATTATTTTAAACACTAAGTGAAGATAGATTGGTCAAACCTAATTCTCTCCTAAGTGTCCAAAATCTTTCCTTGTCTAAGGGTTTTGTAAAGATATCCGCTAATTGGTGCAAAGTATCAACAAATTCTAGAACTACATCTTCCTTAGTGACATGGTCTCTAATGAAGTGATGTCTTATTTCAATGTGCTTAGTTCTAGAGTGTTGGATGGGATTTTTAGTGAGACAAATAGCACTAGTATTGTCACACTGATAGGAATAGTACCTACTTCAATTCCATAATCAAAAAGTTGTTGTTTCATCCATAAAACTTGTGCACAACAACTACCAGCTGAAATGTATTCAGCTTCAGTGGTAGATAATGCAACACAATTTTGTTTCTTTGAAAACCAAGAAATCAGCATATTTCCAAGGAATTGGCAAGTACCGGAGGTGCTTTTCCTATCTAATTTGCATCCTCCATAATCCGCATCAGAAAAGCATGCAAGCTAAAACTAGAGTCTCTAGGATACCAAAGTCCTAAACTAGGAGTGTCCTTAAGGTATCTAAAGATTCTCTTAACAGCTAGTAAATGTGATTCCTTAGGACATGATTGAAATCTAGCACATAAGCAAACACTAAACATAATGTCCGGTCTACTTGCAGTTAGATAAAGCAAGAGCCAATCATTGACCTATATAATTTAACATCTACACATTTACCTCCTTCATCTAAGTCAGCTTTGTTGAAGAGCTCATTGGAGTGTTATGAGGTTTCCCATTTTCCAGTCCAAACTTCTTGAGCATATCTTTGACGTACTTAGCTTGATTAATGAAGATGCCATCTTTTCTTTGCTTGATTTGGAGTCCCAAGAAAAATGAGAGCTCCCCCATCATGCTCATCTCAAATTCACTTTGCATTAGCTTAGAAAATTCTGACAAAGAACATCATTAGTAGAACCAAATATTATATCATCAACATAAATTTGAACTACTAATAAATCTTTACCTTTTCTCTTTAAAAACAATGTAGTGTCAACCTTTCCTTTTAAAAAACCTTTTTCAATTAAAAAATTTGACAATCTTTCATACCAAGCTCTAGGAGCTTGTTTTAAACCATAAAGAGCTTTTGTCAATTTTAAAACATGAACCGGAAAATTTGAATCTTCAAAACCTGGAGGTTGTTCCACGTACACTTCTTCTTTTATAAAACCATTTAAAAATGCACTTTTAACATCCATTTGATATAATTTAAATTCATTGAAACATGCAAATGCTAATAACATTCTAATTGCTTCCATCCTAGCTACGGGAGCGTATGTTTCATCATAGTCTATGCCTTCTTCTTGAGTATAGCCTTGAGCAACAAGTCTAGCCTTGTTCCTCACTATATTACCACTTTCATCAAGTTTATTTCTAAAAACCCATCTAGTACCTACAGTAGATTTATCACTAGGCCTTTCAACTAATGTCCATACTTTACTTCTCTCAAATTGATTTAATTCTTCTTGCATAGCCATAATCCAATGTTCATCTTTTAATGCTTCTTTGATGTTCTTAGGCTCTATGCATGAAATAAATGCAACATAATTACAGATATTTCTAAGAGAAGATCGAGTAGTTACCCCTTTTGATAGATCACCTATAATTTCACCATCCTTGACATAGTTGTACTCTCTTGGAAAAGATACTTCCCTTTCTTCAATGGTTGGATTCTCGAGGGGATCATGAGTTCCTCATCTTTTGTTTCTTCCTTTGATGATGATTCTCCAACGTAATGTCTAACGTCATTTGCTTGTACAATACCTACATCATCATTAACAGAAGAATCCTTCCTCGGAAGGGGATTATCATCGAAAACAACATGTATAGACTCTTCTACAACTAAAGTTCTTTATTAAATACACGATAAGCTTTAGAATTTAAGGAATAACCCAGAAAAATTCCTTCATCACTTTTAGCATCAAATTTACCAAGATTTTCTTTACCGTTGTTTAAAACAAAACATTTACATCCAAAAGGATGAAAATAGCTAATGTTAGGCTTTTTATTTTTGAGAATTTCATATGGAGTTTTCTTTAAAATTGGCCTAATCATTACTCGATTTACAACATAACAAGCGGTATTTGTGGCTTCCGCCCAAAAATATTTTGGCAAATTATTTTCACAAAGCATGGTTCTAGCCATTTCTTCTAAAGTTCGATTTTTCCTCTCAACAACTCCATTTTGTTGAGGGGTTCTAGGTGCTGAAAAATTGTGGCTAATACCGTTAGAATTACAAAACTCAATAAATCCAAGATTTTCAAATTCAGTTCCATGATCACTTCTAACACTAGTGATAGAGTAACCTTTTTCATTTTGGATTATTTTTGAAAATGTGATGAATTTTCTAATGCTTCATCTTTAGTACTTAAGAATAGAACCCAAGTGTATCTAGAATAGTCATCTACCAAGACAAATGCATATTGTTTTCCTCCCAAGCTAGTAGTTCTAGTTGGCCCAAAAAGATCTAAATGGATCAATTGTAATACTCTACTAGTTGATACATCATTAATAGATTTAAAAGAAACTCGTTTTTGTTTTCCTTTAGCACAAGCATCACAGATTTTATCATTATCAAATTTAAGCTTAGGCAACCCTCGAACTAAATCACCTTGAATTAGCCGTTGCAAAACACTCATACTAGCATGACCTAGTCTCCTATGCCATAACCAACTATCATGCTCATCCTTAGCAACTAGGCATAAATTAGTCATATCAATAGAATCTAAATGCACCATGTAAATATTTCCTATTCTATGACCAACAAGCATAATCCGATTAGATGCAATGTCAATGACTTTACAACCATTAATTTCAAATAAGACATTGAATCCTTTATCGCATAATTGACTAATACTCAATAGATTATGCTTTAATCCATTCACATATAAAACATTTTTAATTTGTATGGAAGAGGTATTACCTATTGTACCAATACCTTCAATGTGACCTTTTGAATTGTCTCCAAAAGTCACTTCTCCTCCATTTTTGGCGTTAAGCTCAATGAACCGGCTTTTGTCTCCGGTCATATGTCTTGAGCATCCGCTATCAAGGTACCATGAGTTTGAATTTGTTTCCCGTGCCTTGTAGCAATGCTCCTTTCCCTACAAACATAGATTAATTTTTGATTTTTGGTACCCAAATTCTTTTGGGTCCATATTCATTAGTTTCCAAAATCCTAGTTCCCTTAGGTATCCATTTTTGTAGGATATCTTTATCTTTAGTAGTAATGAGTCCTTTAGGAACCCTATACTTCTAAATATTTTACCATTTAAGGTTCGTTGAGGATTTCTATGATTGTAGTTTCTAAAATCTTTTCTAACAAGTTGGATTTTGAATTTTCTCCTTTTTCAAAACGTTTTGTTCCAACTTTTTCAAAAGAGATTTTAAGATCATCAATTTTCTTTTGATGATCATCATTGACCTTTGAAAGTAAATTTTGCAAATCTAAATTTTTCTTTTCAAACTCTTCTAGTTTGATTTGCAAATCTTTAATTTTACTTTCAAGATCATTGTTGGTTTTGGATATGAGTTTATTTTCATTTTTCAATTTTGAAACATCATTTTTATATTTTAAAAATAATTTCTCATAATCCGAAGCCAACCCATTATATTCCTCTAATAGCTCATCATAAGATAAATCATCAAAATCAGATGAGTTAGAGGTTACCTTAGAATCTTCCCCGAATGCCATCAAGCACAAGTTTGCTACTTCTTGTTCCTCTTCATCGGAACCTTCTTCATCGCTCCATGTAGCCACATGAGCCTTGTGCTTATTCTTTGATTGACCCTTTTTCTTCAATTGTGGGCAATCATATTTGACATGCCCCGGCTTTTTGCATTCATAGCAAATGATTGGGTCCTTCTCTTTTGGTTCATTTTTGAGGCCTTCGTTTCGTTTGAATTTTCTTCCTTGGTAAGGTCTCATCATTTTTCTGAACCGTTTGGCAAACAATGCCATTTCCTCGTCATCATCATCATTAGAATCACTCTCATCTTTTGTGGATTTGAGAGCAACTCCAATGTTTTTCTTCTTCTCCTTCTCCTTTGGTGTCTCTTCAACTTTATCAAGGTCCACCTCATCTTCAAGCATCATCTCATGAGTGAGGAGTGAACCGATAAGTTCTTCAAGAGTTAAGGACGATAGGTCCTTAGACTCGATGATTGCCGTCTTCTTTGATTGCCATGATTTTGGGAGGGAGTAGACTAACTTCCTCACAAGCTTTTCATTTGAGATGATCTCTCCATATGATTTGAGACCATTGACAATCGTTGAAAATCTATCCGTCATAGCTTTGATGTCTTCATTTGGTTTCATCCTGAAATTTTCATAGCTATGCGTTAGAATACTAATTTTTGATTTCTTTACCTCATCTGTACCTTCATGTGTGACTTGAAGTTTGTCCCATATTTCTTTGGCGGTTGTACACGATGAAACTCTTCCGTATTCATCTGGTCCAAGAGCACAAAAAATAATATGGATGGCTTTGGAGTTGAGCTGGAACATTCTTGTCTCTCCTTCACTCCACAACCTTGGATGAGTGAGAGGTTTGATGTATCCTTCTTCTACAGCATTCCATGCTCCCATGTCACTTGCTTGAATGAAGTACATCATTCTATTCTTCCAATAGGCATAGTTAGCTCCATTGAAGAAAGGAGGCTTGTTGACGGGCATCGAATCAAGACCGGAGTCGAAGTTTGAAGTGGAGGCCATTGATGACTTTGTAATCGATGTAACTCTTCCCGGATCGACTCAAGAGGCGATTAAACCTTCAAATGAGTTAGGCTCTGATACCAATTGTTGAGTTAATCGAATGACGAAATTGGCCAAGAGGGGGGTGAATTGGCAATAAAAATTTTGTGGAAGCTTTTGCAGAAAATTGAAAGCAATTGCACAGCGATTTACAGTGGTTCGACTTTCTCAAACAAAGTCTACGTCCACTACCTTAGCTATCCACACTAAGGATTTTCCAACAAATTCACTAATTTGTTCTTTCTTTTGAGGCCAAAGAGATAACCTTACAATTCCCTCAAGAGTATACCCCAACTCTTGAGAACACTCTTTTCTCAAAGAGAAGATTACAAATTTGCAAACTTACAAGAAAACCTCACAAGGTAAGATGTTTGCACAATTCTAGAACAAAGAAAAGAACACTCAAAGATGAATACAATTGAGCACAAAAAGTGTTCTTGAAAGCAAAATGAATATTGAATGAAAATGGGCTTGAAATGCTCAAACTTGAGGTTTGATGCTTTCTCTTTGATTCTCTCTTGATTCTAGTTGCTTGATGTTTCTTGTTTTTGATCAATGGCTTCTAAGCTTGCTTAAATACACCTTGAATCACTTCTGAACGTTGGGGATAATTAGAGAAGATATTATAGCCGTTTTAGTGTGAAAACATTTAATAAAACAGCTTAGACAGTGGGGGGAATCGGTTCCCTATCATAGGGAATCGGTTCCCTAAGTGTAAAATTCAAATATTTCGACCGTTGAACAGGGGGGAATCGGTACCCCCTTGGGGGGAATCGGTTCCCTCCGAGCATTCTGGAAATCTCGGAGCCAAACCATTCAGGGGGAATCGGTTCCTCCTATGGGGGGGAATCGGTTCCCTCTGAGTATTCTGGAATTTTTGGCTTTGAATTGGTTCGAAATACTTTGTAAAATATTTTGAAATTGTTTTATGATTAAAACTTAATTTTACACTTAAGTAAGGATCAAAAATGATTTTTGAAATATTTGGAGTAATGTTTTTGATATTCGAATAGTTATATCGAATATACTTAGAAAATCATTTGGAAAATCTTAAAATCCATTTAACTTAATTTGTTATATCGAAATATTAAAATGTTTCAACAACAAGCCTACTGCAGCTCTATCTCTATCGGTGGGAGGTAAAAACTCTGTGCTTCCCGTCGTCAAACGCGCCAAGCAAAAGGCATACGAGAGGACCACAATCCCCTCTGGCTCCCGGCGATTGCTGTGGCGCGGTCTCATCTCTGACAACTGTGACATTGAACTTCTTTGGCTTCTTGTGTCCAAAATTACTCCAATACTTAATCCCATCCAAGAATTTAGCCAAATGAGAGCTCCATCCCTTGAAAATATCTCTCAAATCAGACAGTGATATGTAATTGATCATGCTGTCATACACTATTATCTTCAGGGATGGGAGCTGAAGTTGGACGAGAAGCCAGTGACGACGTTCCAAAACAGGGATAAACACCTGCGATCATAAGTAATAATTCATTTATTTGCGCACTTATTTATGAACACCTTTAAAAAATTTAAAAAATAAACACTAACCTTATCGACCTCCCACCATGCAGGATAAAGTTTAGCTTGTCCATTGCCCAAAAAAAATGATTCATCTCGTTGATTCTTCAAGTGAACTGCGTGAAAAGCCGTCAGCATTATTGTATATAGCGAATTTTTTTTATTTTTCCTAAGCTTCCTTATTATTAGTAGACGTGACACCCACGCATCGATATGCTGTTTTACAAAAAAATACATATATTAGTGAATTACATTAATTTTTAAGAAAATTAATCAAAATCATATATAAGACAAATATAAGACTTACCTCCCCATCCAAATAGCCACTGTCTTCAACCCCTAATAGCACACCCCACCAAGACCGATCAAGCAACAAAAACATTTCATCGTTGAGTTTGTTGATGTCAGTGTAACACCCTTGGCTCCGCTCATGTAGATAAAAATCAACTGCGGTCTTAGCCCAAAGGGTATTATCCACAATTGTTTCCGGTAGTTGTCTCCTCTCCACTTCAGATACCGGAATGGTACTAGCCGGTAACTCATACGAGAGTCAACTCTCATCCATCATGTCCGGAACCGGTGGGAGTTTCTCAATACTTCGATATATTACCCCATGTGAATCGGGCTCTGGAATGGTGGGAGGGACCTCTTCAACGATGACAGTGGCCTCTTGAACGGTAGGGGGATCTTGAGGGAGAATAGGGGCCTCTTGAACGATTGGAGGGGACTCTTGAGGGATGACCGGTGAGTCGGGCTTCTTCTTGCGGAGTCTTCGCACCATTGGGGTGAACGGAGACGTAATAGCACGTCCACGCCGTCTGATGCGTGAACTCCGTCGTGCAAGGAAAACCCGACGTAAAGCATCCACCTTATCGGGCCGCTAAAAAAAATTAATACATAAATCAGTAAATAAACAGACATGATATTAAACAAAGAAAAATATGTTTCAAACTAGCATTGTATTCACCCAAATCATTATTCTATCATAGTTCACAAAATGCTCAGATAACATTCCAGAAGTAAGCACTTATATAACATTTAAAAGGACAACATATATAACATTCCAGAAGAAGAATAGTTTACTTTCGCAACACGAAACTTAAAATCGCAACGCGAAATGACTATCGCAATGCGGAAATGGCTATCGCAATGCGAAATGAAAATCGCAACGACAAAATCGCAACGCGAAATGAAATCGCAACGACAAAATCGCAACGCGAAACACAAATCGCATTGCGATTTTCATTTCGCGTTGCGATTTCATTTCGCATTGCGATTTTGTCATTGCGATTTTCATTTCGCATTGCGATAGCCATTTCCGCGTTGCGATAGTCATTTTCGTGTTGCGAAAGTAAACTATTCTTCTTCTGCAAATTGAAACTTGAATGGATTGCATTACTTCAACCAAAAGACAAAAACAAAACCAAAAACAAATACTAACAAAAACAGTTTAGCAGTATTGGCAGCAACCGAATGAATTACGAGTATGAAAAATCTTAAACTTACCTCGTTGCGTAGAGTATGAACCTCATTCTGCAACGATGCTACCATCTCAAGTAGAGCGGCTACCTCACCGCGTAATGTAGACACCTCAACACGCCATGCACCATCGTCTTTGCGTAAAGTACCGACCTCTTCACGCAAGGCATTGACCTCATCACGTAACTCCCCTAACTCATCCCGTTGAGGTGGAGGTGGAGAACAGGGAGATAAACGTCGTGGCATCTTTGCCGGTCGCCTATCTTGTGGTGATGGTGGAGAAGAGGCTCGATGATGTGACAGAATAGGTGATGGTTGTCGTTGTGGAGGTTTATAGCCGGGTCGATCAGATGATGGCTCTGGGTGAGGTGATAGCTCTGGGCGAGGTGATGGCTCCCGAAGTGGAGGCTTCTCATCAACCGTTCCATCAAAAAAACGCTTACTAGCTTGCCACCAATCAGTGGCAAGCTCAGCTTCCGTGGGTGTCAGCCTCTGTAGAGGAGTGTTGGCCTCCTAACAATATAAAAGCTCAAACAAAGTTAAACGTGTACTAGTAATAACTTGTTTATAAACATATGGTAGTATTTATGTTAACTTACATTATTTATTGTCGTATACCGTAGTAAATCTTCCCATTGCAAGGTCCGTTTCCTCTTCCAGGAAATAGCCCTGGGAATATCATTTGAAGTTTTTATTGCATATGTCTTCATGGCGGGAAAGGCCTCAAATATCCAAATCTACAAACAATATAATAACAAACATTAGTAATTGTTAAATAATTACTTATAATTTTGGAAACATCATATAAAAATTCTTACCTTAAAGGCCCAAATAAAGCCTGTCAAAGTGTATTTGGAACCATCGCCATGCAAACTTTTCGATCATCCAAGGCAGACGATAACTTATTCCATGTAGCTTTCCATAAATACGAGCCCCACGGAAACAGGTTCCACGCATTTAGGTCTTCTACCAATTTGATTAGATCATTTGGAATAGGTTGTCTGGCCTCTCTGCCTAAAAAGTCGGCATGCAAAAGAATTAGAAGGCATACTCGGACAACGTCGACGTCATCCATCCGAGTAAAACCATCTTTATTATTCAAAAATCTTGTCAGGTCTTCTACGTGTAGACTCGGCCTCTCCAGCTCAGGAAAAACCTGGGATAGCCATGATGGGCGGGTAATGTGTCTAGTGTACCGACCTACATCATCGTGTCCGAAGCGTAGACCGGTGATTAAGCAAAACTCCTCCCGCCCAAAACACGTATACGCCGGTGGAAAATCAAACCATATCTCTTCATCACGACGTTGTATAGTCTCTGGTAGATTGCTAGTCATGGTTTGAAGAAACATGTGTGTCAACATCGCATCTCCACCGGGATGTTGTACTTCCAGCCATGGCCCGAAGCATGTATCCTCAAACATTTTTCTTTGTGCAGGTGAAAGCTTCGACGCAATTGTTTTGGCCAGGCTGACTTTATTTCTCAAGGTCAATTGAGCCGAATAAAAGTTCTACAAAAACAATAAACATACTAAATTAGATATACCAAAAACTACACTGTGAAGATATACCAAAAACAATAATAAACATAAATAGTAGTAGTTTATTCTTCAAACTTAAATATGCAACACTGTGAATTTCGTATTTGTCTTTGTTTTTTGGTTGAAGTAATGCAATTCATTCAAGTTTCAATTTGCAGAAGAAGAATAGTTTCTGAAAATGAAAATCGCAACACGAAAATGACTATCGCAACGAGAGAATCGCAACGCGAAACTAAAATCGCGTTGCGATTTGCATTTCGCGTTGCGATTCTTGGTTGATTTAATAAGCAATCTAAGTGAAATGGTTAATCTATTATTGAAATTACCAGTAAACTTATCATCAATTTCAATATGAAAAACCTAATAATAATGCAAAAATTTCAAAAAGAAAATAATTAAAAAAACTAACCCTCGTTGGTTGATTTGGTTGATTTTCCATTTCTGATTGTGAGGGTGGCTCTGAGAGATGGAGATAGACGGATTTCGCCGGAGATGGGGACGGATTTCGTCGGAGATGGGTGAGAGAGTGAGAGATGGAGATGAGACTGAGTTGTGATTTTAGGTTTTAGGTTATGAGTTGCGATTACGGGATATACTGTGGACAGTTCAGTGTTCCAATATATTAATATTCATGTTTGGAATTTAAAAATAAAATACTTGGCCAGGATACTAATGGCGCTTTGAAAATCGCATTGCGATTATGTATTATCGCGTTGCGAAAGTCAGTATCGCGTTGCGAAAGTAAGTATCTCGTTGCGATTTTTTATTATCGCATTGCGATTTTCCCAATTCGCGTTGCGATTTACTTATTCGCATTGCGATTTTCCCAATTCGCGTTGCGATTTACTTATTCGCATTGCGAATTGGGAAAATCGCAACGATACTGTAGACCATCGCAACGCGATTTTCAACTATCGCATTGCGAAAATGCAACGCGAATTTGCGATAATGGAGATCGCGTTGCGAATTAGCGATCGCATTGCGATTTTGTTGGTCATTTTGGCAAATCCGGAAAAAGTTGGTTAAAATCGTATATTATATGGGATTTTTGGTCACTGAGGTTATTTTCTCTAAAAAAATGTCTATTTTTTAATGAAAGTGAATACTAAACGAGGAAGAAAAAAATAAAAGTAAAGTAAAAAGGTAAAAAAACGACTTTTTTTAATTTTAAATTTTTAATAGCTGATCGATTTTGTATTCGATTAATCTTAATTTCAGCTATTTATTTAAGATTTTATATTTTATTTTGATAAAATAATATTATTTTTTTCTCTTTTAAACCCTGTTTATTTAAATTTTAAAATATTTCTCATAAATATTCTTTAAAAATTAGGTTTTCAAGAAAATATTTTTTAAACATTATTTTATCTCAAAAGAATTAGGGTAAAGAACACAAATGATCCATTGAGTATAAAATGTTACTTCATTGCATTTTCTAACTATTAAAAGTTATAAAATAGTCCCTTGATCAAATGGTGTTGCTTTGTTGAGCCTTCCGACCATTAAAAGTTAAAAATAGTCACCTGACTAATCATATGTTACAGGCTCATATTTTTTGTTAAAAAATTGACGATTGTCTAAGTTTGAAGTTAACTTTCTAATTAAGATACGATAAAAATCATACTCTAATAATGTTTACTAACACAATTGTTGATTTCAAGCACTGACTTGACGATATAATATTTCAAGCACTAGCTCGATGACATAATATAAGTAGAGACTTGTTCCAAGATATATAACTCAAACGGTTCTGAAATCAAGAGCAGAACTAAAAATTTTAAAGTACAATATCATAATTTAAGTTATAATATTTAAGTAGAATTGTGTAAATTTATTTAAAAAGATATGATCAATTTTTTAAGGGTGTGAAACCATTTCAAAAGACACACACACATACGCAGTTAAGAAGACCATTTTATGAAAAGAAGATGTAAGTTTAAAATATATAAATAGTCGGATGATTATTTTATAACTTTTAATAGTTGGAATACTTAATAAAATAATATTTTATAGTTAGAAAATTATTTTATAATTTTTTAATAACTAATGGACCCAACAAAACATTTTCATATAATTGAAGATCATTTAGTGTACTTTACCCAAAGAATTAATTTTATGTGTTAATTAAGGAAAGGATAAAGTACTTCAAATACCACCAATCTTTAAGTGTTGACTCGTTTATGCAACCAACATTTTAATTTTGCCAATTTTAGCACCAACGTTTACTTTTAAGTACAATTATACCACTCAACAATTAATGATTTAACGGAATCGTGACATAACAGCTCCGAATGGTGATGTTGCTAACGTGGATGCCTAAAACGATGTCGTTTTGTTGACATAAATAATATGAATTTTCTAAAAATATCATAAAATTCCTTTAAAAACCCAAAATTCCCACACACAAAAACCCCTTAAATTCTTGAAAACCCAAAAAAAATAGAAGTCCAAAATCATAACCCCTAAATTCACCAACTATCGTCATCGATAGCACGTTATTCACCATTCTTCTGTTGATTGGTCATCTTTCATGGTTTGATTAGAACATTTTATATTCAGTGTTTTGACGATCGATTAACACATTATTCTTCAATTTTCGATGACGGGAGAGTAGGGTAATTGATGGTAAGGGTTTGCTGACAAAAGTGGTAGACGGTGGCCGTTGATTCGACGACGATAATGAGTAAAATTAAGAATTTAGTATTTAGGGTTTTGAGCTTTGGGAGAATTTGTGAATTTTGAAAATTTTAGGTGTTTTTGAAAAATTGTTATTTTTAAGAATATATTTGTATATTATATTTGAAAGAATGTAACCAAAAACTTAAGTTAGTTAAGTGGCTAAACTTCATTGTTTGTTTCCAAAGGTCCAAAGTTCAAATCCAATTAAACTCAAATTTTAACAAAATCTCTTCAAGAAAAGTGATGTCGCTACCATGTCATCATGTTATTAAATCATTAACAGCAGAGTGGTATAATTGCATTTAAAAATAAATATTAATATTAAAATTGATAAAATTAAAACGTATGTGGTATAAACAAATTAACTTTTAAAGGTTGATAGAATTTGAAGTAGTTTACCCTCAAGGAAAATATTATATATATATATATATATATATATATATTTATATATTATATCAATAAAAGAAACCCAATAAAAACCCGCCACATAAATTTAAGGACGAACACAGTTCAGACACACGCGCTAAAGTAAGTCGTACGGACATCTGTTTCATATGCAACAACAGTCACGGTGATTTTATCACTGCCTCTCCCCCTCTCTCTCTCTCTCTGTCTCTCTCTCTCCCCTTTAAGCGGACGCCAAAAGGAACATCCTCTGAAAAGCAAAGAACAGAAAAATAGGGAAAAAGAATTGTTAAAAAAAATGTTCATAGTCGTCTTCTCCTCCTCAACCTGCCTTTGATTCCAAGTTTAAGTTTAAAACCCCGATAGTTTTTGCGAAGCTCGGGGAGCAATCTGAAGAAGAAAACATGGGTGGGGTGACGTCATCAATGGCTGCCAAGTTCGCCTTCTTTCCACCCAATCCACCTTCATATAAGCTAATTAAGGACGAAGCGACTGGGATTTTGCTCTTACACCCTTTCCCTCACCGCGAAAACGTCGACGTTTTGCGGCTCCCAACTCGCCGTGGCAATGAAATCGTTGCTGTTTACGTTAGGCACCCCATGGCTGTGTCGACTCTGCTTTATTCTCATGGGAACGCCGCTGATATTGGCCAAATGTATGAGCTATTCGTCGAGCTCAGCATCCACTTAAGAGTAAATCTCATGGGGTATGGATTCATTTCTTTTTCTGCAAATTTGAGCTTACTTTTAATTATTATTTCTTCAATGTGCTTAAGCTTGTGATCTTGGCTTGGAAATGAGTATTTCTTTTCTCTGTGATTAACTCTTCTAGTTGTGTAAGGAATAAAAGAAGAAAATGTATGAGGGGTTTTTGTGAATGTTTCTAATTTTGTTTTTGCTTTACTTTTTCTCTTTATGATCTGATTGAGGGTCCTTGTTGGGCAAATTACTTGTTTTTTGAGCTTCAAGAATGCCAGTTTAGGTTGCTCATAAGCATGCCTCAACCGAATTCGGAGTTCAAAATCATGTGGTGGTTAATTTCTTTTTTCAGATCTGTTTCCTTAACTATCCTAAGGTTATTCCGTTACCGTCCGTGTTTCTTGTTTTCGATTCGAAACTGCAAAATATCAGTATGGGGTTGTACATAGAATTTTATATTAGATGACGAACTTATAAAATTTTAGGGGATAAAACAGATCACAAATGAAAAAATACAAAGAAAATATCTAAAATATATGCTAAATTGAAATTTTTAGGGGCTGATGATGGTAGAATGACATAGAAGGCATCCGAGTTGTGCTCTTTAGAATATTCTCAATCTTTGTTACTCGAATTCGGGCGTGAGTGTTGGACACAGGGATGTGTTCGATACGGATATGTTCAATTATTTCAACATTTCAATGTGATTGCAGCATCCTATACCCGTATTCTGCATCGAACATGAGTATTTCAAGAAAAATGAAGGGTCGGAATAATATAGTTCTCAATTAAGAGTCGATACCGTTTAGCCGAGTCGGTTTTAGATCCAGGGTTTAGTGGAAACTGGTGGTTGTAATATGGTTATGGAATGGAGAATTTGGTAGTTGGAATTGTCATATATGAGCAAGCAATTTTTTCTTTTCAAATAGAGAAAGGTAATGTTCTCTATGAAAATAAAAAGTTATGCTATAGCTTACTTGTATTCATATGTTCTCTTGAAGTACTCGTGTTCGACACCCGTGTTTGATGCATATCTGAACATGGGTACGGAGATTCGGTTCTCGAAAGATCATCCAAATATATGGGAGAACTTAGAACATACCAATATCCGACACGGTGACACTCTCACCTGAGTTTGAGTAGCATGGATTTGCAAGTAGAAGAATATATATCTTTCTTTTTGTGTTACTTTTCTGCTTGTGTTTCAGCTTCCATGAAATGCCCAACTGTTCTCATTAGCACGGCATCTCGAATATTTCGAATAATGTATACAAATCCTTGCAGGTATGACTACTCTGGCTATGGGCAATCATCAGGAAAGGTAATTGTAGCTTGGATCTTCTACTCGGTACCTGTATGAATTAAATGTGTCCGGAAAGCTGTGTCTGATGTTCATATATATGCTTTTGTTCAGCCGAGTGAGCAGCATACGTATGCGGATATCGAAGCCGCTTACAAGTGCCTCGAAGAGAATTATGGAGCCATGCAAGAAAATATTATACTATATGGTCAGTCTGTTGGAAGTGGTCCTACCGTGGATCTCGCTGCTCGTTTACCCCGTCTAAGAGCTGTTGTTCTGCATAGTCCTATATTATCAGGGTTAAGAGTCATGTATCCTGTTAAGCGCTCTTACTGGTTTGACATCTACAAGGTTCTATTCCTCCTCTCTCTCATCGATTCCGTCCCGTAAATTCCGATGCCTGAAGCGTGTGCATGTTAGTTTTTCATCATGTGCCTAACTTGGTTTACATGGTTTTGCAGAATATTGATAAAATCTCATCGGTGAAGTGTCCTGTGCTGATAATTCATGTAAGTCTCTAAAATTCGATATTTTGTGCGTGTGTGAACATATGCTTGTATGTATTTATAAATTGTAACGAATATCTGCAATGGGTGGCTTGCATTAACTCCGGTGATTTCATGTCGGTGACGGAATTTAGGGAACTAACGACGATGTTGTCGACTGCTCTCATGGGAAGCAACTTTGGGAACTTTGCCAAGAGAAATATGAACCGTTATGGGTGAAAGGAGGAAATCACTGTGATTTGGAACTCTACCCGGATTATATTAGGCATCTCAAGAAGTTCATCTCAACTGTTGAGAAGTCGCCTTCTCGAAGAAATGCTTCTCGGAAAAGCACAGATGGTATGGAACAGTCTAGGCAAAGCACCGAATGTTTCGAGGCTCCAAGAAGAAGCATCGACCGCAGGGACAAACCAAGGAAAAGCACTGATACCAGGGACAAACCTAGGAAAAGCACTGATACCCGGGACAAGCCAAGGAAAAGCATAGATAGGCCCGGAAAGTTGAAAGTTGACGAGTACAACAAATTTGACAACATCAACAAGCTCGAAAAGCTTAAAATATCCTTAGACCAGATGGAAAGGATGGGGAGATCACGTCGGAGCGTGGAATGCTTCGATAAATCCCGGAGAAGCGTCGACCTCCAGGTAGAGAAAGGAAGGAAGAGTGTTGACTGGATAGATAGAATCCCAGCTGTTTAGAAAGCTGAAACGGGGAAAAAATAAGTGGAATTGGTTTTGGACTAATAACATAATTGTTTCCGACAGCTGCACGACGCATCGACGACGGTGTTTACGTGTCGTAGGAGTCGCAACGGCAGGATGAAATACGGTTACGAAATGTAGGTTTGGTATATGTTTTTGAATGATTGAAGAATCTAACTTGCATGTTCATGTTGGGGAAGACTGAAAAGCTTTGTAATTAACAACTATTGTTTCACTATAACTCGTGGGAGCTGATAATGACGTGTTATTTTTATTTTTATATATTCAAATTTATTCTCTTGAATTTTATTTAATACATTAATGTTTTTTTATACAGATAAAATAAAATATTATATATAAAAATGCATGTCTGTATAAAAATATTTATATAAAATTCATGTATTTATAAAAAAAATGAACAAATAATCGTATCTGGAATTGAAGATTTGTACAAAATGTATCGTTTTATTTAAATTTATATAAATTCTAAAACAAAAAATAAAATCATTATTAGAATAGCATTATTTAATAGTATAAATTAGGATAAACTGCACTATAGCCACTGAATATTTAGGGAAATTTTCTTTTGGTAATTGAATTTTTAAAACTTGCATTACGATCTTTAATTTTTTTATTCGCTTCCATTGTACATTTTTAAAAATTTAATGATTATTTTATAATAATTTAATTTTTTTTAAAAAAATTAAATTATTAAAATCATTATTTCAACATTGTTTAATAAAAGGGTAAAGTATAGTAATGGTCACTGAACTTTTCTAAAGCTTTCATTTAGGTCCCCCAACTTTTAAAACTTGCTATATAGTCCCCTAACATTTAGTCCGTTTGCAATATGGTCCCCCAACATTTAGTCTATTTGCAATATGGTCACCGGTCGTTTGACGCCGTTACACTGCCGTTAGTACGTTTGCAATATGGTCATTGAACTTTTCAGGAGCTTGCATTTAGGTCCCACAAGTTTTAAAACTTACAACACAATCCTAAATTTCATTCTAAACCCCAAATTCCTTTTCGATCTCGAATTTCCTTTTTTTGCTTCTCTCTTCTCATTTCCAGCATAACTTTTCAGTCGGGGATGAATGGGAAATTCTAATATAACTTTGAATTATGTGGAGGTGTTGAATTGAATAAGGGTCAATTGAGAGAAGATCCGACCAAGGGACTATCGGGACAATCAACGATTCAAGGTGTAATGTTAGATATAGGTCATCTCAGGTGAAGCATAGATGTTCGATGAAATGCTTGTGAGAAGAAAATTGGGTTAGAAATGCATAGTTGACAAATACCACTAAGATGATCTAAGTCTTATTGTTGAAAGTCACCAATAAAGCTGAAATTATTTTGTATAAATGGAATATAATAATTTCTTCGTTTAATCCTTGTTCTTTAAGATTTTCCAACAGATGAACAAATGTAATGAAATCTCAAACATCGCATTCACTTCTTGTTTGATTTTTGTTCTTCAATTTTCCGCCATGTAAAATTGTAAACCCAAGAAGTGCTCTGTCTTTCAGCTTTTTATTTACAAAGAAAAAACGGAGGAAGAATTGTTGGAACGGAACACCGATTGCGTTTATTTCTTAGTTTTTCCCCTCACTTGCAAAAAGGTATTTATTTTTTCTTTTGGGTTATCAGGAAGTAAGCTTTTCCTCTTTCGCACTTTTCCATTTTCAGCTCGCATTGTGTGTTTTTTGTTGAAATTTTTATGTTTCTTGAACTGCATGTCAATGGTCTAGATATTCAATGTTAGTTTTGAACCAAAACCATCTAATTTTCTTTCTTTCTTCTTAATCAAAACTTTTAGTACTCCTTATAAAAGATATTCAGTCCATCAGAATAGAAGAGAAATAGGGTCCTAGGTTAAATTTTTTTATCTTCTTGTTTGGTTTTTCTTTAAATCAGGGAATTGGTTGTGGGTATCAACATAGTGAAATTGCTAGGCTCAATCTGAGAGACTGCTGGTACTAGTTTACTAGGAATTGTATTGATCTGACCTGTGGTTTTCGGCGTCCTGTGATCTCGTATTCTTTTTAATAAGTTCATGTTGATTATGGGACTGATATATCGTGAACAAATTAATTTTTTTTTACATGTTTTGGAAATTTTACAGTTGAATTGTATTGAATTATAGCTTTAGAAGACAACTATGCATGCACACAACTCGAAAGGCATCATGAAAGGTGGTATATTTGGAGCAGCTACTTGACCCTGTCATGATGCCTTTCGAGTTGCGAAAGAGACTGAGAGGTGAATGCGCTGTTTGGGATTTCATTATATTTGATCATCTATTGGAAAATCTTTAAGCACAAGGATTAAAAGAAGAAATTATTATGTCATTTATACAAAATAACTCCAACTTTGTTGGTGACTTTCAACAATGATACTTAGTTCATCTTAGTAGTATTTGTCAACTCTGTATTTCTAACCCCATTTTTTTCTCACAAGCATTTCATCGAACATCTATGTTTCACTTGAGATGACTTGTATCTAACATTACACCTTGAATCGTTGATGGTCCCGATAGTCCCTTGGTCGGGTCTCCTCTCAATAGACCCTTATTCAAGTCAACACCTCCACATAATTCAAAGTTAGATTAGATTTTCTCATGCATCCCCGATTGAAAAGTTACGCTAAAAATAAAAAGAGAAGCGAAAAAGGAAATTCGAGATCGAAAAGAAATTTGGGGTTTATAATGAAATTTAAGATTATGTTGCAAGTTTTAAAAAGTTGGGGGACCTAAATGTAAGCGCCTGAAAAGTTCAGTGACCATATTACAAACGTACTAACGGTAGTGTAACGGCGTCAAACAGTCAGGGACCATATTGAAAATTGACTAAATGTTGGGGGACCTATAACAAACGAACTAAATATTGGGGGATTGTATTGTAAGTTTTAAAAGTTAGGAGACCTAAATAAAATATTTAGAAAAGTTCAGTGACCATTATTATACTTTACCCTTAATAAAATTCTAAAAGGGCACGTGTGAAATGGAACCGTGCATGGAAAGTTTTTCTTCCAGAATTACCCTTTGATTAACTTCACAATTTCAAACTGATAAAAACTCATTGAAGAACTCTCTGTTCCTCACCCTATTTTCTATCGATCCCTCAATTACTTAGCCCAATCCTAATCCAAATCAAAACCCTAAATTGAATTTTAATTCCGATTCCTACGCTGTAAATTTCAACCTACGTCCAATCTTATTATGTAAGTGATCAAAATTCGTTCTTTTCCTTATACTAGAAAATTTTGCGAATTGGATTCCATTTTCCCCCTTTATTGATGTCGAAGAAATTGTGCCAAGAAACAAACGATGTTCAATGTTTCTCAGGTCGCAAGAGGAGTTAGCTAGGGACGCTATAAAACACGCTCTGAAGGCTCTGAAGAAACGGCATTTACTCGAAGAAGGAGCTCATGCTCCTGCATATATTGCTCTTTCCAGGCCCATCATCTCTCAGGTTTTTTTTTCTTTGTTTTTTGGGTTTATTTTTATCATAACAATGTATTGAGTTGCTATTTTTGAAAAAGAGAAGTTATTGTTGAAATAGGAGTTTGTGATTATTATGTTGCAAGATTGTGAAAACAAGTGCGTTTCGATTAAATAATTGGATAAATCATTGGCTTCCCATTAGAATAGAAAGCCCCTATGCAATGTTTTCGGTCCGGTGAGTATCGATACAGTTATGTGTTCATTCGAGTCCATTCAATTATTCTTTAAAAGCTTTTGCATGTATTTGGAGGGTTATTTCCTACACGTATCTCTGGTATGTGTGAGACACAAGTCTTAAAAGTAAAATGAAGAGTCGGAGCAATATAAATATTGGATATTTGACTTTGTACATGGATGTAGGCGTGAGTGTTGGATACATGTATGTGCCCGACACAAATATGTGCAATTTTTTCAAAGTTTTCCATGGATTTTCAGATCATATCTTCATAACTATGTTCAAATGTACATTGAAAACAAACGTCAGAGATGGATACTTAAAGAAAATTGATTAGTCAGAGTAAAGTAATTGGTGAATTTCTTTGTAGGGTTCGGAATGGAAAGATAAAGCTGAAAGCTTGGAACTGGAACTTCAACAATGCTACAAAGCACAGTCTAGATTGTCCGAGCAACTAGTGGTTGAAGTAGCTGAGTCTCGAGCTCTAAAAGCCTCTCTACAAGAGAAAGAAACAACTATTGCTGAATTGGAGAAGGAATTGACCCAAACCAGGTTTGGCTGAGTCCTTTTTAGGGTTTTGCGGGCAAGAGTGTTAGTTTTTTTTTGGATTTGAAGTCACCGTGAAATAAATAACTGATGGACTGTTTAAATTGGCAGGGATGAGTGCTCTCAGTTAAAAACAGATTTAGAAGAAAATATTAGAGCTATGGAATTGGTGACGATCGAACACCAGGAACTCAAAGCTCAATTAGAGCAAGTGACTATCAGAGTAAAAGATTTAGAGGCTGAAAATAAAATGTTAGTTGATCGTTGGATGCTTCAGAAAATGCAGGATGCTGAACGGCTTAATGAGGTATGGTATATTGTTATTACAGAAAAAGGTATATTCTGATTTGTTGACTTGGAGAATGATAAATAGCTAGGCCCATATATACTTAAACTTTAAGCATGTTTGGTTTATGATACATTAAGAGTTTGTTCATTCATACAATTTAGCAAAGTCTGAACATGATCAAATTGTCTCTGTTGGCATTATTTGTGACTTTCACGTTTCGATATCGGATGGGAAGCAAAAATTCTTACTATAACAATCAACTCTGAGTTTCTTGCTCCATGGTTAATATGCCTGGAATGATGGTATTTAATCATTAGGGGGTTCTTAAACAACTAATTTCGGTGGCTTAGACCCATCAGCTGTTTAATTGGAGCTGGGCCGATTTTGGGTTTGGACAAAGAGATCATCGTCTTTGCTCGTGTCTTCTTGAGTAACTAGAGGAATTTAGTGGTAACTTATTTGTTTTCATCAACTTTTAGGATTGGTTTTTCATATATTCCTTAACTTTGTTACAAACTAGAGGAGATTAAATGATTGTCATTTAGAGTTATAGAACACTCCAGTGCAAGTTAGAAACCTAAATGACAAATATTAATGGATTGATTTTTTTTTTAAAATCCTATTCCTTAATTGTGAAAGGGTGTAATTTGTTTTTAATATACCTGTTTGATTACAAATATTAGTGCTTAACTTTAGTTTTCCTTTAATTAATTTAGGCAAATGCACTTTACGAAGATATGATTGAGCGGCTCAAGGCCAGTGGTTTAGAAAAACTTGCCCGAGAGCAAGTAGATGGTATTGTCCGTAGAAGTGAAGAAGGTGCTGAGTTCTTCGCAGAATCTACTGTTCCTTCTGTTTGCAAGCACAGGATCAATGCCCATGAAGGTGGTTGTGCTTCAATACTGTTCGAGTATAATTCTGGAAAATTGATCAGCGGGGGACATGATCGATCGGTCAAAATGTGGGATACTAGCACCGGGTCTTTAATCCAAAATCTTTCTGGCTGCCTCGGTTCTGTCCTTGATCTCGCAATTACCCATGACAATAGATTCGTAATAGCAGCAAGCAGTTCAAACAACTTGTTTGTATGGGATGTCAACACAGGACAAATCCGGCATTCTCTCACAGGTCACAAGGATAAAGTTTGTGCTGTGGATGTGAGCAAAGTTTCGAGTCGTCATGTTGTGAGTGCAGCGTATGATCGGACGATAAAAGTGTGGGATTTGCAGAAAGGTTACTGCACCAACACTATAGTTTTTCACAGCAACTGCAATGCTCTTTGCTTCAGCACAGATGGACTGACCATATGCTCGGGTCATGTCGATGGGAATCTCCGTTTGTGGGATATTCAGACCGGAAAATTAGTTAGTGAAGTTGCAGCACATTCACTTCCCATTACATCTATCTCCCTGTCTCGAAACGGAAATGTTGTATTGACGAGTGGCAGAGATAATTTGCATAATTTATTCGATATACGATCTTTGGAAGTTTGTGGTACATTCAAAGCAACTGGAAACAGGGTGGCATCTAATTGGAGTCGCTCATGTATTAGTCCGGATGACAATTATATTGCTGCCGGCTCTGCCGATGGATCCGTTTACATTTGGTCAATATCAAAAGCTGACATTGTAAGCACTCTGAAGGAGCACACTGTTCCAGTAATGTCTTGTACTTGGAGTGGACTCGGAAAACCATTAATCTCTGCAGATAAGAATGGGGTTGTCTGTATCTGGACATGATCCTCTGGCATGTTCAATATTCTCTAGTTATTTTATGTACTTTGAGGGTCCTTGGAGGGTTATATTCCAGTTCGAATATGTCTCATGCATGGGTACGTGAAGAGAAATTACAAGCCAGAGTAACATAAACGTGGAAAACCAGTATAGTTGTATATATATATATACACACGTTTAAAATGATGATTTGTGTATGGAATTCGGTTTTGGTGGTGTTCTATTGAATCCGGCTTGATTCCGATTTCAACAATAGTCAACTTATTCAACCAACTTGATTCCTTGGCATTATTTCATGTCTTTGGCAGTTTCAGCTTGAACCAAAAATTGAAAACCAATAGTTGAATATAAATTTCAGTTTTACAGTGATATTTCAGCAGTCAGTCGGCAATATGAATGAATAGTATATACAACTGGATTAAACTGCTGATCTCAACGAACAATCATGGAAACGAAATAATATTGTAAGGTTTAACTTACTGTTTATCAAGAAGGCTTGCGCAGAATGCCAGATCAAACCTCTCTTCCGGTGGATCTCCGATGCAATCGAACACTGCATCCACATTTAAGAAGTCTTCATCAGCTGTGTAACTGCAACCAAAGGACCACTCAATGTTAAACATGGATTGCTAATGCTTGACATTGACATTGTAGGAAAATCTTGTCAGAGGTTTTTTTCAGATCTCAATTTCCGGTTTTCCGGTTGTATATGGTTGAACTGTAGGACTGGTCGGTGAAAAATGAACATGTAGCAATGGATCTTTAGTTCTCATGTAACACAAATCTACAATTCAGCTGACATCAGGAAGTAGGATATGGTAATTGTTAGGGCAATGTATCACGTCTTCACGTCCTATCATACATATCTTTTGGAAAGAGTAATTGTCTGAGACAAGTGATATCAAAGCGACCATTAGACTATTTGATTTTATGTCGTGCATCCCGATGAGTGGGATAAACAAAGTGGACAATTGTGACGATAGACCCTGATGAGGGCGTCACAAAATTGAATGGGGAAGAAAGTTATATCTTTGAGAGATGGGAGACATTAATCCTACATCGAAAAGGAAAAGGGAGGCCCTGGAGTTTAAAAACGGTGGCCTTATACATCCTATCATACATATATTTTGAGGAGAGAATAATAATTGATTGATTCAACCAAAAAAGAGCCAATGAAAACCAATTTAATCATCTAATTCAGCCATATAATTTACTAGTACAGATTTCTCATTTAGTAAAGAAACTCACCCGCTCTTTGTCACTATTGCAAGTCATTCCAGCGGCTTTGGCAGCAGCAGCAAGTCCTATGGCACTGTCTTCTACAACAATACAGCTTAGGAAAAAAATTGGGAAGAAAAAGAAAATCAGACCTAATCTCCAATATATATCAACAAATGTAAAATAACAACAGATAAACATGAGCTTATATATATACTGATCTTTGAGAATCGATCAAGCACAATATATGCCTATGTTATTCTAAATCTTTATTTTTCTTGAAAGTACTCGTTTCCGACATCAATATCCAACAGATATCTACACTTGGGTAGAGAATATGATACTCCGAGGACTCATCATGGGAATCTCAGGGAAAATTAAACATACTCGTGTTAGACACAGGTCGGACACACCCCGGTGTCGTATTCTCACAACCGAGTCCGAGTAACATATATACACATGATTTAATTAGTCATTTTTGCAACGAAAAACATCAGTAAAGACTACGTTACGATGCAATACCTTGAAGGTTCAACACCAAGTGTGTTTGCTGCTAATGTATAGATGGCCTGCCATAAAGAACATGTACTCTTTAAGATAATCCATCTTCACGTAGACACAAATATGAAAGAACTTGAACCAAGTAAACTGTAACGAGTCTCTAGTGAACCACATCAGAAAAAATGTCCGGTTAAAGGGTTTCTTTGGTAGATAAATGTCCCCTATTTTTTCAATAATGCGTCCCAATTAGATATGCCTCGATTAAAATTATAAATGAATGAAAGTTTGTTTTGTAAATATATATATATAAAAATTAAGAGGGATGAAATACTCACTGGATCAGGTTTCTTTCGAGGAACCACATCTCCGGCAAAAATCTGTATTTTTTCTGCACGTTCTGTTCCCAGTAAACAAGAAACTACTGCAGAGACCCAAAAAAATACTCATTAGATGTACTGCACGCTGCAACTTTTACACCTTTCTCCAGAGCTTGATCAATCAACCTGTTTGATATAATCACAAATAACTCAAAAGGTCAGAATCTAGAAATCTAAAATATCTCAAAATAACACAAACATTTTAGTAGAATGCAAATTTTATCGGATTTGAGTGTGTCAGATACGAGTATGAACCTGAGTGTGTCAGATACGAGTATGCACCTGAGTGTTTCATATAATAACTTTAAGTTATTCTTTCTAAACATACTAAAGAATCAAATTTATGATTAACTTGAATCCTCTAAATAATTAAGTGAATATCATGCTAAACACAAACATTTGAGTACTAAAATCAAAAGCTATCTGGATTCGAGTAAGAGTTGGATATGGATATGTGTTAAAATAATAAACTTTTCCATGGTATTCTTTGTAAACATGTTAAAGAATCACATTTACAACTAATTAAGTGGATGTGATGCCAAACACAAACATTTGAGTAACAAAGTCCAACATTACTCAAGAATCTGACGAGTGTCGGATATGGCATATGGGTATATCTCCCACAATAGGTGTACTTTCGGAAGATCAAACCCATATCATGATATCAATGTCTGAATAAAAGTAATATTTTAAAAGAAAAAGATAACATAGTGATCGAACAATAAAATAAACACTAAGATTTTACATAGAAAACTTTTCAGAAAAAATCACGGGCAGAAGAAAGTCTACATTTATCAAACTAGATTTTTGTACTTTCTCCAATCAATTTGAATCGAATCGAATTCAGATCAAATTCTAACAGAGTCGAACACAAATGTTAAACACGAACTTTATATGGAACATTATAAAGGCTGCATAGGTTAAAAGAAGTAAGTGAGGGACTAACTTGGCTACACCGGGACGAAGTGGTAGCAATCTATTTTCAATAAAGGCCATGAACAACTCGTTTTTCGTTTATGAAGTGAAGCAATGAATTCCTTTCTTTCTTCTTCACTCTTCGGAGCTTTATCAGGCCACCTTGTCTTGTTAAAGTAAGCTGTCATCCTAAAAAACATAGAATTAACTTAGTTGCGTTTAGGAACTTAGATTTTAAAAAAAACTTAAATTGTATAGGAATTTATGAACTGAACAAATTCATGGTTTTTATACTATCAAAATATATATTGTGTTGAAATAAAAAAAATGAATGCATCTCATATTACAAGTTACATGACAAATGAAATTTTCATATCCACGTTTGACATTTCCAAGTATAGCATTAAGAACTTCAAGCTCTTAGAAAAAATAGGGTAAACTACCTATTTGCTACCCAGCTATTTTTGTGCTTTCGTTTTGGTCACTTAACTATTTTTTTTTCAAAATCATAGTCGTTAAGTTTTATCCTTGACTAAAAGTTAATGGTGATATGACATGGTATAATAACAATTTTAGTCCTCAAAACTTATACATTCTATCAAATTGATAATTATTCAATAAATCCATTATATTTAAATATTAAGGATTTATTGAATTGTATCGAATTAAGAACAATTTGATGGATGGAATATGTAAGTTTTAAAACTAAAATTGTAATTATATCATGTCAAGTCATCTTATCAAAACGGAAACAAAACATAATGTTAAGTATTATTTAACAAAAATGAATAACTGGATGATCAAAACAGAAATATCGGAATAAATGGAATACTAAACATACAATTAACCAAAGAATTTGTAAAAGAGATCACCTTTCTTTACCACTACCAATTTTGAGCAATTCACCGTACAATTCCACATCCCATGTAACGCCTAATTCTTTCTGCAATTCGCATAATAAAAAAAATCCCTACAAATTAAAAAAAAATCACACAAAAAAAGACAAAAATTGAAAAGAGTGTTAAATTTACTTACTTCATTGAAAGTATCATTGAACGAAACCTTGTGGCCATCCTTCTCAGTATCAACGACAACGCCATCTCAGAAGGAAAAGTACTCGAAGACGAAGAAGAAGAAGCCGATGAGCATTTGATCCTGAAAGTAGTAGAAATTTGCTTCGTTACTGAAAAAGTAGAGAGTGAACGAGATGGTGAGTTCTTTGTAATGAATAAACGGCGGTGGACGAAAGCGGGAGCTTTGGGTTTGACGGTAGAAGAAGAAGAAGAAGACGATGATGAAGGAATTGTTGGCAGTGAAAGAGAGATGGCGGTTCCGTCTTTCAACGAATCGAACCTGATCGGGTCTAATTTAGGATGTGGTAAACTACACCCATTGTCACTTTCGTTTTCGGTTTGTTTTATTTTGATCATCGGTTTTTTAAAATTATGTTTCCATCATTTATATAATTAACTTATTATATTTTGTCACTAAGTTATTAATTCTCGTTAGATTGATGATGTGATATATTAAAATTGATAAACTTTTAATTTGATTTTTAAACTTTTAAAAAATATTAATTTAATCTTAAATTCTTGTATCTTTTTTTACCTCACATCGTCGTCGTTTACTATCAACACTACTCCTGTCACATCCTCTAATAGGTCATGAATCTGATGACGTTCATCTTCGTTCCCTTCTTTCCACCTTCCTTTTTCATCTCTTTCCCCTTTCTTCTCTCCATTCCCCAGCCATAATCTAGAGAACCTAAAAAATCATTTCCAATGGTCACCATATCAATCCAACACTTCTTCAGCTCCTTCTCTATTAACTTTTTCAATCCTTTAAAATTTGAGAAAATAATCACTCTAACTTCTAATTTTTTAAAACAGTTTGTCCCTCGAAATTTATTTTGAGAAAAAATATCACTGGTTGGAATATGAACTATTAGTTGACTAATGATCAACGTTTGTCGTTAATGCAATAAGTCTTATGTATTCAAAGTGCGAAATGACATGTACTATATAATCATTTATATATACATGATATGTGACACCTCATCACTTAGACACATGTGATATGTACCACTTTATCACTAATGCACGTATGATATGTGCCATATTATCATGTACATACATATGATATATGCCACACATCATTTACATACACGTAAACATCATCATTTTAAAACATGTAAAATGCATCATTACTTTTGACATATATGATTTTTCATGTCCACGTCAAACATTGATTACATAAAAAGCCATCCGGATCACTTAGACAAATATAAGCTAATCCTCGTCCGATACTAACTTCATCCAACAAGCAGACATTGTATTCATCTGCGGTTAAAATTGTTCTTTGCTCATTTAAGCAAAAAGCACATGCCCACTTTCAACATATGGCTTATAAGCCTCACAAAGAGAAGCTACAACCGAGTTCCCAAATGCACATCGGAAAGACTTCAAATTGAGCCCTTTCGCAGTTCTAAGAGAGACCATCACGACATCTGAAGCCAAATCTCTAACATCCCCATCGGTATCGGTATCGGTGCCATTCTCCAAGCTCTGAACAAAATCGATGTACCCTCTCATTCTCTTCGGTCTTGAGAACCTCATTCCACTTACATAACTAGCAGATCCTAGGCCAAAACCATAAAATGGTTTATTTTCCCAGTATGTAAAATTATGCTTACATTTGAATCCGTCTCGGGAATAACTGCTGATTTCGAAGTTGTTATAACCGGCATCGGAAAGCATTCTTGACGCCGTTCTATAAAAACCGGCAGACTGCACATCCGAAGGTAAAGGAAACTTGCCCCCTGTGTACCTACAAGGATTCAAATGTTAAGATATGTGCTCCAAAACTATATATTTCTACACAAATTCGAATTCGAGTATCATAGTAATGCTTACAATGTTCCGAATTTGGTGCCTTGTTCAACTTGCAAGTCATAAACAGAGACGTGGTTTGGCTGAGCTTCAATGGTTAACCCAAGCTCTCGTCCCACATTTGTGGGGTTTGATTAGGAAGAGACGAGATGAGATCCAAGCTCCAATTCTCAACCCCACACGATTTCACCATCTCAATGGCCTCGTAAACCTCCTTAACTCCATGAGCTCTCCCACAAGCCTTCAACAGCTCTTCTTGAAACGCTTGAACTCCCAACGACACTCTATTCATTCCCAACCCCATCAACGCCTCCATCTTCCTAACGTCAAAGGTTCCAGGATCCATTTCCATTGATACCTCGGCATCTGAAGTCACCCCGAATTTCACTCTCAACAAATCAAGAATCCATAAAACCAACCTCGGCGGCACGAGAGACGGCGCTACACCGCCAAAGAAGACGGTTTCAAGCGGTGGGTGGGACTTGAAATTCACTTTGGAAGCATTGATTTCTCGGAGTAGTAATTGGATGTAGTTCGTTAGACGGGGATCGTCAACGTCGGTTTGTGTCGGTGAGTGAGAGCCGAGAGCGACAATCGGGAAGTCGCAGTAGTAGCAGTGTTTTAAACAGAAAGGGAGGTGAATGTAAACCGAAGTTGGAGCAAGTTGGGAGGTCGTGAAGATGTTGGATGAGGCAGAACACTTGGAGTGGGGTCCAAATTACCGGAGATTCCACGTAAGAAGAGTCTTGGATAATTGGGTTTGGCTGGAAAAGTGGAGAAGATTGGAGTAAGGCTTGATTTGAGCATTACTTGACGATCAACAAAGAGATTGTCAACGGTGGTGATTCTGGTGAAGAAGATTGAGAATTCCCACTACAACACCGGCTTGACATATAGATGTTATATGGTCCAAGGGAATACGGGCCGGGCTGATATATGTTCAATGAAATTAATCCAATCCGAAATTTTATAATTATAATATATTTTTTAATATTGATTAAATAAATTTTTAATCAAAATTTGATATTAAATTACTTACTAGAAATTAATTGTGTCCATTAAATTGATTAAAAAAATTTCAATTCAATCTTTTTATCATGTTATTATTTATATGTAAATTATCTCGTTAACATCGTAAATTATTATATCAATATAATATATTGTAATGTCAACTTTTTTTAATTATTATATCAATATTGAAAGGATCAACTTTAGCTAAAAGACAAATTAAAGCAATTGAATAATTTCAAGAAAAAAAATTGATACAATTAAAAATATAAGAATAATTTGAGTTTACTTAAAGAACAAAATGATCGGTTGCCACAATAGGCTAAATGATCGATTTTAACGATCGACTAAAGGAATTAAAATGATTGAGTATTTGAGATTTTAAGGATTAAAATTTAGAGATTCGAGAATTTTGAGTTTGGAGATGATAGTAAAGGTTATAATTGGTCATTGGGTGATCGACGATGTGTGGGAGACCGTAGGCCGACAAATGAATGACAGGAGATGACCGACGGTTGGAGTAAATAATATTATAATAAGAGAATTTAAAAGTTTAGGTTTTTTTGGTATTTTAGAAAAAATGAGTTTTTTCAAAAATAAAATATTTTAAAGTTTTTTAAAAAATAAAATTATCAAATTATCAAATTATAACACGTTACTTAATGAAAGAAATTAACATTATTGACGGATCGATTACCTAAAATGATAACATTTGTAGACACCAAAATGAATTAAAAAATACATTAAACACTTATTTGTAAAAAAGGTATAATTTAAATAGTTATTTTTATATTTAAGTTTTTTTAAATTAAATCTCATTAAAAAAAAGAGCAATATTTCCATCGCGTCTATAAATATAGATCCCGAGTGAGTCCCTAACATTTCTATGTTCCGTTTTCCTCCTCTCGCAAGCAAACTGTTATGTTTAGGGTAAGATTGTAGAAGAATTTTTTTAGGGATTTCAGGAAATAGAAGAGAACAATAGATACAGAAAACGTGTAATCTCCTTTTTTTTAGATCCCCTTGAAAGATTTGGTACAATTTATATATGGACAGTACCATACAGCTGTCAGTACAGCCAAAATAACTAACTAATTGTTGACTCATTCCTTCCAACCCTCTACTATAGCATTTGGATCAAGTAAGACTCCCAGCCCGAAGGATCTACCCATGACTGATAAGTACTGTTGGATCAAATGTCACTGGCCCAACTATTAAAACATCATCACGTGGGTCTTTATTTCCCATTCCAGACCTGTCCATATTCCTTGCTTCATTCATCCCCTTCTCTGGTAAATTTTCAAACCCTAAATCCCCTTCAATCCCTAATTTCTCCTGAATTTCCCACAATCTCGGCTGCTCATTTCTCAATTCCTTTCCTCTATTTTCCCCCAAATCATCACCTATCAACCCTAACTCTCCTTCCATCGTGACAATACCCCCTCAATCAGATGATCCTTGTCCCCAAGGATCGAAATCGGGGAACTGACTCTTCAGTACCGTCGCATCTTCCCAAGTAGCATCTGCGGGTGCCATGTTTGTCCACTGGATAAGAAATTGATTGACGGTCTGATTGTGTCGTTTCACCACTCGTCGATTCAACACAGTTGCTGGGTAGATTTTCAATTGACCATCTGAAGACGTTTCTGGAGGATTCAGCGAGATAAGTCCTTGGTTCCCTACTTTCTTTTTCAACAAGCTAACATGAAACACTGGATGTAATTTAGAATCCGGTGGTAATTCCAGTCGATACGCAACCTGACCAATTTTTTTCTGTATTTTGTATGGACCGAAATATCGAGCAGCAAGCTTTAGGTTTCTCCTTAGAGCGAGTGATGTCTGTCTGTAAGGTTGTAGTTTCAGGTAAACTTCCTCTCCCACCTGGAAATCTCTCTCTGTACGATGTTTATCAACAATCTGCTTCATTCTATTACTGGCTTGCATGAGTTGTTCACGTAGTAAAGCATTGAATTGCTCTCTGTCTTTCATCATAATTTGCACTGCATCCACTCTAGAGTCCCTTGACCAACTTAAAATAGGAGCCTTATAACTATATAAAGCTTCAAATGGGGTCATTTTAATAGCAGAGTGATAATTAGTGTTATACCACCACTCTGCTTGGGCTAACCACTTTGCCCAAGATGTAGGTTTTAAAAAACACATACTTCTGAGATATTGTTCTAAACATTGGTTGAGTCTCTCAGTTTGCCCATCTGTCTCTAGATGATAGGCAGTACTGAAAAGTGTAGTTGTCCCCAGTTGCTTAAGTAACTCCTGCCAAAATAGACTAGTAAAAGTCCTGTCTCGATCAGAAATAACTACCTTAGGAGGACCATGAAGCTTATAAACCTGATCCAAATATATCTTAGCAACTTGCACCACTGTGTAGGGATGAGACAGTGGCATAAAATGAGCATACTTAGTAAATTTGTCAATTACCACCAGAATACAGTTGTGCTTTGCTGAAGGTGGCAACCCTTCAATAAAGTCCATTGTTATAATTTCCCAAGCATTGTTTGGAACTGGAATAGGTTGTAGTAGCCTTGGCTTGGAAATGTGCTCAATTTTAGTTCTCTGGCATACCTCACATTGCTGTATATGTTCTTGAATCATAAGCTTCATCTTTGGCCAAAAAAATAAGCTTTAATCCTCTGATAAGTAGCTTGAATGCCTGAATGACCCCCTTGTGGTGAATCATGGGAAACCACAATAAGTTTCTGTCTGAGATCTCCCTTGCTGCCCACATAAATTATGTCTTTAAAGTATAACACCCCCTTCATTCTCTTCCAATCCTCCATCTTGTCAGGTTGAATAAGTAAAATAGGAAGTTTCTCTTGAGCTAGTAGATCACCTTCATAACTCTGCTCAATATCATGCATCCAAGTAGGAACAATAACAGTAACCCCCATTTGCAGAAACTCACCAGAATCCATGTGTTGTCTAGAAAGTGCATCTGCCACCTTGTTTGTTTTACCTTTCCTGTACTGGATTGTATAATCCAATCCCAATAACTTAGTAAGACCTTTCTTCTGGATAGTAGTAGTTATCTTTTGCTCCAATAAATGCTTTAGAGGCTCATGATCTGTTTTTATGACAAATGAGCCACTCTCCAAATAATGCCTCCAGTGTGATACTGCCACTAGGATGGCTAAGTATTCCTTTTCATAAATAGAAAGGTCTGCATGCTTTGGCCCCAAAGCCTTACTTAAATAAGCTATAGGCCTTCCTGCTTGAGATAAAACAGCCCCAATTCCTTTGGAACTAGCATCAGTTTCCAAAAAAAATTTCTGTTCGAAATTGGGCAAAGCCAAAACTGGAGCTTCACACATAACCTTTTTTAATGTTTCAAAAGCTAATTTAGCCTCTGGAGACCAATGAAATCCATCCTTCTTCAACATATTGGTTAAAGGTTTACTCAATTCTCCATACCCTTTGATAAATTTTCTATAATATCCTGTTAAACCTAAAAATCCTCTCAAAGCTTTCAGATTTTTAGGTAAAGGCCACTGTTGTATAGCCTTTATTTTTTCAGGGTCAGTTGCCACTCCCTTAGCTGAAATTAAGTGTCCCAAATACTTCACTTGTTGTTGGCCAAAAAAGCACTTACTCTTCTTGGCATACAACTTGTTCTTCAACAGAATTTCCAGTACCACTCTTAAATGTTTTTTATGCTCTGCCATACTAGGACTGTAAATCAGAATGTCATCAAAAAACACAAGAACAAACCTCCTTAAATATGCTCCAAACAAGTCATTCATCAAAGCTTGAAAAGTAGCTGGAGCATTAGTCAAGCCGAAAGGCATAACTTTAAATTCATAATGCCCTTGATGAGTTCTAAAAGCAGTTTTATGAACATCCTCATCTTTAATTCGAATTTGCCAATAACCATATCTCAAATCAATCTTGGAAAAGAAAGTAGCCCCATATAATTCATCTAATAAGTCTTCTACTATAGGAATGGGAAATTTATTCTTAACAATATAAGAGTTAAGTTGCCGATAGTCCACACAAAACCTCCAAGTTCCATCCTTTTTTCTAATAAGTAAACAAGGAGAAGCAAAAGGACTCTTACTTACTTGTATGATAGATGAGGATAACATCTGAGCAATCTGTTTTTCAACTTCAGTCTTGTGATGATGAGCAAATCTGTAGGGTCTTAGATTGACTGGTTGTGTCCCCTGTTTAAGAACAATACCATGATCATGTTTTCTGCTAGGAGGCATCCCCTCAGGTTCCTCAAACACTTCTTTAAACTCCTCTAATAACTCTTGTAAAGATAGAGGAATTATGGTTTCCTCCATTTCAGCATGCAACAAATAAATTTCTCCCTTCACTTCAGTATCTTTTGCAATTAACTTCTGAATTTTTTCTCCGGAAATTGGTTTGAGTATTGGTAATTTCTGAGTCCCTCTAATCAGAACAGTCTGTCCATCCTTTTCAAAACTAATTGTCTTGGCCTTAAAATCCATCATTATAGGGCTAAACTCCTCCATCCAGTCCACCCCCAGTACCATATCACTGCCCCCTAAAGACAAAACTCTGAAATCATGCTGAAATTCATAGCCTTGCATCTTCCAACTCACCTTATTGCTTCTGGCAGTACTGAACAGCTTCTCTCCATTAGCTACTGTAATAACTAATGGTTGAGTCTGAACTAGTTCAACTCCTTCTTTGGCCCACTTAGGTGTCACAAAACTATGTGTGCTGCCACTATCAATCAGCACATTAAGTGGTTTTCCTCTGATACAACCTTGAATTCTTAAGGTAGTATGTCCTACATTACCTGTAATAGCATTGATAGAAATTTCCAAGGCCTCTTTTGCTATATCATTCTCTTCTCCAGTTTCTTCTTCCATCAATTCCTGATCAGCAGATTCTTCTTCTTCTTCCATACTGTTCAACTGCCTAACTTTGCACTGATGTCCAGGAGCAAATTTTTCCCCACATTTAAAACATAAATTATTTGCTCTTCTATAATCCAGTAAACTCTGTTTAGTATTGGTATTAGGTGGAATTGGCTTAGGCTGAAAACTCTTAGTCCCACTGTTCTGTTGGCTACTAGAAGAAGTATAAGGAAAAAAATTTTGAGAAAATTTATACTTCTTTCCTTCCATCTCATTAGCCAACTCATAAAGTTTGGCCTCCTGTAAACTTCAGACAATTTTCTGGGCTCCAACACTGTCACCTTGTGTTTTAATTCCTCCTTTATGCCACTAATGAAACTGGAAACAAAATAATCCTCCCCTAAATGCATATGCTGTTGTAGTAAATAGGGTCTTAACTCCTCAAACTTTTCTTGATACTCTTCTACACTGCCCTTCTGCATTAACTTATTAAATTCTTCAATGATATCTGAATAGTTTCTTTCACAAAATCTATGACACAAATCAACCTCAAATTCATGCCAATTCACTCTATGTTTCTGCATAATATAGCCATCAAACCAAGTCTCAGCCTTTCCCATTAAATACATTGCAGCCACATCCAGTTTCTGTTCCTCAGGAACTCCCAAGAGATTAAAATATTTTTGGCATTTTCTAACCCATCCTCTAGGATTACTACCATCAAACATCTGCAACTCTAATTTAGGACGAGGTAAGATAGACCCTAAACTACCAAACAACCCTTTACTGTCCACTTTAACCTCACTAGAACTGCCCCTAACATTTTCTTCCTGCAATGTCTGATTCAGAGGTATAGTACCAGTAAACCCCACAGGTTTAGAAGCTAATATTCATGGTTCATTAGGTTGAAAAGTATACTTTTCATGCTCACTAAGAACCTTAATCAAACATGGCTGTTTACCTCCATTTTTGTCCTGTTTCTCAGCTGCTTTTGCTTGATTCTTCACTGACTGAGGTGAATCTTTCTCCTCAGCTGCTTGATTGACCAGCTGTAGGATCCTTTGCAAATACCCTCTATTCTCCGTCATTCCATCCTCCAACGCTTGAATCCTCCCTTCCAGCTCTTCTTTCTGCCCCGCCCACCAAGAAGGTAAAGTCTCCTCCTTAACCTCCACTGCTGATTGTTCTGGTACTTCTGTGATTTCAGTTTTTTTCATTTTTCTTGTCTTTCCCAGCGTGAAAAATTGATTTTGGATCACTAAAACTCAGCTCTGATTACCAATTGTTATGTTTAGGGTAAGATTGTAGAAGAATTTTTTTAGGGATTTCAGGAAATAGAAGAGAATAATAGATACAGAAAACGTATAATCTCCTTTTTTTTAGATCCCCTTGAAAGATTTGGTACAATTTATATATGGAAAGTACCATACAGCTGTCAGTACAGCCAAAATAACTAACTAATTGCTGACTCATTCCTTCCAACCCTCTACTGTAGCATTTGGATCTAGTAAGACTCCCAGCCTGAAGGATCTACCCATGACTGATAAGTACTGTTGGATCAAATGTCACTGGCCCAACTATTAAAACATCATCACGTGGGTCTTTATTTCCCATTCCAGACCTGTCCATATTCCTTGCTTCATTCATCCCCTTCTCTGGTAAATGTTTAAACCCTAAAACCCCTTCAATCCCTAATTTCTCCTGAATTTCCCACAATCTCGGCTGCTCCTTTCTCAATTCCTTTCCTCTATTTTCCCCCAAATCATCACCTATCAACCCTAACTCTCCTTCCATCGTGACACAAACTCTAAACGGAGCAGCATAACTGGTTTCATTCCAAAACAGTGGTTCACTCGATCTACTCACCAATGGACGCGCAAGACGGAAATCAGCAGTCGCAGCAACTCATCCTCGGCCATAACGTCTTCCTCCTCAAGCATTCAGATGTCCCTGACATAGAGAAGGTCCGCCTCAAGGACGAGGTCCTCAACGCGGTCAAATCCAACGGTAACTCATCCGATTTAACTCTTCTTTTTTCCCGAGTCAATTATTCCGGCTCAACTCTAACCCAATGCTTCGCGTGTTTTCTTCATGGTTGTGGCGGCTGTAGAAATGACTCCATATTACGAAACCCTAGTTGCTGATAAGGTGGTGGAGCTGGATCAGAGCGTTTTGGACTCGATGCGTGCCAAGAATGAAGAGGAGATTAAGAAGCTCGACGAGAAGTGAGATTTTATTCAGTTTTCTTCAATTTTCTCATGTTTGTGTACTGGTTACTTAGGTTTGACCGGACTTTTATTATAGTTAGGTTTTATGGTTTAATTTTTAATTGGAAGTGCAAGATTTTAGGTTTGGGATTTTTCCAGTTGTCTAACGATGTAGAGCTTTTAGCCTAAAGAGAAGTTAGGAGAAAGAGACGAATTCTGAATGAGTTAGGGTTTTCAAGAATTGAGATTTTAATTATAGTGTTGTGGGTGGATTGAATTTTAATTTTATTTTCGTGCCTTTGATCAAACATTTTTGTTTAAGGACTGTTACCATGAGAGGTGCACGGCTGTGGTTTCTTGTTTGGACCGAACACATTTTCGAGTTGTGAATTTGAACATATTGTATTTTTTCTATTCGTACAAGAATTTACACCTTCCAAATTCGTAACTCATTTTCAATTTCATGAGTGTTGTGGTTCTGATTTCTCTACTTTTGTTAGAATACTGATTCCCCTGGTGAAAATAAGCTATGTGTTCCGACTCTTTTTGTTTGAAATACTCCTGTCCGACAGTATTCTGACATAAGTATGACTATGAGGATACGATTCTCTACGATCACTTCAAATGTGTAGAAAAACTTGGGGAAAATGTAACATATCTGTGTAGAATGTATACCTGAATCAGGCACATTCGATTCCCAAGTAACTTTGGTAATAGATATCGGACTAATGATGCCGTCAATTAGAAAACCAAAAATTTATAATCAACTACATCTCAGCAGTTTTTTAACACTTTGATCCCCTCTTTGAAAAGGAAAGAAACACTTGTTGACGACAGATGAATTGTTGTTTTTTTCTTTTTTAATTATGAATTGTTTTTTTTCTTTCCTTTTTTAATTTTGTTCAACCGAAGCATGTCTGTTGGCATTTTAGGATTGCTGATGCTGAAGAAAACTTGGGTGAAAGTGAAGTTCGAGAAGCTCATTTAGCTAAATCCTTATACTACATTCGGATTGGTGAAAAGGTAATAATAATTGTAGTTTATTGCTCTTAAAGGTGATGTCTGCTCATTTTGCTAAATCCTTATATTTTTCAACTTGGCTCGTATCCATCTCGAATCTAGGAGAAAGCGTTGGAGCAATTGAAGGTGACAGAAAACAAGACGGTTGCTGTTGGGCAAAAGATGGACTTGGTGTTCTATACGTTGCAGATTGGTTTTTTCTACATGGATTTCGATCTTATTTCCAAAAGCATTGATAAAGCGAAGAAGTACGTAATCATATTGATTAATAATATCCTATTGATTCTAACTTTTTCTGTACTTGAGATGTATGCCTTTAAACTTGTTGTTGCTCCTATTTTTTATGCCAGCTTATTTGAAGAAGGCGGTGACTGGGAGAGAAAGAACCGTTTGAAGGTGTACGAAGGCTTATATTGCATGGCCACTCGGAATTTCAAGAAGGCAACCAATCTGTTTTTGGATTCCATTTCAACCTTCACTACTTACGAGCTTTTCTCTTATGAGACATTCATATTTTACACTGTGCTTACCAGCATCATATCGTTGGATAGAGTTTCCCTTAAACAAAAGGTATTTTCTTCGAGTTTTACCTCAAAATTGTTGTCCTGTGACTTGTACTACTTTGTATTTGGGATGTGCAGATTTACTGATGGCTAAATGTTATAGGTTGTTGATGCTCCCGAGATCTTGACTGTTATTGGGAAAATACCGCATCTTTCGGAATTCTTAAACTCTCTTTATGATTGTCAGTACAAATCATTCTTCTTAGCATTCGGTATGTATAGCTATAGAATTGTCACTTTGTCCCAATTATATGCCTTATCTAGTCCCTCTGCTTTCCTAACATTTGATAAAAGCTAAAATTTCTTTCACTGATCGATTTGTTCAATTTGTTCCGAATCATATATCAGCTGGCTTGACGGAGCAGATAAAACTGGACCGTTATTTGCACCCACATTTTCGGTTTTATATGAGGGAAGTCAGAACTGTTGTTTACTCTCAATTTCTTGAATCCTACAAGAGTGTTACCAATGAGGCCATGGCAAAGGCTTTTGGAGTGTCAGTTGAATTCATTGATCTGTAAGTGTTTGTATCAAATGATCATCTTATTCAGTTTTATACCCCTTTTTTCCTGTTTCTTATCATTGCTGCTAAAATCTCTATTACTTAGAATCTTCATTTTCTCTAAATTCTCTTATCCAACACCCCTGGCCGGTCTGTATCTGGACAAGTGCATTTTGGTGTGTTACATTGCCTGCCCTTGCATGAGTGTTCCGTTTCTCTTCATGATTCCAGGGAGCTATCGCGGTTTATTGCTGCGGGGAAGCTTCACTGCAAGATCGACAAGGTTGCCGGTGTTCTCGAAACTAACCGTCCCGATGCGAAGAATGCACTCTACCAGGCAACCATTAAACAAGGAGATTTCTTGTTGAATCGCATTCAGAAGTTGTCTCGCGTAATCGATCTTTGAATCAGATTAGCACATCATATGAATTAGAAACGGATGACCAAAGTTTCAAAGAATATGGGAACATACATTTATGTTTTTGAATGTTTCTGGTTTTCGATGCACTTTAATTTCTTTCCTCGTTAGGCCAATTGATGTTATGCTACTGAAGTTTCCAAAGTTTCATATTCGGTGTTATCTGTTGTGTTCTTATTGTGTCTGTCTCTGATGATTCAGGCTATACATGAGTTCGATTCGATATTAAAAATCGAGTCGAGTTCACTCAATTACGTTTGTTGGGTTGTTAAAAAGATCTGAATGTTTCAGAACCACAGATGATTCCCATGATTCGGGCAAAGGATATTGCCTTCTCGTTGTGATTTGGTTTTTCGGTGATGATGAGGGTGATTGAGAGTGGTGGTTGCAAGAGTCGATTTTGTTTGGCTGAGGGTGAGGGTGATTCGATAGGGACCGAAGACGTGAGATACTTCAGTGACGATAGGTTGGGTGGGGTGATGCTTTTGGGCTGGTCGATGGTGATTGTTGGAGTTTAAATTGAGGGTGATAGCGATGTGGTAGTAGAGAGTTGAGATCGATAAATGATAATGGAGGGGGGATTTAGCCGATGGGTGCCAATGGTCGAGAGATTTAGTCTATATTTTATTCTGTTTTGCATTTTATATGAAGGATGAAAAACCCATGCACGACCTTGGTGTTGGGAGTGGGTTGGCCGGGGTATTTTTATTTTTATTTTTGGAGTCAAAGGGTGGTCAAAATGGTTTGAAGGTGCCATGTAAGCATTATATTATTTACTTTAATAGTTGTTAACGTCGAGTGATCGATTTGTTATAAATAAAAAGCGTTGATGATCATTTGTGTAGTTTACCCAATTTAAAACCTTGGTAAACTACGTATTTAATATATAAACTTATCATTTTAGTTCGTTTTAGTATTTAAACTTTCAGTTTTTTTAAAAATATATCTAATGTGTAGTTTTTGTTTTATTTTTATATCTCATCGTTAAAATCTTAACGCATTTAATAATTAAACTATCAGTTTTGATTCGTTTTAATATTAAAATTTTTAATAATTTTTAAAATTTAACGTTAAATTTTAAATAAATATATTAAAATAAAATAAAAACTAAACTATAGATGTAGTTTTGAAAAAAAATTAAAAAATTAAAATTAATTAAAATTAATAATTTAAATACTAAACGTGATTTATCCTTAAAAACTTTATCATTAACAGGAGTAGTAAACTTTGAACTTGTTTTTCCTTTTTTATCTCCGTATTTCAAATTTAGATGACTCCGCTAAGTCCCTCGTTAATTTCGAAATCTTTCTCTCTTCTTCAGTTTAGATTTGGTAGATTCAAAACTTAAATGCCTCGAAATCATAAGATTTCCTTTCCAATCAATCCCTGTCTTTGCTTTCTCAATTGGCAACTTCAGCTTTCAAGTCGACAACTAGGAGAGCTTCCCTCGCAAGCTCACCCGCCGACTCTTCTTCCTCGAACCGCTCCTCCTCCTCCTCCTCCTCCGTCCACCGCCGCGCCAGGAGTCTCAGCAGAGTCCCCCACCGGCTTCCCGGATCCGGTGAAGATGAGGCTACCCCTGTTCCGAATAGCAGGGGAAGGTTCGTTAATACCGTTAGGGGAGCGGGGTTCCCAGAGATTAGTCTCGATGATCTCGCTATCGGCTCTTCGACTCTTCACTCCGAGTACGTTAAGCTTCAGGGATTGATGACGTCACACCACGCAATGGTAGAGGAGGAGGAGGAGAGAATGTGAATCAGAGAAGAGGACGGTCGGTGTCCAGGCAAGAATTCAGGGGTAGTGCTGGAGGAAGGTTAACTTCGGACACCGCTAGCTCCAGAAGGAGAAGTTCGGTCTCTGTTGTTCGGTACCAAATTAGCGACTCTGAGGTACTAATGTGATCACCATTATTATCTCCATTACTGTAATTTTAGTTCTTATTCGTGAGCTCATTATTTAGATGAATTCTCTGGTCACATCAGAATGCTTTGGGATATTGTAATGAGACATCATCTGTAGAATGGACTTAACTATATGCTTGACGTTTACTTAATTTGGACCCAAAGATCAATTTAATTGACATTTTAATCATTTGTGGCATGCACTTGTTACGTCTCCTCAATGGCGTTGCTTAGTTTTAAGTTTAAATAAATTGGCCAAAATGAGAAAAACATGGGAGTATTTGATAGGGACTTCTGATTTCTCCTTTCTAGTATTCAATAACTATCAGACTCTTTATGGTATTGCAAGGGTAATTGCTATGTTTTTGTTCCAAATTTAGAATTGTTAGCTCTTTCGGTGGCATTTGTTTTATGGGTGCCATGTTGCTGTGACTCTTCATTTTTCTTCTAGTATCCGTGCTTGACACCCATGTCAAACACATTTTTTTCGTACATGGTTATCAGATACGACCTTTTTTTCTGATAAGAATCGGAGGTCTCGTTAAAACCCCTTCATAATTGCATGTACCTAACAGGGGACACGGCAAAAAGCGGGAGGAGGAAAAAAGTACCGAAAGTTTATTAATTAATGGGAAAATCCCAAGAGTACAGCAAAAACATATTACAACAATAGCAAAGCCTAATAACACGAAAATAACAACCGAACGCCTATAATTAACCAATTCCTTTTTTCGCCAATTCATCAGCCTCCCTATTAGCGCTTCTAGTAACAAAACGAATTGCTCTTCTAATTATATCTTCAATCTCCTTCACAAGAAATTCAAACGACAATGGACATCCGATTGGATTCTCAATCCAATTCACAACATTTCTGCATTCACATTCTTTACTAACCGCTCCGTGGATTCCGAGACCAGCTTTAATCGCCTTTAATTCTACCAAAACAGGAGGACCGAAGCCAATGGATTCCGAGAAAGATGAAAGAGTCTGCCCCTGAGAATTCCTGATTAGTCCCCCAATGCCGCCCTTCCTCCAGTCTTTACTAACCGCTCCATCGACATTTAACTTTAAAAAACCCTCTGGAGAGGAAACCAACCCACTGAAGATGACAGTGCCCGAGGTCGATTCAAATCTGCTATAGATGGGTCCCCAATTAAGGGATCGGATACGACCTTTCATGTATGTGGAAAAGCTTTGAAAAAATTGAACATACCCATACTAGACATATCCACATTTTAGACACTCATATCTGAGTCCGAATAACATGGTATAAATGTTCTTGATTTAGATCACAAATCATTTTCGATAATTGAATGGTAGTTCATTTTCTATACTTGAATATTAGGTAAATGTTCTTGATTTAGATCGCAAATCATTTTCTATACTTGAATAGAAGGTAAATGTTCTTGATTTAGATCACAAATCATTTTCTATGCTTGAATAGTAGGTAACCTTTTATCATTTTTGGTATAATTGTGTTGCGTTTGATGAAAATAAATGAGGAACTTAAGAATTTTTTGCATGTCAAATATGTTTATTTTCTTGTAGTAATATTAAAGGTGAAGTATCATTGATAAGTGAAAACAGATAGTAATGTCCTGCTGCACTTGGTCAACTTGAATGGTGAGGTTGGCTTTAATGAAACCTATTAGTTTTTCATTGTACCAGAAATAATAATTAAAATACTAACTTGTTGATGTCTATGCATTTATTATTTCTTAAATTGGTAGAGTGACCCAGATCATTCGCAGAACTCAAGCAACCGTGCTAGTATGAGGAGTTCTATTGTTGGAAACAATCAGATATATCCTCCGTTCATAAGCCAACAGCTTCAAACAATAGACAAGGCCTAAGAAGGTCTCTCAGCCAAAAAGACTTAAAGTATCATGATGGCTACTCTGTAAGCATTATCTCTCTCTTTGAGAAAAATATCATTCTAACTTTTACTATCACCATTTAGGTGTGTGGAGTTTTTATATAAGGATGCTATTTAGTGGTTGGGGTAATCCTCACTATACCTATATATCTTTTAGAATCTTTCAAACTCATTTATGTTAAATTTGTTTCGTTCGCTTAATGAAATCAGAGCCACTCTTCTGCTATAACCGATGATGAAGCGAGGGGTGCTGGTTTTTCCAATAAAAGTGGGATGGATCCTCACTATACCTATATATCTTTTAGAATCTTTCAAACTCATTTATGTTAAATTTGTTTCGTTCGCTTAATGAAATCAGAGCCACTCTTCTGCTATAACCGATGATGAAGCGAGGGGTGCTGGTTTTTCCAATAAAAGTGGGATGGAGAAGACTATAAGAACGGTTTATGCGCAGAAAAAGGTTGCTCCTTTCTTTTAAAAAATCACAACTCTGTAATAACAACTAGGAGATGTGTTGCTAAATCTTACACCTTTGTGTTTCCTGCCTGCCAGGGGGAGCACCCCATCGGGATTGACGTGAATGGTGGGTTATATGCTGCAATGCGAAATGAGCTTAAACATGCTGTGGAAGAGATCAAGACACAACTTGAACAAGTTTGTAATTTTTTTGTTTTAGTGAACATGTTTAATGCTTTATTCGCTCCTACATGAGTGTAATTTGCTCAATAACAAACACATTCTTATATCTATGAACTCATACATTCTACTATAGGAAATAGACTCATCGCAAGTCATATTTCCATTAACACCAGATACCACTAGTATGCACTCACCTGGCCTCACTAGTCAATATCGTTCTTTTATCTTTTCTTTGATGCCCAATACTTGTCGATTGATCTGGACTTGCTTTCGATTGATATCTACATAATCATACATTATACGTATAGGAGCGAGCATTAAACATGTTCCTTGTATCGGACCAATCCGCTATCCAGGTAACGTTGGTTCTGAGTTAATACTATCGGCTTAAGATAAGCCTGAACCAATACTTCTTCCGGTTTTTACTTTATATTGGTAACCAAAAATAAGGTTACATTTTAGTTGCTTTTCATGAGAAAAGTAACTTTTCCTAGTACTGTAGATGATTATTAATACAATATTAATTGTATACTTTAAATCTTTGATGCTATTTATTTCCTCAATTAAACTCTGCACTTCATACTTGAAAACATAAGTGATTGGTTTTTATTTTTCGATTCGACAGTCTGAGAAGCGTAGAAAAGATTTATTAGCTGAGATTCTGTTGGAGGAGCAGCATGGGAGAGAGCTCTCTAAAATTGTCAAAGAATTGCTCGCTGTACCAAAGAACACTAACTTTGAGAAACAATTACGAGCCCGAAAGGTACAACCGCGTTATACACTCGCTGCAATACCACGTGACTTTGTACTCTATACGGGTTTTTTTTCGAGTCCGAGCCGTTTTCTTTGTTAAATCCATTAGACTCTGATGTTCTTTGTAAGGAAGGTGATTTGGTCTTCCTTTTTATGGTTTAAACAACATATGAATTGTTTTCCAGAGGAGCAATGACAGATACAGAATGTCCCGGCAATTGACAGAGGAGGCCGAAAAGTATATCGAAGATTTCATTTCTAACGTTGAAGATACGGATATTTCATCATTGGATGCAGACAGGAGCGATACTAGTTCAAGTATAGGGGGGATGGTAAAGACACCGATTTTCCGGAATCCGGCGGCATTTAAATCTGTCCCTGTTGAAATGGATGGTGTAATGCTGCCTTGATTACAGTGGGAGACTTCTAATGATGGTTCTCTTTCATCTTGCTAGAATAAACATAATCTTTCCCAGGTAATCTTATGCTCTACTTAGATATGGTAGTTGATAGTAAAAAGTAGAATATCGAACACTATTCGATCTGTTTTTTGAAGATTCAGATGATTTCCGAATTTGGATATTATATTTGTTATCCAAACGGATTATGAGATGACTATTGGCTTTGGATGTTTATTATTTACCATCCTAATTCCTTTTTGATTTTCGTTCAAATATTGTTGGATATTCAAATTTATTAAATTGCACTAGAGGTCATTGCACTATACTCAAATGATTGTCTTGTTCACTGAACTTTTAATAGTTTCAAAAATGGTTATTAAATTTATCAAACTTTGACAATTTATTATAATGATGCAGTAATATTTTGATTAATTTAATGATCATTTTATAACTTTTAAAAGTCCAATGATCAAAATGATCATCTTGACATAAATCCATGACTTCTAGTGTACTTTATTTATTTTATTCTTCCAGTCCATTGTTGTAGAATACGACTATCGGATAGAGTAAAATCGTAACTGATAATTTGAGAAAATAAAAATGAAGACACAAATTTTACGTGAAAACCCCCTAAATAATATAGGGTAAAAACCACGGGCAAAGATAGAAGAATTTCACTATGAGAAAATAAGAATTACAACTTCTCTCAATCTAACAAGGAGAAAACAATAACAATTTTCTCTTGATAAAAATGAGAAAACAACTCTCAATAAAACTCTCTAAATTCTCTAGTATTGGGAGAAAGCTAGAATGATTTAGGATGATTTTGAAGCTAAACGGATTAGGGTATTTATAGTTGAAGCTTAAGGACTAATCTTATAAATATCCTAAAGCACAGAGACTTAAAATGCAATTATCCCATGTCAATTTTCAACCAACTTGCTGTCAATTATCAACCATTTGCACCGAAAGTTTTGGCCAGCAATTTCCACCGAAAGTTACTTGACTTTTCAACAATCTCTCACTTGAAGATTTGATTGGAACAATCATATCTTCATACCATTATTTCTACCTTGTACTATTCATGTTGCTTATGTCTCTGACAGTCCACAAGAGGATCGACACCAAGTAAATTTATCAGCATTGATTGCCTTCGTCATGAAATCTGTTATGTTGTCTTTAGTATGAATTTTCTGCATATCTACCGTCCCTTCTTCTACCTTTTCACGAATGAAATGGTATTGAACTCGTATGTATTTTGTCATTGAATGAAATGCTGGATTCCTTACTAGATGCAAGGCGCTTTGTCTGTCACAAAACAGAGAGACATACTCTTGATTGTGCCCAAGCTCTTCCAATAACATCTTCAACCAGATTGTTTCTTTACTGGTTTGTGTAGCTGCTACATATTCTGCATCTGTTGTGGATGTAGCCACAACTGACTGCAATTTTGAAACCCATCTTACACCTCCACCAGCAATTTTAAACATATATCATATAGTAGATTTGCGTTTATCCAAATCCCCTGCATAATCAGAATCGACATACCCGTTGATAAGTAAGTTTGATTCTCCGTAACATAATACAATATTTGAGGTCCCTTTGATGTATCTCAGGATCTTCTTTACTGTATTCCAATGCTCTTTGCCTAGATTCACCATGTACCGACTAACTACTCTCACTGCTTGTGCAATGTCCAGTCTTGTGCATATCATAGCGAACATTAAACTTCCCACTAATTATGCATACGGTACTCGAGACATCTCCATCCTCTCTTCTTTACTGCTAGGACTCATACTGGAGGATAATTTAAAGTTAATAGGAAGAGGGGTAGAAATTGGCTTACAATATTGCATTTTGAATCGTGATAAGATATTCTTCAAGTAATTCTTTTGTGAAAGCCAAATCTTCCTATTACTTCTGTCTCGGTGAATTTGCATCCTTAGAATCTTGTTTGCTGATCCCAAGTCATTCATTTCAAATTCTCTAGCCAGTTGTGCCTTCAATTCTTCAATATGATCTTTGTTGGGTCCTGCAACCAATATGTCATCCACATACAACAATACTATAACAAAATCGTTATCACCTAACCTCTTGAAATAAGCACAAGGGTCTGCATTAAGTCTGTTGTATCCTAGGCACATAATGAATGAATCAAATCTCTTATACCAACACCTCGACGCCTGCTTTAGACAGTACAGAGATTTGTTCAACCTGCAAACCAAGTTCTTCTTTTCTTTTTCTTCAAAACCTTCAGGCTGGAGCATATAAATCTCTTCTTCAAGATTTCTATGAAGAAAAGTTGTATTAACATCTAGCTGCTTTAGATGTAAGTTCAATGTAGCACACATTGCCAAGACTACTCGAACTGTTGTTAGTCGAATGACATGAGAAAAGATTTCATTGAAATCAATACCTTCTTTTTGAGTATATCCTTTGACCACCAGTCTTGCACGACATCTCTCCACTTGATTGTTACCATTTCGCTTGATTTTGAAGACCCATTTGTTAGCAATTGGCTTCCTTCCTTGTGGTAGTGGCACAAGGTCTCATTTATTATTTTTATGAAGGGTTTCAATTTCTTATTACATCGCCATCATCCATAGTGAAGCATCTGAGCTGTTTATTGCCTCATGGTATGTTGATGGCTTACCGTCCTCTGTTAAAAGGCAGTATGCAATATTTCCTTCTATAACATAATCTGAGTGCCAATTGGAACGTCTTCTCACACGATCTGATTGACGAGTTGTTGGAGCTTCAGAACTCTTTGTTTCTTGTTCATCATGTGCTGATTCTGCTTCAGAAGAATCTCCTTATTCAAACTCATTTTCCACATGTATCTGTGTAGTCTTTGACTTTTCAGCACTATCATCGTCTTTTTTTCTTTGTAGCTTATATTCTACAAAGATAACATCCCTGCTGATGATCACTTTACGGGCAGTGGGATTCCACAAGCGATACCCATTTACTCCATCAATATACCCCAAGAATTTGCATTTCCTGGATTTTGGATCCAACTTTGAAATTTCTTGAGAGTTGTACATCACGTACACAATACTTCCAAATATATGGATGTTTGAATAATCAGCTGGTTTACCAGTCTACATCTCCATTGGTGTCTTCATCTCTATTGTAGTTGATGGAGCTTGATTCACCAAATAACATGCGATATTGACTGTTTCTGCCCAAAATGATTTTTCTAGGCATGCATCTCTCAACATTTCTCTTGTTCTTTATAACATGGTTCTGTTCATCCGCTCTGCCACTCTATTTTTTTAGGAGTGTTTGCCACTGTGAACTGTCTTTTGATGCCTTCTTTCCTGCAAAAGTCATCAAAATTTTCACTTGTGTATTCTCTTCCATTATTTATTCTGAAACATTTGATCTTATTTCCAAAATCATGTTCCACCCGCGCTTTGAAGTTTTTGAAAATTGAAAACACATATGACTTCTTCTTAATAGGGTACACCCAACATCTCTTGGAGTAATCATCAATAAATGAGACAAAGTATTTTGCTCCACGTAGGGATGTAACTGGTGCTTGCCATACATCATAATGAACCAATTCTAGAACACTTTTGCCTCTAGAATTTGATGTGTTGAATTTCAACCGGTGCTGCTTACTTGTTATACAATGCTAACACAAATTAAGTGATACTTTTGTTAAGCATGGTAGTAGCTTTTTCTCCACAGGGACTTTCATTCCTTGTTCTGACATGTGTCCAATTTTCTGATGTCATAGCATTGCAGAATCTGAACTACATGAGGTAACATATGCTTATGCTTCTAGCAAAGTCTCTCTCTTCAGCATGTACAAGTTTGTTGCTATCTTTTCGCATTTCATCACCACAAGCACTCCACGGAACACCTTCATGATTCATTACCGTGTTTCAATCTTGCTTGCATTATTATCCAACAATCCGTAGGATAATAAAATTTTCTTCAGACCTTTCACGTGCCGCACATCTCGACAACTTTAATTGTTCCATCATACATCTTCAATTTGATGGTTCCAATGCCAATGATCTCTAAGGCATGATCATTGCAACTATACACAGATCCTCCTGAGATAGGTTCATAATGATGGAACCATTCTCTTCTTGAGGTCATGTGATATGTTGTTCCCAAATCAATGAGCTATATATCTGCAAATTTTTTTCTACCTTCCACGGTGGTTGACTCTTCACAACATAGAGCATCTTCATCATCTGAAGTGTTTGTGGTATTGCCTTGTGGATTGGAGTTTTTATTTAGACTCCAACAATCCTTCTTCAAGTGACCATTCTTTCTACAATTGTAGCACTTTAAATTCTTTTTGCTTCTCGATTTTGATATACAATTGTTGAGTTAATCGATTGACGAAATTGGCCAAGAGGGGGGTGAATTGGCAATTAAAAAATTTGGTGGAAGCTTTTGCAGAAAATTGAAAAGATTTGCACATCGATTTAGAGTGGTTCGACTCTCTCAATCAAAGTCTACGTCCACTACCTTAGCTATCCACACTAAGGATTTTCCAACAAATTCACTAATTTGTTCTTTCTTTTGAGGCCAAAGAGATAACCTTACAACACCCTCAATAATATACCCCAATTCTTGAGAACACTCTTTCCCAAAGAGAAGATTACAAATTTGCAAACTTACAAGGAAAACCTCACAAGGTAAGATGTTTGCACAATTATAGAACAAGAAAAGAACACTCAAAGATAATTACAAATGAGCACAAATGGTGTTCTTGAAAGCAAAATGAATATTGAAAGGAAAATTGGCTTGATTTGCACAAACTTGATGTTTGATGCTTTCTCTCTTGTTTCTCTATGATTTCTTGTTGATCAAGGGCTTCAGAACTTGTTTAAATATACATTGAATCACTTCTGAACGTTGGGGATAATTAATGAAGATAATATAGTTGTTTTAGTGTGAAAACAATTAATAAAACAGCATGGAGCGTGGGGGGAATCGGTTCTCCCTCATAGGGGATCGGTTCCCTAAGTGTAAAATTCAAATATTTCGACCGTTGAACAGGGGGGAATCGGTACCCCCTATGGGGGAATCGGTTCCCTCCGAGCATTCTGGAAATCTCGGAGCCAAACCATTCAGGGGGAATCGGTACCCCATTGGGGGGGAATCGGTTCCCTCTGAGCAATCTGGAATTTTTGGCTTTGAAATGGTTCGAAATACTTTGAAAGATTATTTTGAAATTGTTTTAAGATTAAAACTTAATTTTACACTTAATTAAGGATTAAAAATGATTTTTGAAATATTTTTGAGTAATGTTTTGATATTCGAATAATTATATCGAATATACTTAGAAAATCATTTTGGAAAATCTTAAAATTCATTTAACTTAATTTGTTATATCGAAATATCAAAATGTTTTCAACAATCTCCCCCTTTTTGATATAACAAAACATTTTTAGTAATTTTAAGATTTTGAAATCAAGTTTTGAAATTACTCCCCCTTACTTTAACACTTCTCCCATTTATCATTTTAAAACACACACTTCTCCCCTTTTTTGTTAAATCAAAAAGATTCAAAGAAACGTGAAAAATATTTAGCCAATTGATTAGGTATATGTATGCATAAGCTGCTAAGATCACAATCAAGAGAACCGTTAGCCATTAGTTCCATAATCAATATTCATAAATAATGTGATATGACAAAATTGGTCATATTGCTAATAATGATGTAAATGATGCAATAATGAATAAATCACACCAAACATATAAGTTCACACCATCCATAAATCCAAACAAATTCACAATCCACAAATTCAAACATTCCAAAATATTCAAAATGTTAAAACAATAAGTTTGGAAAACAAAGTAAAACATTTAATCACATATCCGGATCAGGAGGAGGAAAACGAGCTCGTATAGCGGCCATTTCGTTAGTGAGGTCATTAATACGTGCGTTGGTTGCTTCATTATTTGCACGCATTTCCCGAAGAATTTCTAATTGTTGAGCTCCCATTGTGGATAAATGGGACTCTATAGAATTAAAGCGTGAATCCATGGTCGCATAAATCAAATGTCTCCATAAAAGATTGAAAATATGGAGGCATTTGAGTCGATTGTTGTGCTTGCTCTTCGGTCTGCTCCTCGGGTTGCTCAGGTTCGTCTTCAGCTTCATTGATGTCTCGCATTAATTGCTCAAGCTCGAGATCTTCGTCAGCTTCGGGTGGAGCTTGTGAAGAACTAGCTCCCGGAGTAGTTGCAGAAGATCGAACCCATTCACCGGTTTCTTTATTTTTGACCCATCCCGCTCTTGTTAAAGAAAGAAGATTGATTTGTTTCTTAAGAGGAAAAGCGGCATCTAGACCAACTCGAAGCTCGGCTTTAGAAAAGAGATTACTAAGGATACAACCGTAAACTAGTGAAGAACAGAGTTTCTTATTTGGCACTAGGTTAACGGTTTCAACGATCTCAGCAAAGATAATCTCGGAAAGGTTTATTTTTATGTTGTGTTCAAAACAATGCAACCACCAAAGGTCTAAAGCTCTAAGAGTAGAATAACGACCCCCGGATGGTCGAAACCACCAAGTGATCATGAGATGAAGAAAACGCTCATGAAGATCTAGAACACTTGCACTATCATTCCGTTTATATCGTGAGCCTAAAACTTGTTTTTCATTTGATAAACCTTCATTATCCAAGCCTAAGGCATTGGCTATGTAATCCGGATCAAGATGGAAATATTGACCTAGGAGGTAGGAACGTACTCCTATGGTTTTGGTTTTGTCACAATTTTTGATACAAACGGCATTACAGTAGAAGATACGAACAAGTTGATGATAGACAACGGGTTCAAGTTCGAAAAGTTTATCAAATTTCTATTCGTGCAAGATAGGGAGATATTTAAAGTTAATAGCAACTATAGCTTGAAGAGATGGGATACGTTCTTCCCTAATCTTATACGAGTCAAAATATTGGTAAAACCAATAACGATAATCTTTAGGACTCGGTTGATTGAAACAAGAATTTTGGATAGTCAAGTTAGGATCAAGATTTGGAATAGGATTTTGAGGAATAGGAGGTGGATTTGGTTGACGACTAGAACGACTAAATGAAGACCTAGCACGTTTAGGATTAGACATGGTGAAGAAAATCGGAATAGATTGAATAACCTGCAATTTTAAAAACAAATGTATGCAATTCAATTAATCCCAAAACTCAATTGAGTCCTCAATATTTCAAGGTTCTCTAAATCAATCCTAATGGGCAAAGTTTTTGAAAAACTTTTGAAAAATATGGTTTTGAGAAACAATATATGTATAGTTTTCATAACAACAACATAATTTAATCAAAACACAATAATTTGAAAATTAACATTTTTTTTTATTTCGAAAAATTAAAAATTTGTGGAAAATTCTTGTGTTTTTGATGAAATTAGTTGTAACATCTAATTTCTAATCACTAAACAATCAATACCCGATCACTATTTCAACCTAGAACTAATTAAAACTAATCCTAAGTTCAAAATCAATGAAATAGAGAGTTTAGAAAAATTTACCTTGAAAGATGAAGATTGAGGGGATTTAGATGTTGTTTGCACGATTTTAATGATGATTGCAAGTTTAGGAGATGATATTTGAAGTGAATTCCTATTAAAATCAATGATTTGAGGCAAGAATGGAGATTTGAGTGTTTGAGGGTGAGAAACGGCAGAATAGGTTTTGGGGTTATGGGGGTGTTCTGCCCGATTTTAACAGAACCCCAGGGGGGTATCGATTCCCCTGTGGGGGGAATCGGTTCCTATTCAAAGGGGGAATCGGTTCCCTTATGGGGGGATCGATTCCCTCTGCACCAAAATGCTAAAATCCGATTTTTAAGCACACAAAATGATAAATTAATCTTCTCTAGTGGTATAGGCAACTCATATATTGAAAAATAATTATGTTCAAACAATTAAATTAATCTTTAATCGATATTGGAACATAAAATTAATTTTTCATCAAGAATCATAAACTCCCCCTAACTAATAGCAATGAATGCAATCAAAAATTACTATTATGAGCATTTTTCAGTATTTATTAAAAGTGCTGAATTCTTTTAAACACTAAGTGAAGATAGGTCAGTTAAACCTAATTCTCTCCTAAGTGTCCAAAACCTTTCCTTATCTAAGGGTTTTGTAAAAATATCCGCTAATTGATGCAAAGTATCAACAAATTCTAAAACTACATCTTCCTTAGTGACATGATCTCTAATGAAGTGATGTCTAATTTCAATGTGTTTAGTTCTAGAGTGTTGGATGGGATTTTTAGTGAGACAAATAGCACTAGTATTGTCACACTTGATAGGAATAGTACCTACTTCAATTCCATAATCAAAAAGTTGTTGTTTCATCCATAAAACTTGTGCACAACAACTACCGGCTGAAATATATTCCGCTTCAGTGGTAGATAATGCAACACAATTTTGTTTCTTTGAAAACCAAGAAATCAGCATATTTCCAAGGAATTGGCAAGTACCGGAGGTGTTTTTCCTATCTAATTTACATCCTCCATAATCCGCATCAGAAAAAGCATGCAAGCTAAAGCTAGAGTCTCTAGGATACCAAAGTCCTAAACTAGGAGTGTCCTTAAGGTATCTAAAGATTCTCTTAACAGCTAGTAAATGTAATTCCTTAGGACATGATTGAAATCTAACACATAAGCAAACACTAAACATGATGTCCGGTCTACTTGCAGTTAGATAAAGCAAAGAGTCAATCATTGACTTATATAATTCAACATCTACACATTTACCTCCTTCATATAAGTCAAGCTTTGTTGAAGAGCTCATTGGAGTGTCATGAGGTTTCCCATTTTCCAGTCCAAACTTCTTGAGCATATCTTTGACGTATTTAGTTTGATTAATGAAGATGCCATCTTTTCTTTGCTTGATTTGGAGTCCCAAGAAAAATGAGAGCTCCCCCATCATGCTCATCTCAAACTCACTTTGCATTAGCTTAGAAAATTCTTGGCAAAGAACATCATTAGTAGAACCAAATATTATATCATCAACATAAATTTGAACTACTAATAAATCTTTACCTTTATGCTTTAAAAACAATGTAGTGTCAACCTTTCCTTTTGAAAAACCTTTTTCAATTAGAAAATTTGACAATCTTTCATACCAAGCTCTAGGAGCTTGTTTTAAACCATAAAGAGCTTTTGTCAATTTAAGAACATGATCTGGAAATTTTGAATCTTCAAAACCTGGAGGTTGTTCCACATACACTTCTTCTTTTATAAAACCATTTAAAAATGCACTTTTAACATCCATTTGATATAATTTAAATTCATGAAAACATGCAAATGCTAATAACATTCTAATTGCTTCTATCCTAGCTACGGGAGCATATGTTTCATCATAGTCTATGCCCTCTTCTTGAGTATACCCTTGAGCAACAAGTCTAGCCTTGTTTCTCACTATATTACCACTCTTATCAAGCTTATTCCTAAATACCCATCTAGTACCTACAGTAGATTTATTACTAGGCCTTTCAACTAATGTACATACTTTACTTCTCTCAAATTGATTTAACTCTTCTTGCATAGCCATAATCCAATGTTCATCATTTAATGCTTCTTTAATATTCTTAGGCTCTATGCATGAGATAAATGCAACATAATTACAAATATTTCTAAGAGAAGATCGAGTTGTTACCCCTTTTGATGGATCACCTATAATTTCACCATCCTTGACATAGTTGTACTCTCTTGGATAAGATACTTCCCTTTCTTCAATGGTTGGATTCTCAAGAGGATCATGAGTTTCCTCATTTTTCGTTTCTTCCTTTGATGATGGTTCTCCAACTTCATGTCTAACATCATTTGTATTTATAACACCTACATCATCATTCACACAATAATCCTTCCTTGGAAGGGGATTATCATCGAAAACAATATGTATAGACTCTTCTACAACTAAAGTTCTTTTATTAAATATTCGATAAGCTTTAGAATTTAAGGAGTAACCCAGAAAAATTCATTCATCACTTTTAGCATCAAATTTGCCAAGGTTTTCTTTACCGTTGTTTAAAACAAAACATTTACATCCAAAAGGATGAAAATAGCTAATGTTAGGCTTTTTATTTTTGAAAATTTCATATGGAGTTTTCTTTAAAATTGGCCTAATCATTACTCGATTTACAACATAACAAGCGGTATTTGTGGCTTCCGCCCAAAAAAATTTTGGCAAATTATTTTCACAAAGCATGGTTCTAGCCATTTCTTCTAAAGTTCGATTTTTCCTCTCAACAACTCCATTTTGTTGAGGGGTTCTAGGTGCTGAAAAATTATGACTAATACCATTAGAATTACAAAATTCAATAAATCCAAGATTTTCAAATTCAGTGCCATGATCACTCCTAACACTAGTTATAGAGTAATCCTTTTCATTTTTGGATTATTTTTGAAAATGTGATGAACTGTTCTAATGTTTCATCTTTAGTACTTAAAAATAGAACCCAAGTATATCTAGAATAGTCATCTACCAAGACAAATGCATATTGTTTTCCACCCAAGCTAGTAGTCCTAGTTGGCCCAAAAAGATCTACATGGATCAATTGTAATACTCTACTAGTTGATACGTCATTAATGGATTTAAAAGAAACACGCTTTTGTTTTCTTTTAGCACAAGCATCACAGATTTTATCATTATCAAATTTAAGCTTAGGCAACCCTCGAACTAAATCACATTGAATTAGCCGTTGCAAAACACTCATACTAGCATGTCCTAGTCTCCTATGCCATAACCAACTATCATGTTCATCCTTAGCAACTAGGCATAAATTAGTCATATCAAAAGAATCTAAATGCACCATGTAAATGTTCCCTATTCTATGACCAATAAGCATAATCCGATTAGATGCAATGTCAATGACTTTACAACCATTAAATAAGACATTGAATCCTTTATCGCATAATTGACTAATACTCAATAGATTATGCTTTAATCCATTCACATATAAAACATTTTTAATTTGTATGGAAGAGGTATTACCTATTGTACCAATACCTTCAATGTGACCTTTTGAATTGTCTCCAACCGGCTTTTGTCTCTGGTCATGTGTCTTGAGCATCCACTATCAAGGTACCATGAATTTGAATTTGTTTCCCGTGCCTTGTAGCAATGCTCCTTTCCCTACAAACATAGATTAATTTTTGATTTTTGGTACCCAAATTCTTTTGGGTCCATATTCATTAGTTTCCAAAATCCTAGTCCCCTTAGGTATCCATTTGTGTAGGATATTTTTATCTTTAGTAGTAATGAGTTCTTTAGGAACCCACATACTTCTAACGATTTTTCCATTAGAGGTTCTTTGGGGACCTCTATGATTGTAGTTTCTAAAACTTTTTTCTAACAAAGTTGGATTTTGAATTTTCACCTTTTTCAAAATGTTTTGTTCCAACTTTATCAAAAGAAGTTTTAAGATCATCAATTTTCTTTTGATGATCATCATTGATCTTTGAAAGTAAATTTTGCAAATCTAAATTTTTCTTTTCAAACTCTTCTAGTTTGATTTGCAAATCTTTGATTTTACTTTCAAGATTGTTGTTGGTTTTGGATATGAGTTTGTTTTCATTTTTCAATTTTGAAACATCATTTTTATATTTTAAAAATAATTTCTCATAATCCGAAGCCAACCCATTATATTCTTCTAATAACTCATCATAGGATAAATCATCAAAATCGGATGAGTTAGAGGTTACCGTAGAATCTTCCCTAAATGCCATCAAGCACAAGTTAACTACTTCTTGTTCCTCTTCATCGGAACTTTCTTCATCGCTCCATGTAGCCACATGAGCCTTGTGCTTATTCTTTGATTGACCCTTTTTTCTTCAATTGTGGGCAATCATATTTAACATGCCCTGGCTTTTTGCATTCGTAGCAAATGATTGAGTCCTTCTTTTTCGGTTCATTTTTGAGGCCTTCATTTCGTTTGAATTTTCTTTCTCGATAAGGTCTCATCATTTTTCTGAACCGTTTGGAAAACAATGCCATTTCCTCGTCATCGTCATCGTTATTCGAATCACTCTCATCTTTAGTGGATTTGAGAGCAACTCCAATGTTTTTCTTCTTCTCCTTCTCCTTTGGTGTCTCGTCAATTTTGTCGAGGTCCACCTCATCTTCGAGCATCATTTCATGAGTGAGGAGTGACCCAATTAGCTCTTCAAGAGTTAAGGACGTTAAGTCCTTAGACTCGATGATTGCCGTCTTCTTTGATTGCCACAATTTTGGGAGGAGTAGACTAACTTCCTCACAAGCTTTTCATTTGAAATGATCTCTCCATATGATTTGAGACCATTGACAATCGTTGAAAATCTATCCGTCATAGCTTTGATATCTTCATTTGGTTTCATCCTGAAATTTTCATAGCTATGCGTTAGCATACTAATTTTAGATTTCTTTACCTCATCGGTACATTCATGAGTGACTTGAAGTTTGTCCCATATTTCTTTGGCGGTTGTACACGATGAAACTCTTCCATATTCATCTGGTCCAAGAGCACAAAAAATGATATGGATGGCTTTGGAGTTGAGTTGGAACATTCTTGTCTCTCCTTCACTCCACAACCTTGGATGAGTGAGAGGTTTGATGTATCCTTCTTCTACAGCATTCCATGCTCCCATGTCACTTGCTTGAATGAAGTACATCATTCTATTCTTCCAATAAGCATAGTTAGCTCCATTGAAGAAAGGAGGCTTGTTGACGGGCATCGAATCGAGATCGGAGTCGAAGTTTGAAGCGGAGGCCATTGATGACTTTGATAATCGATATAACTCTTCCCGAATCGACTCAAGAGCCGATTAAACTTTCAAATGAGTTAGGCTCTGATGCCAATTGTTGAGTTAATCGATTGACGGAATTGGCCAAGAGGGGGGTGAATTGGCAATTAAAAAATTTGGTGGAAGCTTTTGCAGAAAATTGAAAAGATTTGCACAGCGATTTAGAGTGGTTCGACTTTCTCAATCAAAGTCTACGTCCACTACCTTAGCTATCCACACTAAGGATTTTCCAACAAATTTACTAATTTGTTCTTTCTTTTGAGGCCAAAGAGATAACCTTACAACACCCTCAAGAATATACCCCAATTCTTGAGAACACTCTTTCCCAAAGAGAAGATTACAAATTTGCAAACTTACAAGGAAAACCTCACAAGGTAAGATGTTTGCACAATTCTAGAACAAGAAAAGAACACTCAAAGATAATTACAAATGAGCACAAATGGTGTTCTTGAAAGCAAAATGAATATTGAAAGGAAAATTGGCTTGATTTGCACAAACTTGATGTTTGATGCTTTCTCTCTTGTTTCTCTATGATTTCTTGTTGATCAAGGGCTTCAGAACTTGTTTAAATACACCTTGAATCACTTCTGAACGTTGGGGATAATTAATGAAGATAATATAGCCGTTTTAGTGTGAAAACAATTAATAAAACAACATGGAGCATGGGGGAATCAGTTCTCCCTCATAGGGGATCGATTCCCTAAGTGTAAAATTCAAATATTTCGACCGTTGAACAGGGGGGAATCGGTTCCCTTCGAGCATTCTGGAAATCTCGGAGCCAAACCATTCAGGGGGGGAATCGATACCCCCTTGGTGGGGAATCGGTTCCCTCTGAGCAATCTGGAATTTTTGGCTTTGAAATGGTTCGAAATACTTTGAAAGATTATTTTGAAATTGTTTTAAGATTAAAACTTAATTTTACACTTAAGTAAGGATTAAAAATGATTTTTGAAATATTTTGAGTAATGTTTTGATATTCGAATAATTATATCGAATATACTTAGAAAATCATTTTGGAAAATCTTAAAATTCATTTAACTTAATTTGTTATATCGAAATATCAAAATGTTTTCAACAACAATGTTTGTGACTGCTGCTTTGGTCACGTTTTGTTGATCTCCCTTTCATCGTTGTCAACATTTCTACTTGTTGTAGATTTACTTGTCCATCTTCTTTTTTCTTGCGTCGATTTTCTTCTTGTAGAACAGCAGCTGCAACGTCATTGAATACTAGACTTGTGACATTACTGTTTGTTAAGTTGATGATGAGTTGATCATATGAATCATGTGGACTTTGAAGTAGAAGTTCAACACGTTCTTGTTCTCCTATTGTACATCTTAAGGATGTAAGCTGAGAAAATAAAGTGTTCAGCGTGTTTAAGTGCTCCGTCACTGAAGTAGATTATGGCATCCGGAGAGTGTACAATTTCCTCTTAAGGAAAATTTTATTGTGCAACGATGTAGCATCGTACAGTTTGGTGAGATGATCACATATCTCCTTAACTGTCTTCTTCTCCTCAATGCTTGACAATACTTCATCTGCTAATGCTAGATGAAAGTTTGCCATAGCATTCCCGTCCATTTCGATCCATTTGTTGTCATCTGTGAAATCTACCGGCCTTTCACTGATAGCTGATAGACAACCGTCTTTCCTCAGGATGGCTTTCATCTTCAATTTTCATAATGAGAAATTTCTCCTATTGAACTTTTCAATATCAAATTTCATTGTCATAGCTTATATTACGGATAACTCCCACTATTTCACTATCGTAAATAGTTTTCTGGAACCTTCAAAGAATGAGTAATAACTTCTTAATTTCTTATGTTGGATGATCCACCTTTTGGTGGCAACCACAAAGACAATAAGTAGATATTACACACTCAAATCTGGCTCTGATACCAATTGTTGCAGAATACGGCTATCGGATAGAGCAAAATCGTAACTGATAATTTGATAAAATAAAAAAGAATAAAAAGAAAACACAAATTTTACGAGGAAACCCCCTAAATAATATAGGGTAAAAACCACGGGCAAAGATAGAAGAATTTAACTATGATAAAATAAGAATTACAACTTCTTTCAATCTAACAAGGAGAAAACAATAAAAATTTTCTCTTGATAAAAAAGAGAAAGCAACTCTCAATAAAACTCTCTAAATTCTCTAGTATTGAGAGAAAACTAGAATGATTTGGGATGGTTTTGAAACTAAATGAGTTAGGGTATTTATAGTTGAAGCTTAAGGACTAATATTATAAATACCCTAAAGTATAGGGACTAAATGTGTAATTATCCCATGTCACTTTTTAACCAACTTGCTGCCAATTATCAACCATTTGCACCGAAAGTTTTGGCTAACAATTTCCACCGAAAGTTGTTTGCCTTTTCAACATCTATTTTATTTATTCAAATAATGGATTCGAGTATATGAATTCGGTATCCACTTTTGTGTTGCTACACCAACTACATTTTCCTTGAATTACTCATGTCTAACATCTATTACATTCGGTTAATTTTCTAATATGGGTATGAAGTTGTGATTCATATAAGGACGTATCTAACAATCCAAGCCTGAGTATCGTCTAGGGATCAATATCTGACCTGAACTCGATGGGTTCAGACTCGATCTTATAAGGATGGGTTTTCTTTAAATAATCGAGTTTGGGTTGAATCAGATTAAATTTTTGAAAGAATAAGATTGAGTCAAGTCGGGTTCAAATCTATGGTAAATAATAATATAATTGATCTTTATATATTTAGGGAAAATTACTATAATATCTTTATATCTATATATTTTTTCAATTAAGGGGACGTTTGGGAATGCTTATGAAAGTGCTTTTGGCCCAAAATTCAATGCAAAAACATTTCCAAACAACTAATTTTTCAACAAGAATTCACATTTGAATTTTGATTATTACTCAAATCGAATAGTTGGAAAAACAATGCTTTTGCATTGAAAAAGTTTGTGTGGAGATGTATTTTCAAACGAAACAGTCTCAATGTGTGTTGGGTCATGTCAAGTCACTTTGCCATTTTTACCTTAAAAATATGGTCGAGTTTCAGGTCAAATAATAGGTAAAAGAGTATTGTACTCGAGTCAGGTTCAGATGGGTCAAAAACCTAGCTCGATCAGATCCATGATCACCCCTAGTAACATTGTGATGTTTGCTTCCAATTACCGAGTGACTAGGAAATGCCAAAGTTGAGTTGATTGTGTGTTGTATATGTATACTGCTTTGACATTGATATAGGAAGCGTCGAGTGCGCATGATCCAAGTGACCGATTGAGGAGCAGCAGCCGAGGGAATTGGAGCTATGAATTTAGCCACTGTCGACCTTCAAAAAATATTGCAGAATCAGGCGATGTAAATCACCAAACCCAAATCTCTTCTTCAAATAAGAAGATGATGAGGCTGGATTTGGATGATTATCTAAAGCCCAACTGTGACGAATCTTTACTCCTCTAAACATGGAACCAACGACTTGCGATTGATTCAAGTACGCTTCTAATTTGTAGTCACATCTTTTAGTTAAAGTCACTTCAGTAATAACTTTGTAATTTATGGTTTAATAAGGGTGACTGTTGAAGGTATAGTTTTAATGCTACTTTGAATGGAAATTATTTATTGTATGTAGTATTGAAGAATGTTAAAGGTGATTTGTTGAGTGAAATTCATTTATTGATCTTTCAATAAATTTCTTGAGTATACCATATTATTTATTAGGGCAATGTATGCTCTCATTAAACTATACTGGAATTGTTGTTTTTGATATTAAATTTTTAAAATTATAAAATAATTATTAAATTTATTAAAATTATATAATTATAATTAGGGATGTTATGTTTTGTGGAATTTGTCCCATTTCGCTTCGCATCTAATTGGACGGGATGTTATGGATTTTGTGGGTATTTAATTATTATGTAAGGATTTTTTTTTAACTCGTGTTGAAGTTATATTTTATTTTATTAATTTTTGAAAAAAATTGTGATAGTTAAAAATAATAATTTATTTTTTATATTCTTTTCATAAAGAATAGTTTATATTTGTTTAATTGAAATTTATAAATATATTATGTAAAGCAGATCACGAGTTGAACATAACAGGGATTGAGTATCGGAATTTACATGAATAATAAAATAAAAATGATGATAATTTTAAATTTTTTATCCACTATTTGATGACAAAAATAAATATTCAATTAATATTAACTATTTTATAACACTTCAAGAAACTCAAAAATTATTTTATTACATCTTTTAAATGTTGAATTCGACTATCTCAATATAATTATATTTTATCATATGTACCCAAATTACAATGTTCTTAAACTTTTGAATATTCTAATTTCATCCTCAAATTATGATTCATTTTAAATTAATCCTTAAAATTTTGAACATTTCAATTTCATTCCTAAACTATAACTTATTTCTAAATTGGTCCATAAACTTTTGAAATATACCAATTTCATTCCAAATTTATCCAAATATAATTCGCCATAATTTAACCTAAATTTTGTTTTTTAAAGCATATAATAATATAACTTACCTACCGACTTTATTAACAAGGGTGTGATTAAGGTATATGTATAGTTTGAGATGAAATTGGAATGTTCAACAAGTTTGGGGACCAATTAAGAATGGATATAATTTGGGGATGAAATTGAAACGATCAACATGACAGTCTTAATTTAAGATAAAATTGAAACATCTAAAAGTTTAAGCACCAATTTAAAATAAGGGTCATACTTTCAAGACATATAATGCAATTAACTCTTATAATTAATTAAAACTCTCTTAGTCGATTACTATATTATGCGAGATTGATCCTATTTTATTTAATTTTAAATATAAAACATAAGCAAAATAAAAATAATCATGTTTAACTTCTCAATTAGGATTTGAACGAAGAAAGAAAAGCCTACGTATATACAAACAAGCAGCTTCATATAAACCCATGGTTTAACACTAAACAAAATAAAAGATTACCAACCAAACAACATGAACCCTAAGTCCCACATTTAGGTATATAATTCCAATCTTCATCTCTATAGATATGATTTTGCCTTATGGTGTCGAAGAATGGTCTATCATGCATAATTTCGAACAACCCTTAGATTCGACTCAACAAGCACAGGGGGAAACAATTCAATCAATTTCACCTTCCTCGATGTCATTTACCGGCACCGGAGCACTTTGGGGAGGTTTTTCTTCTTCTTCTTCCTCCTCGTCCGCCTTCATGTATAAACCTAGTTGTTCGAGGGGGTTGCTAATTCCCCGGAGATTGAAACTTCCCAACTCTTTTTGAGAATGACTTGGGCTAGTCTCCTCCATGAAATCAGGCAAACTTTCATCGTTGGTTGCCCTAAGCATCTCTAGGTCTTCCATAAATCGACCGTTCTCATTGATGTCCACTGTCTTCTCCACCTGCAAAGGGCATAAGCCTTTTCGTGTCAGCATAACCTATATTGCTCCAACACTTTATCGACACTGACGTAACCATGTTTGACTTACAAGGACTCCGAATACATTAAAAAACAACAAAATAACTGAATAAACCCATGAAGAATACCTATATCCAACACTTACACCCGAGTCAGATAACGTAAGACTGACAACATGGCACCACCTCAGCTTATACATAGTACGATATCTTCATTTACCTTTAAAAGAGCCTGCCGTGCGGCTTCTCTCTCCAGCTCCCTCTTCCTTTTGGCTTGAACAGCAGCTTCAGCTTCAGCTTTTTTCTTTGCCTCTTCCGCAGCTTTGGCCTCCGCTTGCAGTCGTGCTTTTTCTGATATCAAAGTAAAAGGGATCATATGGGTGTTTTTTTTTTTGCCCCGGGTGGGGGTGTGGAGAACCTACATTTCCAAATGAACATTAATCCAGTAAAAAATCAACATTAACGTAAAGCCTAACCTTCTCTCTGCCGCCTTTCAAGTTCCTCCCTCTCCATCTGCAGTTTCACCGGATCACCTTTCACACCCTGTGCTCAACCACGTAAAATATATATACATATGTTAATGGTGAGTCTTTGACCATAGTGCACCTACATGCATAAGGCTACCGTACTAACCTTTTCAAGTGCCTTTTCTCGAGCTTTAAGTATGGTGTCAACAAAACGTTTCCTCACAAGAGCCACATGATAGAGCTTTTCGGGGGAGACTTGCCTCTCAGATGGAGCACTCTCCTCTATAATTTTACAGCATTTTGGTGAGATGAGCCCCAACAGTAACACTACAGCCTTTTAATAATTATGCTTACCCTCTTGTTGGTCTTCTACCTCAATAGCACCAGGCTTATCATGAGAGTTTAACTCAACTTGACCAAACTCGTTTAACGACTCTGCACAAAACATATTTTTAAGAGAGACCTTGGACAAAATTTTCACGAGGCATGCATAGTGAAAATACAAGGATGAGGAACTTACGATTTGCATCATTGGGAGCAGCAGCACTGCTGTTTTGCAAATTGACATTTGTTCCCAAATTTGAATTTTCCTACCACAAAAGGATGGGAAAGATAATCTTTAGACCTTTGATACATTATGTTTCAAAACACGCCCACTTGAGATAAAGAAGGGTGCATTCGTCTTCAGTTCACTAAAACCTTTGATTCCCAAATTACCGAGATATAAAGATACCTTCGTAGAACTAACAGGAACTGAAGCTTTACCAGCATCTGACTCACTGCCAGAATCTGAATCTGAAAAGAAAAATATCAAATGAAAAAGATTGTTGAAAAAAAATACAGGTTTACAGTTGCTTTCGATTTGTAGTCAAGATAAGACAAAAAGGCTAGAAAGTCTTTTCCAACTTACTGATGCCAACAAAGAATTATGTGATTCAGAGGCTTGACTCAGATGGACCCCAATTTTAGTTACATCATCAATGAACATGAAACAGAAACTAATCCAAGAAATCTCATAAAGAAAACATAATTAACGAAATGGATCTAATTTGAGAAACTCTACTCTCAACCAATAAACTGGAAATCATCCAATTAATTGGTGCAAACTCCCACGAAGACTTAAGGTAATCTACTCAGACTCGAGTGTGAGTGTCGGATATGGGTATGCATCTAAAATGGACATCGACCTTTTTATGTATTTGCCTATTTGGAGGACTATATCCTTACCGTGCCAGATACAGGAACTTCAAGAAAAATAAATAGTCAGTAACTCGACAGTATGACTTTAACAGTAAAAATCTCATAGTGAATATTATTCAACGTCATATTTTACATAAAAGCTATTCCGATTCTTTCATTCATTTGATATACGATGTCTCACTATGAAATCAAGACAACAAAAAATTACTGAAGCTCGGCTTCCTCGTTTTCAAGCTCAAACTAAGCTTTTGCATATACAATTTTGAATATTTAAAATATATATTAAATTTTTCAATATATATATATATATATTAAAGGTTTAGTCTTGAAAGTTGTTTGAATCTGGTATTACAATGTTTGAATTTGACTCACTCGATAGCTCGAGCTCGAACTAGGCTAGATAATTTACAACTCAAATTTTGTTTTATTTATTTGAATTCAAGAAGCTCACAAGCACAAATTGTCTCATTTACACCCCTAAACAATAACAACCACTAGAAAGAGAACCAGATTCACCAATTGAGCTACTGGAACTACTGCATTTTACGGTTTATATGAGTTCAATCCTTCTCTATTTCTACAGGAAAGCATTTAGAAGTGGGATATCACTGCCAGAAACTATATCTATGACCTTTTCAACTTGATCATTACCTAGAGATAGAAGAGAATATCAGTTACGATTTGACCTTTCTATCAGATAATAATCCAGGAATGGCAGAAATAAAGTAAATTACCTTTACATGGCTGCATCGGTGAATTGTTAAATCCCGACTCATTACGAAGCTACAATAACGAAAAAAAAGAAAAAAAATCAATCTTGCACTCTGGATAGAAAAATCAGTGGGTGAGATAGAGACTTAGGACTACCTCCATTTCACAAGGTTCTGCTTTTGCTTGGTTTTTCTGTTTCCCCAGCAAATATTCATCCAAAAGTTTTCGCAATTTAAACAAGGTTTCATCACTAAGAGCATCGATATCAATTTCAATCTCATCTTCACCCATTTGACCATCAGTATAACTATGTTCTTTAAGGAAGTTAATAATATTTTCAGGCAATTCACCCAACAAAGACTCTAGTTCTGTGCTCAAAGACTGCTTTTCCTGATTGGTCATGATCTGTCCAATGGCCTCTGGTTTGATAATACTTTCTTTTAGGTTTATTTTTTTCTTTTCCAAAGGTAAAATGTTACAATTCGTTTCAACTTCTATACGCTCCGCTGATATTGAAGGCTTAGCATCAACATTCATTGTTATAGGAAGCTTCTTTTCTATAGCTTTCCATCTTGCTTCAAAATATTTGCTTAGCGTCTCAGCCATAGTGTGGACATCATTCCCAGGTGGATTATATGTCATTGCATTTGAGAGTGTAAGGCGAACATCAGTAGCAAAGTCCAATTGACTAGCATACTTCCCTGAAGCCATCTTCTTCCTCACAGTGCCGAAATCCATAGGATGCTTAATGACAGTGAAATAATCCGGAATGTTCAACTTCACCACATCAACAGGGTTGTTAAAAACCCAACCAAAATTATGTTGCATCAAATGGTTAAGCAAAGCCTTGCATTGCTTCATCAAATAAGCATTTGAAATACTCACAGCCACAGCTGGCTTCTGTTCAAAACGTCCAGATGTGGTCTTTTTTCTGTTGGTTCCGTTGTGTCCTTCAACTGGTCGTTTCTTCCCTTGTGGACTCAACACTCCAGACCGGTTAAAATTCTCAAGTGGAGGCCTCTTGTTCCCATCACTGCAACTCCTTTTGTCCACAGATGGCGATAAAAAGTCAACACTCGAGCCGAAACTAGCAACTTTCTTCTGTAGCAATCGAACCTGTTCAAGCTCCAGTTTTAATCTCAACACCAAATCCTTTCTCTCTGATTGTGACATCTTTGACAACTGCAAAGCTTGCCTGGGGACTCCAAAATTATCATAACTACAAGCATTCAAACTGATACATTTCCTTGTAGGTGCACACGAACCCTCTGATGCTGTCATTTCTGCACCGATCCGTCCTGAGCTCCCTATCCCTTCTGATTCCCCCATGTTCTCAACCACACGCCTGTAACCAGGGATTAAACCAGAAGATTTCCCTTCCTTAAAATGATCCTTAGACTTCCCCATCAATTGCGAAAATGAACACTTTCCAGATTCCTTCAGTCCTGCATATTCAAACGGAATAGTTTGTGCCATAAGATTAACTTCCAATGACAGCACATATTAACAATTCCGGTAAGACTCATAATCTTCCATAGTTATATAATTCAACGATACTCGATCCACCACTTGTTACAACCTCAAATTCGAAACTGGTTTAAATTCTTTCAGAAGTTCACAAATGAGCATTTCATTACTTTTCAAAAGTATTCTAATTGCAAGAAAACTGCAAATTTGCAACCTATCCAGCAGCCCTTTATACACCTCCAGCAAACATCAATCTCAAATCTAAGGTTCACATTCATCAAATATCAGAATGTTCAACTAAACCCTAATGAAAACACCAAAATTATACACTTTCTTCATAAGTTCCAAATCAATTCCCTTTCAACAAGCCCTAAAACTCTTTACTTCACTTTTTTTGCAGCTCAAAATCTCAAAGTTAAACTTCTTTTTCCCTCGCTTTCAAACAAATACTTGAAACGAATTGGTCTCGGCGACGAGGAATTATTAGAGAAAATATGAAAGATTCAATACTTAGCAAGCAGAGAAAAGGGGAACTAAAAAAACTAATCTTAGGAAAAAAAACTAATCTAAGCTCATTTCGGGAATAAACCCTTTTGAAATGCGATCGGATGAAACCCAAAGTCAGCTCCACAACAATCTCGAATTCCAAAACCTGGATTCAGAAAAAGTGCCGCTGATTCCCTCCAATAGAAACCCTAGAGAGAGACTGGAATTCCATCTCCCCCTTCTCTCTCATCGACGAATCTGGGATTCGCAGAAGAAACAAATATAGAGAGAAAACGTGAGCGAAAATGAAAGAAAGAAATTGAGGAAGTTGATGGGCTAAGCATTCGAGTTCTCTCTACTTAAAGGCCCAAAAATCTGATTTACCCGCCGCTATTTGAACTCATTCCCACCGTTAATTTAGTTGATGAAATCTAGCGGTTAGTTATTTTTATTAATTTTCTATATCCGTACAGATTAAATCCTACGGCTGTTATAATCCTAAGTCATTTTTTTATATCTAATTTATAAATTGATTAATTTCGATTGAGTAATCATTGATCTTATTTAAAGAATTTAATATTTTATTTTACTAAATCAATTTTTAACTATTTATATATTTTTTATCAAAAAACTTTATAATTTGAATTTGAAAGGTGATAGATGGGTCTCGAACCGAACCAAATATTCAATGAATTGTTCATGAATTGTTTGGCAGGAAGTTAATATATACACGTTTATTTATTAAATAAACGAACATGAATAATATTTTATGTTTGTTTAATTAAATGAACGAACATGAACAATTTGTTCATTTACTTTCGTAAACGTTCTGTAATTCGTTCGTTTATTTATGTTATATGTTCGTTCATTTATATTCAATCAATCTCCAATCTCATTTAAAATATTAAGATTGATAAATTGTAACATTAAACTCATTAATATTTTAAAATTTAATTAATTTTAAACCCTAATAAAAATAGGTAAATCATTTAAAGAAAATATAAACCATAAAATTATTTGAAAATAAAAAATTTCTTCTCAAATATAAACCCGATTAATTTTATGTTCATTTATGTTTGTTTATGTTCGTTCCTTTGTATTGTTTACGTTTGTTCATTTGTGTTCGTTTATCATTTTAACGAACAAACACGAACGAACATGAACAAGCTACATTCTTTAATGAACAAACGCAAGCAAGAAATTGCATTCATTTAGTTGTTCGTGTTTGTTCAACTAAAGTTAAACGAACGAATAAGAATGCATCTAGAGACGAAACTATAAATTTATTATAGCGGGAGTTAAAATATTTTTTATTGTTCATAAATACAATTTTTTAATTGAGGGATTGATAAATTTTTCTTTATTTATTTTTCAAAAGTATATTTTTAATATTATTTAATACTTAAAAATATAATTAGCGGGCCAGGCTCCTCTTAAGCCTTAGCCCCATGAAAGTCCGCCCCTGGTTATATATTGTGCTCTCTTTAAATTTTGAAAAACAAAAATTATTAGATAAATTCGATTTATTATGTTATATATAATCTCAGTTAATAAAATTTATTTATTTTAATTTATTTTAAATTATCTTTTTATTTCTTTCTACATGTAAATAAAAAATAGGTAGAGAACTCTCTCTCTAATGCACTGTTATTAAATTAAAATCTCTTATAATAACAACAATAAATTAGTTCGAGTCAAACAATGAAACTCGTGGTTTAATATAGAAAAAGACTCAATATAGTTTAAATCAGTCAAATTACAGAGCAAGTTACTAAATATTTTAGGGTTTTTAGAAGTGACACTAAACTTTACAAGTTTTATACTTTTGACTCTAATTTATTGAATCTTTTCAATTTGGCCTAATTTTATACTTTTGACTCTAATTTATTGAATCTTTACAACTCGGCCTATTAAATTTCAGTTTTTCTTGATTAAGCCCTTAAATTCAAATTTAAGCCAACAAAATTTTAGATTATCATGACAAAAATGCTAACCTCAATTTTAGAGCGTGAAAAGATCAAATCAAATGATCCAACCTTTAAAAAGTTTCAATCAAATCGAATTGAATAACATGCATACATTATAATATTATTCACAATCTCTCCAAATTTAATCAAGATTCTGGAAGGTGTTAATTGAACTAAAGTTTAATTAATCATATGTAAATATTTTTAAATTTAATACATTTTTATATGAGTGTTTTAGGGAAATAAGTGGAAAGAATTTGACTGTAAAGCTTTATCATGGAAGGAAGTGATTTGGTGGTAGAGAAAGAGAGTAAGGATAGGTAGAGAGAGGATGAAGACAATGATTAGGAGGGGACCCGAAAGGAAGGTGAGAAGATGACTACGAAGATGAAAGGAGGGGGAAGACAGTGAAGTGTGAAATGGGAAGAGTGCACAAACGATGAACATCGGTGAAGAACAAATAACTTGAGAGAAAAACAAAAAAATTAAGAGGACACAAACTACAATGATAAAAACTTTTAAATATTATGAGCACATATCTTCGTTCAGGATTGCTCAATACCCAAATCTTAATCAATGGCCCAAATAAAGTCAATTTAATCTAAAATCGACAGGTTTTGATTCGACCCGATCCAATCTTATTCGGTCGATTTTTTTTAAAAAAAAATATGGGTTCCATTCGGGTCGAATTTATATTCTAAAAATTCGGATTGAATCGAATGAAAGATATATAGTTTTTGATTCATAAATGATGGAAGATACATATTTTCAGATCGGATTGGATTGACCAAAAGTCCGACCATTGCCATACATACCTACAAATGGGGAAAGCTAAAAGTCTTATCCCTAATCTTTAGGTTTCGGTTTCATTTTTAACCGAAAAGTGACTTTTTCTTGACTTGATTGTAACAAAAATTAATTGTGGGGATAGATGATGAAAATTTCAAAATGCCGGCTGTGAAGCTCGAACTCAGGCGCATTAGAATGCAGTAGATCATAAGTCTACCCCTTAACCACTCGTGCGAACCTAAGATGTATTTGGATTATGGAATATAAGATTACCAGTGAGAATGAAAAATTATCAGGGAATATGATTACTGGGAATGTTGTATTTTGTGTTTTGTTGGTTTAGCAGGAATGTAAGATTACCGTGTTTGGTTAAAGGAATAAAAGATCATTGGAATGTATATTTGACCAAATTGTCCTTATAATATATTTATTTTTTTAACAAGTTGAAAAATATTTATATATTTTCTTTAAAAAATTTAAATTCATAATATATATATATTTACAAAATTGAAAATATAGAAATGTTTAATGAAAGGGTAAATTTTTATTTTAACCCCTGAACTTCATATAAAATTTTAATTATAGATTTTTTTGTAAATCTAAAATAGTTTAAGGATAAATTTGTAATTTAACATTCGTAGAATTTTTATTATTCAATGATAGAAAAAGAATATTTTTGAAAAAAAAAATTAAGGGCATTTTAGTCCAAAACGCTGGTAATTCAATAATACTTAAGGAAAGGGAGGTAATGACATTCCCGATAATATATCACAAAAATCTACTATTGGTAATAAAACATTACCGGGAATGAGATTCCCGGTCAACCAAACATGGGAATGTGGATTCTATTCCCATAGAATCCCACGTTCCTTGAACCAGACAACCCCTAATTGATTAAACTTACAAAGTTTAAATAATCTTATCTTTTTGTGTGTTATGTTAAATATGAATTATAGAGCATTAGAGATAATTTTCATCGTATCCGTATTCAGCTTCATCTTCTTAAAGAGCAGTGAGATTTCGGGAATAGACAAGTGAAGTCATTATAAGAGACATCGACCATTTGCAATTTAGAGATTCACGTAGCGGCTATGGAGTTCTGAATGGAAACATGAAATCAAAACTCAAGCTTTGGAACCATACCAATTTACTCATTTGGCAGTTATGTTTGTGCGGTAACCCAATTTAAGGTTAATTTAAGACAATTTTGAATATAAAATATTATCTTATCCAAGTTCAAAAGTTACACTCTTTAACAAGATTTTCAGTTAATTAAGAAAAATTTGGAAGGGTTTACAACTGAAAAAGACATACACTTTATAATAATTTTGGTTGCAAATCGAGAATGTTATGAAAAATGTCCGTTTGGTTATAGAAAATATTTTCTATTTTCTATTTTTGTTTTCTGTTTTTATTTCTAAAAAATAGTTTTTATTTTCAATTTTTTTAAAAAATTAGAATTTTTTTGTTAATAAAAATGAAAACTTAAATGCAAAAATAAAAATTGTGAAAATATATTTGCTATCTATTTTTTTAAATAGAGATGAATAAATAGGTATTAAATAATTAAGATAATTATTAAAAAAATTCAATACATAAATTTAACACGTTAGTTATGCAAAAATAATAAAATTGATAAGAAATTTCATAATACAAAAAATATATTTAACTTTTGACCTACTGAATCAAACCGTCAAGACTATTACATACCAGTTCACGAAGTTTACATGATAATTGTAATACCCCAAAAATTTGACCAGTGACTAAAATGTAAGTTTTGAAAGTTTAGTGGCTAAAGTATAAACTTTGAAAAGTGTAGGTACTGAAATTTGCAATTTTAAAAGTTATATATTTTAGCCCGTAAATGAACAGTTTGGCCGAAAACAAGGATTTTAGTGGAAATCATATTTTCGGTACGAGATTTGTGTTAAAGGCTACAAAGCGGTAAAGTTCGGTATTGAAATCGGATAATCAGATCGAATCAAAATTTCACAAAAATATTCAGGATGCTAGATAAAGGTTGGAAATATTATTTATATATTTTAGAAAAGTGAAATTTAACATGGATCAATGGAATTAAGGTCGATTTTCCATGTTAAGCACAAAATTTGGAATTAGGTGACTAAATTGGATTTTTCAAAAATTACAAAGACAAACATGAAAAATCAGAATTTAGATATTTTTCTGGATATGATGAGGTAAGGGATGATGTCATTGAGTGGCATGGATGTAATTTTGAGAATTCATTAATGGTATTTTAGGTTTTTGGCCCAAAATGAATATAAAATTCATTTTTCTAATCATATATTAAAGATAAGGGGGAGATATTTTCTCAATAAATTTCATGAACTCTTTCCCCTATTCAGCTGCTGTCGGGTCTTCATAGCTAGGTAAGTGTGTTTTATATTTTTTCTATTTTTGGTTCAATTTATTAGGATTTTGGGCTAAAGTGTGAAATAAGAAATTTACCTATACTATTTTCTCTACAAGATGGTATAATTATTTCTTTTTTTCATGTTGATTTATGAAAGTTGTGATTTTGGAGGTTGAACGGGAAATGAGAATTCAAAGATATAAGATTGGGATTTTGGTTCTAGGAGTGTAATGGAAGCATGATTAAGCTTGAAAGTGGAAAAAAATATATTCGAGAGACTAGTTTAATGATTCAGCTATGAATTTGGTGGGTGAGAACGATAAAATTGATTTGTTTTATTTTGATAAATTTTGAAGAAGCTGAGGTTTGGCTTAGTTTCAGCAGACACTTTTGGGGTTATGAAGAGTTAAATGATTTTAAAGAATTGGTTGTAAGGATTGATGAAGAATTTAAGGATGAAGTTAATGAAAACAGTTTAGATTTTGAATTTGGCAGTGAGTTTGAAAATTCACCAGAAATTCTATAAAAATGATTAGAAGGTGATTTTTATATATTGTGTTCGTATATCAATCTAGTTTCGTTTAAAACAAACGGGGATCAGTTTCAAGGTGTATAAAAAAAGATATGAATTTTTAACCGAGGAAATGTCATAAAAACGGGCAGCAGATTCTACACAAAACAGATTCTGTCAGTCAACTTTAAAAATTCACCATAAATTGTACAGATTGAATTAGAAGGAGTTCTTTATATGGATAGATTCGTATTCGAGTCTAGTTTTCAATGGAAGAAACGGAATCAAATTCCAGTGTGTAAATAAATACAGAGTATTGATTCTTTAAAGATAGCACAAGTTGTCTGAATATGGAAATTTGTAGAATTTAAGTTGAAATGGATTAGAAGATGAAGAATAATGTTTAAATGTTGAGTATATTTTTGGATGCTTGGAATTGAAGTTAAATGGCAAGAGACCATTTTGAATAAATTGGAAATGTTGAGAAGAAGTCTAAAAGAATTCATTCTAATGGTTAGATAGTGGAATTTGAAAGGTTCCAAAACTTTGGGGACTTGTTTACAAGTTCTTAAATGAAGAAGTATTATTTGGGTATTTTATTCAAGTTCTGGAATTTTAGTAATTAATGTAAAATTATCATAATGGCGAAGGACCATTATGAATTAAAGGAAAAGTTGAGTTGAATTTTAGAAAGAATTCAAAAATATGTGGTTTGACGTTATAATGGAGTTATGATTTAGGTTGATATCGATTTAGTTATCGATTTTATTTTATAGATTCTCAAATGTCAAAAATGAGCTTATGTTAGAACGATACTAATATGTAGTTTAAACATTTTGTGTTATAATTTCGTATTGTCAGATTTCAATAAAACTAGCAATCCGAACAATCTGAAAGGAAAGGACAAAGCTTGTGACTAGTATTATCGTATACAGGTTCTTAAGTGAGGCAAAGGTGAGTGCAATTTATTTATTTGATTATTTTAATCGAGGACGACTTGCGATAAGTCAACCTCACCTTATTTATTTCAAAGATATGAATTATGTTTTGATTATGAAATTATATCCATAATTTCTTTAATAAGTTTTATGAAAGTTTTTGAACATGAACTGTCCATGTCACATTTTAAGAATGTGAATTAAATATTTTTCGACTCTGATATGATGTTTATCAAATGGTTAAGAAATGAACTAAAAGCCCACTGTATGTTATATTGAGAGTCAAAGGTACAATTGGCATGCCATGAGGTGGAGTGATTATCTGTTCTGATTTTGATATACTGTGGTGTACCGGAGTGTACACTAGTATATATATATTCTGATCTGAATGCACTTGGTGTGCATATTATTATTTCCTATGTGATAGCACTATGTGTGCTTATCTGTTTCGACTGATGATCTGATATCTGTATTGCGCACACTCGTCTGGCTCACGTATCTTATATTCTCTTAAAATATACTTTGGGCTATAAAAATGAAATAAGAAAGTTCTGAAAAGTGTCTAACTACAAAGAATTATAAACTGATTATTCTGTCTGATCCGATTATTTATGATCTTGTGAAAATTATCAGATGATTATTTTCAGGTTTATTATAAAGTTCAACATGAGATATCTGGTTTGAATATTCTGAAGAATTTCAGTCTGTATTATTTTAATGATTTTATATATTTTGATATTTTATTTAATTATTCTCACCTTTAGTATTACTGCCTCACTAAGTTATACTTAGCGCGTGATGATTTTCATGCATATGTTCTAGTAAGGATAAGTACGATCGGTAAGGAGCTATCGGAGCATCTTTTGGAAAGACATACATATCATCAGTATCAGTAAGACATCTATGATGTTCCTTTTGACTTATAGTGGCATGTATAATTATGTCAATAGTTTCTAATTATCGTATTTATTTTAAATAAATTGTAATAGTAAACTAGAACTATTTTAGTTTATTTTACTTAGTTTAGTTTTATTGGTAACTATGCATGACAAGAATTTATTACATTATTATGTTTTCAAAAGGTTTTACGAAAAGACATTGTTTAGTAAAATTACTGAATAAATAATGAATTTATTTTCCTGTAATAAAGAAAGAAATTATAATATGAAATATACTTTAAAATAGATTTTTTTAAAGTTAGAACAAGAGTATTTTCAAAGAAATTTTTTTTACAGAAATTTCAGTTCAGTAAATGTTTTCAGTTTGATGCGACATCGTTAACTCGTATATCGAGACATATACGGGTTAAGGGTGTTACAATAATCTACAATGTTGACGTGACAGTTCTGTCAACACCGTTTTTTGCTCGGGTTGGGAAAAATAGTACGGCTAAAAAATGATGGGTTTTCTTAGATTTTATGAAATGTTGGGAGTCACCACCAACCATTTTAAGATGCAATTGGAACATCGAAAATCGGGTAATTTTAATAAAACATTTTATTTTATCAAAAATACCAATTTTGTCTGCGAAAACCAAAAATCGAGTTCAGGAGTTAGTTACGCGTGGGGAAGGATTAACACCCCCACAACGCCCAAAAATTAATACCTAGTCGATTACCCTATATTTAAAATTAGAAATTTTGAGTTCGATGTTTTATTTAATATAAAAATCATCATGGATGCAAATTTGAAAAGGATGCCCATTTATTGAGACCAATAATTTTCACCGTCAAGCATGTTTACGAAAGCTCAATTATTGAATCCAATAAACGAATATTGCCTCGGAGTTTAAGAAAGCATGACATGGGGTTTTGAAAAGGATGCCCACCTACTTCGAGAATTACTAGTGGTCATCCCTTGAGCATAATGGGGAGGATACACCATTAACTCCTTGGTAAATCAACATTACCTTGTCATTTAAAACAAAATGCAATCAAACAACCTTTTAAAGACCTAATTATGCTAGGTGGGTTAATTAAGGCTTTTCCTGACTTAAAGTGTCAAATTATGTAATTTAAAGAATCCAAATGACTAAACCTAGATATGGAGGTTCTAATATTAATCCTAATTTATTTTAAATAATTATTGAATCGAATAATCGAGATTAACCCTCGGGCATCTAAATGAAAGTCAAATCAAATTATTCCCTAAATTAAAAGACTAAAGTAAAACTAAACCTAAAGTGGAGGCTCTGATTAATAACCTAATTAATTATGTTAAAAGAATGTCTAATTAAAAGTTCAAGGACTAAATGGTGAAGAATCTAAGGCCAAGGATCAAATTATTAACCCTAATTTCCTTTTTACAAATTATTGAATCGAATAATCGAAATGAACCTTTGAGCATATAAATGCGAAAGCCAAATTAAATTATTCCCTAAATTAAAGGACTAAAGTGTGAGAAATCTAAATCTAAAGTGTAAATCCAAAATCTAAGGCTCTAATTACAAACTAAAATAAAGGAACTTAAACTAAAAGATTAATCCCAAAAATCATTAAAAAAAATGCATTTAAACAAGTAAGAATATGCTAAAACTATACAAAATTGATTTTAAAGATTAATTAAGTATTTACAAATTACCAAATAAATTTATAAAACAAAATTAATATTAGGGTTACTTTAACAACAATTAATTTAAGGACTAAACTAAAACACACATAATAGTTTAGGGGCCACATCTTAATATGACATACAAATTAGTATAGTGACCCAATTAGAACCAATCGAAATTAAGCACGTACATTTAGGAATTAATACAGTGACTTAAATGTAAATAAATGCTAAAAACATAGGTAGTAAAGCATAATATTCCACAAATTACAAGCATACCATATATTAACACATAAAATGCAAAAATTCCAAAATTAGGCCAACGAGATTAAAACAAAAATCAAAGCAGTCCCTGCACGTGACCAAAATGCAAATACAGGACAACTCTCAAGGGACCTAAGCGTAAATAGCCTCTAAACTCCAATTATAAAAGCCATTTTTTTGTTTGACTCATTTTTAACTTTAAACCTAAAAAAAATTCAAAATCGCTCAACCCTCTCCCTGTAACACCCCCAACCCATACCCGACCCAGCTACGAGTCCGAGATGTCACATTCACTTTTCAAAACCTTTACTTGAACAAAATAGTGAATAATTTTAAAACTTTTACTAAATACAATTGACTAATTTATATAAATTAGTATCATATGATTTTACAAAACCAATTCGAGTATATCGAATTCAAATTTTTATTTACATGCCAAATACATATATTTTTTGATCTGAACTTTGTAAAGGAGATACTGACCTGTCTTGCTCCCCAATGCTCTCTATAATCTTCTCGAACCTGCGTGTGAAACAATCACACGCTAAGTCGATGACTTAGTGAGGCAAATAAAACATATAATAGAAATCATAAAACATTTCATATAACAAACCACATGAACATTTAATACTAACTTATCATACAAAATCATATAACAATTTCATACAAAATCACACACCTTTTTATATAACAAATACACTCATGTACATATATCATCATATACTTTCTTAGCATTATCATATATATTATTATAACTATTTCTATCATTATCATCCAATTATTTATCACCTGGTCTTGTACTTATCATTTATGTATATCATATCACACATATATCATTTCACCAAGAAACACCCATAAATCATAATTCCTGTAACCAAAAGCACACACATTATATATATATATATATATATATATATATATTGTATTCATGTTATCTCTTTGATTAGCCCATGGTACACTTGTGAGAACTATATATATTTGAGTCTATAGAGGTTGTGCTCTAATGCTATCACCACAGCTCGTATAAATGCACCGAAGTGCCGCGTAGAAATGCACCGTAGTGCCACGTAGAATTGCACCGAAGTGCCGCGTAGAAATGCACCGTAGTGCCATAAAATGTCCATAAGGGCCACATAGAAATTCCTTAAGAATCATATACATATACCAAGGACCAAGTATGTGTCTCAAAGACCTCATAAATGTTCCAAAGAATATACATATGTCCCGAAGAACTGCGTAGACCCTCAACTCTTGGCATGCCAACTATACCCCTAGCTCTCATGACACATAACATGGGCATTATCATTTATTTCATTTCAAATATTCACATAAACATGTAATTCACTTTCACATATCACGTATCACATAGTTTTTCACATAACTCATAGTCATATGTCTTATCTCATAACATATACATGTTTTCGCCTATATAATTCATATAATTTCTTATACCATCACATAATTCATTTAACATACATACATATCATGTAACATTATAATAGAAATACCTATAAGTCTTATCACTTAGATTTCATATACATCTAGTCACATAGATCACTTTTACATAGCTTATATCCACATATATTATCTACATGTATACCCAGGAATCAAATGGCATATACCAAATCATATAAATATATATATAGTTTATGCAATCACGTTACTTATACTCACATAGATCCATATCATAGAGCTTAGTTCCCTTGTACATGTTATCACACCGGCATATAATCTTATATCAATCCTATAGGTAAAAGTTATTTATCTTTATCTCATTTTCCCTTTGTATCAGCTTACATGATTTATTATACTAACATGTACAATAACATATAACCCTTATCACTTATCTCACGTTATTTAATTATAAATTATTATATCCATTTAATTTAGTTCTATATAGCTCCTATAACCTTCTCATAAGGTTTTATAGTTCTTCATTTTATAACTTCTATATCATAGTTTTCTTTTAAGCATATCACTTTTTCCTATAGTGTTTATCCTATAGGTTTGTATCATCGTTATGCTCATGTCCCCTAATTTATATATATACCATTTTCATAAAGTCTCTTAATTTATTATCTTCTGATTATATATTATTCTCTTAAATATTCTCATATTACTCTATAGTCTGGTCTTATTTAACTCATCACCCATCTCATGTAGTCATAAATATATTATACTGATTCTCATAATTAATCACCTATACCCTGTAACATGTATGGTCATCCATCATATAACTTATTTCGCTTCCCATGCAATCATATAGATCATTCATATTAGATCCTATAACTGATCACACTACATGTATTCACACCAATCATTTAACATCTACTCTAATTTATATCATATATACTCAAATCAAACATATACATATGATCATAAATTCATACATTCTAATATAGGAAATAGACTCGTCACAAGTCTTATTTCCATTAAACATCATAAACTAACTTGTATGCACTCACCTGGGCCTCGTTTGCTTCGAATCAATCCTAATCCTTAGTTTGTTCCGGAACAAGCTTCCATTCTATATCTACATAATAATACATTTATACTTATCAGTATACTAATTGATATATTCGAAACTATCACTCCTTAGGCTAAGAGAAAAGCCAATTTCATCTTTTAATGAAGGTATGCATCGATGTACTGCACAGTGTATCGATGCATTCCCTAACGATGCATCGATGCACTACTTATGCATCGGTGCATAAAATACATTCGGTGTTTGTATTTTAAGGGGGTATGCACTACTTATGCATCGATGCACTACTTGCATTCGATGTTTGTTTATTTGAAAGTGCATCGATGCACATTGAATATGCATCGATGCACACAACCCAGAAATTCCATTTTAAGCACGAAATTATTCAACTCTTCATTCAATTCTTCTATTTTAAGCCCCTATCATGTCCTTAAACTCAACTACCATTACTTAAACCAACTTATATCCATATAAACCATATTTATCTTCCATATCTCATCATGATTCTTAAAATTAAGAATCTTACTAAATTTTCAACTTTGTTATAAATCCTTTCTAACTTCATAAATCTCTTATTTTTATTGATAACAAGTCAAATTCCTTCTCAAAATTCACTTATTTACTCTTTTCCAACATTTCCCTTAAAAACTCATTTTCTTTAATCTTTCATAACTTCTTCATCTTTTGATTTTAGGACAACCTAAGCTTTCTATAAGCTTAAATATTACCTAAGGATCAAAAACCCACTCTTAAAATTAACAAATAATCAGCTACAAGGAATCTTACCTTTGCCTTGAAGCTTTCACGGGAGGAAGAAGAAGATGAAGAAGAAAAAGAGATAAGAGATTTCTGGAAAAATCTCTCATCCTTATCCATATATATATCATTATTTTATTCATCTCTTGGTCAAATGACCCTTTTACCCTTTAATACCTTTTATAATTATTAGCATCTTCAAGGTAATATTTTCAAATAAATCATTAAACTTTTCAACTATTCCACTTTAATCACCAAATTATGAAATATTACAATTTGGTCACTAACCCGGTATTAAGGATGTTACAAATCTCCCCTCCTTTAAAGAAAATTCGTCCTCGAATTTTCACTGCACATCTTGATAAGAACATGTGTTCTAATGTTTTCATGTTGCTTCCTTTACTTAATCTTTCCTGTCACCATCAGAAAACTTACTTTTCATTCCTTTAGTTCTTCATCTACCTTTTCCCTTATATACATCCATATCATATCACTTATCAGGTATACAATAACATCAGTTCTTATCACTTAAAATCATAAATCAATCAATTTACTCATCAATCTCTAATTGCCTTGCAATTATACTCCAACTTTCATTCTATCATCAATTTACTGTCTCTTAACTTCTTTAATCGTATAAATCATTCTTTATTTCTCTGACTACTTCTACTTGACCAAGAAACATAACTTTAAATCTTCATCATGGATGATTAAAACATACATTTTGCAGAATCAAGCAATCTTTCACATCCTCTGACAAACCTTTCTTACTTCTAATCAACTTATAATTTATACTTCAACAGAACCTTTATCATATCTGATCCTTTAAACTCAATCATTTCATTTCCTTATTCGATTACTTTTCCCTAATTTAAAATCTTCTTATAGCATAGGTAATATCTTTTCTTCAGACTTTCATAATCTTTTAGCTTCCTTTGGATACATAAATCAGTATCTTCTTAACTGTACCTCATTTATGTTATCAGAATATACTACCATATCTAAATCCACATCAGACTTGATTGACTTAACCTTACATCTTTTCCAAATCTTACAACTTTATCACTTTTACTATTACAACTCGTCAATAGCAACTGTTCAATCTAGGGCACAAGCCCAAATCAATCAATCATATACATCATTTCCATTCGAAATTATCTCAACAATAATTTACTTAACTTATAAATCCACCTTTATTCTCATACACCATGTAATTTCCATTATTCACACTTAACATTCTAACTTCTTTGTCTTATAAACGGATTAATGATGTATCCATTCTTAAATTCTTTTTATCAATCCTTAGCTTTACTTAAACATACAAATCCTTACTTCCTTCACTATATCACTTTACTATGATCACAGTATACAACTGTATCCAGATTCACTTCATATTTGGTTATCATATCCTGACAATATCTTAAAATCTTATAACTCCAATACATTTCATCACACAATCTTGTTAGCCAACGCTAACTATTTCCATCTGGAATACAAACCTTTATCATATCCACAATCTTACTTATACACAATACTACCCCTTTGATTCAAATCCATAACTCTGATTTCATTCATCTTATAAACATATCACTGATGCACTTATTCTTGAACTCTTTTACAATTCTAACCACATCATTTGATCCTTTAACGTTCTTATGGTGACACTTGTTCACCATATTCTAGCTTGTCCACTTAGTAACGAAACTACTCAATTTAACTTCTCCATTTGCATAAATGAAAACCTTCTAATCATTATCTTCATATCATTTAACCCAAAGGTCTGTAACAACAGAATCTTCATTAAATCCACCCTTGAACTCGGGTGCTCTTAGCTCTTTCAACTAATTCGATACATTCATTCTATGAGTTAAAGAAGTGGAAAATTGAAAACACATCAAAATATTATTCAACATCATGAAGACATTTTCTAATCTTGTACAGGCATTCCCTGAGGTTTTTCGCTCTTCTCCCTGCCTGGCCAGGGCAGGTGAATGATATTACCTTCAGGTCTATCGCCTTGTGCTTCACTTTTGAAGCTCTCGTTATCAAACATCTAATATAATATAACTATTGAACTCTATTAACAAGACAACACACTCCTTACCGTTCAGACAGAGACTTTTTCACTTCGTGTTGGCATGTACATTTTTTTAAAACACTGTAAACTTCGATTTAAGCCTAGAATCGGATAAACCGTAGCTATGATACCATTAAATGTAACACCCCCAACCCGTACCCGACCTGGCTACGAGTCTGAGATGTCACATTGACTTTTCAAAACCTTTACTTGAACAAAATAGTGAATAATTTTAAAACTTTTACTAAATACAATTGATTAATTTATATAAATTAGTATAATATGATTTTACAAAACCAATTCGAGTATATCGAATTCAAATTTTTATTTACATGCCAAATACATATATTTTCCGATCTGAACTTTGTAAAGGAGATACTGACCTGTCTTGCTCCACAATGCTCTCTATAATCTTCTCAAACCTGCGTGTGAAACAATCACACGCTAAGTCGATGACTTAGTGAGGCAAATAAAACATATAATAAAAATCATAAAACACATTCCATATAACAAACCACATGAACATTTAATACTAACTTATCATACAAAATCATATAACAATTTCATACAAAATCATACACCTTTTTATATAACAAATACACTCATGTACATATATCATCATCTACTTTCTTAGCATTATCATATATATTATTATAACTATTTCTATCATTATCATCCAATTATTTATCACCTGATATTGTACTTATCATTTATGTATATCATATCACACATATATCATTTCACCAAGAAACACCCATAAATCATAATTCCTGTAACCAAAAGCACATACATTATATATATATTGTATTCATGTTATCTCTTTGATTAGCCCATGGTAAAACTTGTGAGAACTATAGATATATGAGTCTATAGAGGTTGTGCACTAATGCTGTCACCACAGCTCGTATAAATGCACCGAAGTGCCGCGTAGAAATGCACCGTAGTGCCATATAATGTCCATAAGGACCACATAGAAATTCCTTAAGAATCATATACATATACGAAGGACCAAGTATGTGTCTCAAAGACCTCATAAATGTTCTAAAGAATATACATATGTCCCGAAGGACCGCGTAGACCCTCGACTCTTGGCATGCCAACTATTCCCCTAGCTCTCATGACACATAACATGGTCATTATCATTTATTTCATTTCAAATATTCACATAAACATGTAATTCACTTTCACATATCACGTATCACATAGCTTTTCACATAACTCATAGTCACATGTCCTATCTTATAACATATACATGTTTTCGTCTATATAATTCATATAATTTCTTATACCATCACATAATTCATTTAACATACATATATATCATGTAACATTATAATATAAATACCTATAAGTCATATCACTTAGATTTCATATACATCTAGTCACATAGATCACTTTTGCATAGCTTATATCCACATATATTATCTACATGTATACCCAGGAATCAAATGGCATATACCAAATCATATAAATATATATATAGTTTATGCAATCACGTTACTTATACTCCCATGGGTCCATATCATAGAGCTTAGTTCCCTTGTACATGTTATCACACCGGCATATAATCTTATATCAATCATATAGGTAAAAGTTATTTATCTTTATCTCATTTTCCCTTTGCATCAGCTTACATGATTTATTATACTAACATGTACAATAACATATAACCCTTATCACTTATCTCACGTTATTTAATTATAAATTATTCTATCCATTTAATTTAGTTCTATATAGCTCCTATAACCTTCTCATAAGGTTTTATAGTTCTTCATTTTATAACTTCTATATCATAGTTTTCTTTTAAGCATATCACTTTTTCCTATAGTGTTTATCCTATAGGTTCGTATCATCATTATGCTCATGTCCCCTAATTTATATATATACCATTTTCATAAAGTCTCTTAATTTATTATCTTCTGATTATATATTATTCTCTTAAATATTCTCATATTACTCTATAGTCTGGTCTTATTTAACTCATCACCCATCTCATGTAGTCATAAATATATTATACTGATTCTCATAATTAATCACCTATACCCTGTAACATGTATGGTCATCCATCATATAACTTATTTCACTTCCCATGCAATCATATAGATCATTCATATTAGATCCTATAACTGATCACACTACATGTATTCACACCAATCATTTAACACCTACTGTAATTTATATCATATATACTCAAATCAAACATATACATATGATCATAAATTCATACATTCTAATATAGGAAATAGAGTCGTAGCAAGTCTTATTTCCATTAGCCGTGAGGTTCGAACCCAAGCGCATTAGAATGCAGAATATCTTAAGTCTGTCCCCCAACCACTCGTGCAAATCAACTAATTGATTACGTATTATTTACAAAGTTTAAATAATCTTATCTTTTTGTGTGTTCTGTTAAATATGAATTATAGAGCAGTAGAGATAATTTTCATCGTATCCGTATTCAGCTTCATCTTCTTAAAGAGCAGTGAGATTTCGGGAATAGACAAGTGAAGTCATTATAAGAGACATCGACCATTTGCAATTTAGAGATTCAAGTAGCGGCTATGGAGTTTTGAATGGAAACATGAAATCAAAACTAAAGCTTTGGAACCATACCAATTTACTCATTTGGTAGTTGTGTTGTGCGGTAACCCAATTTAAGCTTAATTTAAGATAATTTTTAATCTAAAATGTTATCTTATCCAACCTAAAAAGTTACATTCTTTAACAAAAATTTCAGTTAATTTAAGACAGCTTTGGAATCATTTGTAGTGGGATTAGGGTTTACAACTGAAAAAGACATACACTAACCGAAAATGTTATGAAAAATGCAATATTTTTGATTTTAACCTAAGATGTTACCTTATCCATCCAGGTATCTAACGTTACAAACGTTACCCATTTAGGTGCCCGAGGGTTTTGGTCATCGGGGGAAGATGAGGTCGGGTGGAGCTTCATCGACAGAAAAGGGCAACGGTTAGGGATGGCAACGGGTCGGGTTCTGGCCGGGTATTGGTCCCCCCGTCCCCGTCCCCGTTTAAAAAACCCATACCCGTCCCCGCTTAAAAACTGCGGGGATTTAAATGGGGGATCCCCATTAGGTAATCGGGGAAAATCGCAGGGAAACGAGTATCCCCGTTTAGCATAAACGGGTATCGGGCCAGGTATATATATATATATATATTAAAATTAAATATATAAATATTATATATATATATATATATATTAATTTAAATTAAATTTATTAATATTATATAAATATATATAAAATAATAATTTTTAATATTTATCGGGTCGGGTAATCGGGTAATAGGGGCGGGGATTACCAAACCCGTCCCCGTCCCCATTTAGCATAAACTATTTTTCCCCGTCCCTGTCCCCGTTTAGCATAAACGATTTTTCCCGTCCCCGTTTAATTCGGTTTTCGGTTTTTCCCGTCGGATTCGAGTTTTTTTGCCATCCCTAGTAGCGGTTGGTTGGGTTTATGGGTTGAAATGAAGATTTTTTCAAAGTTTTTGGATTATTTCAAAATGGTTATGTTTTTCTTTGAAAATATATATAATTTTATTTTTTTAATTTTAAATAAATTTTTTAAAAGCACCAAATTATGACACTTAACAGAGAAATTAACGTCGTTGATGGCTCGGGCACCTAAATGGGTAACTTTTGTAATGTTACGCACTTGGATGGGTCAAAAAATAGTTTAAGCACATATTCGAGGTTTTTAGTATAGTTTGAGCACTTATTTTGGTATTAAACCTTTATTTAAATCTAATAGTTATAAATACATGTAAAATGTTTTAGTTTTATATAGTGTAAGTAGAACCTATCTCTAGGGGTGGAACTAGGAATTTATTATAGTAGGGTTAAAAAAATTATTTTCCATAAAAATAATATTTTTTAATTGAGGGGCCGATAAATTTTTCTCTATTTATTTTTTAAATATATATCTTTTAATATTAATTAATATTTTAAAAATAATTGGCTAGAGTTAAGGTTCCCCTTGACCCCATGATGTTCCGCCTATGAACGCACCCTCGTTTCGTTTTGTTTATAGGGATAATGATAGAATCTTATAGTTAAGTTATCGTTATCAAAGCTTGATTATAATTGTAGTCAATTTTTTATAATATATTAATGATGAATAGGGTTTTGTTGTTGTTGTTGTTGATGAATTCGGCTTTTGGTATAGTTTTTTTTTTTACATTGACTTCTATTTGAGTTGAGTTCACTTAACAATGATAAAAGTCATGATTTTAATTCGATTTTAATTATAAATAAATTTATCTTTTAAAGATTTAATTTCGAAATATAATATCATTTCAAGACTATTTTAAAGTTTTGGGAAGAAAAACAGGCAGTATAATTCCTTAAGAAAATAATACGTGCAGTAATTAAAATTTTAAATTATTATACTATTAGTTTTTTAAGCTTGAACATGTATTTGACAAGAAAAAAACAAATAAATAATAAAAAAAATGAGGAAAAAGTAAATATGAAACACATTAAGATTTTATATAACAATCTATTAATCTATGAAAAGTTATATAGATATAAAATATTTTAAATATAATTATAATACAAAAGGACATAAATATAACATGAAAACATAAATTTTTGATTCCATCGAGAACTTATTGGTGCAATTCATGCAACGTGTCATGGGGCTAGACTTTTGCTAGTCGATTCGTGCGACACTTAGACGATTTCCAGGTCGAAATGGTGCATAAGTCAGCCTTATCCACGTCCTTTTGAATCTCTTGGTCACTAAGTGACGAACACACCCGATAGGGTTAGGCAGCAACGCGGAAGCAAAACTCAATTGGGGCTAATCCAAGCCACCTGGGTTGAAGCGGATCTCAAAAGCACGAGTTATGTGGGAACTTTCTAAGTCACCAAGACTTGAATCACTTTGGAACTTTAAAAAGAACTCAAAAAGGAACATTCTCGAGGTTATCTCATCCCTCATGATCGGCAGCACAAGCCATAAAAGCTTCAGCACAAAGGGGGACAAGCTGACAAGGCTAGAAAGCTAAAAAAGTTATAAAGCTAGAAACAAAGAACTCATAGAGAGTAAGAGTAAATGCCTAAGTTTTATTACTCTGAATGATTACAAATGATGTAATCTCCTTACAAATGAGGGAGGAACTCTCTATTTATAGTTGAAGCCCTCAAGATCCAACGGTCTAGATCAAAGTATGTCGACGACTTAGATTGAATCCTACCTTATCCAGAACTCTATCTCTAAGGTATTTGAATTCAAATAAAACATTATCCATAATTAAGTATTTATTTCCTTAATTATTGGATAATATTATCCTTTATAGAATCTTCCAAGGAACGGGCCAGGTCTGATGGTTCTGGGCAAGCCCAACACTCTGTATTATTCTTCTACAGAAATCTGCGCACACATGTCTCGGTCCGAATCCATGAGCCTTGACAATATTTCCCCTATCAAACATGTAACACCCTTGCCATTTCTCTCGGACGCCTTGGACTTGATCATTTACGGACTTCTAAGCATTCTCCAAGAACTAGGCCAACTCATCATTCCCAACAAGCCCAAGTCTACGCAATAGAACCCCTCTTGTGAACGTTTGCGTCAAAGTCAATGGACCCAAAAGTTTAGTCCGTGACATTCTCCCCTACTTGATCTAGCGACGCCCTCGTCGCTAGGTGATAACACTTAGTCTTGATCACCTTGGACGCTTTAACACAACACCTTGGCTTGCTCGCTTTGGTTATCACCGTCATGTCTTATCACCACCTAGCACACCATGGCTTTCATCTCGAACGTAGGAAATTCATCCTACCTGTTTGCATTCACTCAAACAAGGATACTTCCGATCCAACGGTAAAGACTTAGATACTCCGGTAACATACAATACGACAACTCAAATTCATCGGCAACACTCGCTTGTCCCTAAGAACTCTGAAAGTCTCATATGTCCCTTCTAACCTTTGATAATTTCATAAAAAAAGATGGTCAGGTCCTCCAACCACACTCATCTACAATAGTAAATCAAACTTAACTCTTGTAACGTGTTTGAGATGTCCCTTGATCTCCCTCAGCATATTTACTCTATGTGTCAGTCCTTCTTACTTAATAAAGTCTGGCACTGCACGCACCAACACCTCTATCTTGAAATTCACCGCTTCTACTCGCATCAACACTTTCTCCCTTGAAGTCCGGTGCGACTTCCACCCTCTTACATGAGTAGAAAATTCTCGCCCATCATGTCTCTGGAAATCTTGGACTCTATCAACCACTTCCCTGATTGTCTCTTTGATGGTAGTCCCTAAAATAATATTCATCTCCCTCAAAACTTCTTCAGAATTGACAGTCTTGATCACCCCTTTCGATGGCTCGACTTTCAAACCAAGATTGTCGCCATCCTTATTTGACATGAATAGATCAGTTGCCATCATGTCTAATAATGCAACTCTCGATTGTCCCGCAACGTTTATGTTCGTACACATCAACACATTTGCTTTTGGCCTCCACTTGCCTTGGCAGAACTCACAATCATTGAGCTAATTCTAACAGCCTCATTGACCCTGTCTTCACCTATATCCTTGGGTAACTTGATCATGGGCTTGTCTATCTTCTTGGACCACTCGACTTTATTCAGGCAAGCTTGCAATTCTTGTGGCCCCTTAATTCAGTGACCCTCTGTTTGCTCATTTCTTGACATCGGCTTAAGGCACCTGTCAGCTTTACTTTTGCCAACATCACACGTCTTCTCCAGACTTGTGATCACTACTTGAACAATCAGTGCTCAAATACTCACCATTTGAACAAACTCCACTCGAACAAGCATTACTCGAAGAGCCTTGCTCCTCATTATTAGACCAACCCTCATCTCAGATTCTTTTACCATTATCCATGGATTTCAACTTCAGCTTGGACGTCTTCTTGACTCCAAGTTCTATGATGGACTCTACGACTATCAAGACTTGAGGAAAATCCTTGATTCCCCTTCTCTACATCTCTGTCTTTGCCTATTGATTTAATCAATCTGTGAAGGTGAAGAATGCATCTTCTTCAGTCAACTCTGGGAATTTGAGCATGAGTTCCTTGAACTGACTCGCATACTCCTTCAACGCCCCATCATGTTTAAGACTCATCAACTTAGACCATGCCTCACTCTTGGTATGCACTGAGCTCAATTTCTCTTGAAACGATTTAGGATCTTTTGGCCCTTTGCCAACTCTAGCTTCCACAGTGAAGACTACGTCCTCGACATCCTTGGCAAACCCCTTGGTAACATTGGGTTTGGGCAACCCGCCCTGCTTTTGGTTTTGACTAACCTTGGCAGAAGTAAACAACATTGAACCAAGCCTGGCAGGCTCGATACTCTCGGCCTTGTCCTTTCCATTGGATTGCTTGATTCAGTTTGGGCATTCACACATCATGTGTGGACCTTTACACCAGAAGCACTCTAGTTGTTCTTGTTTCTTTACCCTCGGCTTTCTTGCTTGGCCCTTGGCTTTTGCACTGAGTTTTACTTTATTTGTGCAATTGCGCACTTTGTGTTGTCTCTCCACAGTGGAAACACTTCAATGGCTCCTGCTTCTTTACCCTTGGCTTCCTTGCTTCGCCACTTGCATTGGCATCGAACTTTTCTGCATTTGGACAACTCTTGGCCCTATGTGCTCCCTGACATAGGAAACACTTCAGTGGATTTCGCTTCTTTACCCTCGTCTTTCCTGCATCATTCGCACTAAGCCTCGCTCTTGGCTTGACTGCTTTGACACGTGCAGTCACACCATCTTTAGCTACTTCCCCTTCTGGCTTGTCTTCTCCTTTGACAATGACAGCAAGGCGATTCTTCTTAGGACATCCTCTTATCAAGTGAGGACCATCATAGAAATAACATTTAAGTGGCTTGCTACTCACCTTATTTTTTGGCACGAACTTGGCCTTGACATGATTCCCCAATGGCTTTATCCGACCACGATCAGTCGATGCCATTTTTTAGTTATTCGAAGAGCTCTATTCGCCATCTATCCATTGTCCTTTGCCTTGGTCTCCCTCATTTTCACCACTATCTTCAGGATTGGGTCTGGATGACTCATCTTTGGTTGGCTTGACTCCTGCAAACTCACACATTGACTCGGCTATAGCTCTAGCTTATGAACAACTCTGGGCATCACCTTGCTCTTTCACAAGCATCACCCATATTCTAAGTCCTTCAAAGAAAGTCTTGAGAACACCACTGTCCCTCATTGCTATATTACGCATGAGTAGCTCACTCTTGAGCCCATCCATCTCTTTCTTCAAGGCCATCACCTCGACCCTGAGCGCATTACTCATCTCTATCAACCCTCAATCATAGAGACTCAATTGTACCACATCTTTGAACCCATCTCTCATGGACTCTAGCTATTCAATACGAGACTCCATAACTCCCTAAACCTCCTTGGCTTCCGCAGTAAAGCTCTCAAGATTCTTGATTCTCATCTCCAAATATCCTAGGATAACTCTCATGCTTTGTTTCCCTCGCTCAATCCCACCATCATGGCTCTTCACGCCATTCTCTATGGAAACAACTCCTATTTGTTGTATCATCTTGATCCATTTCACAAACTTGTCTGGAACACTCGTTGGATCCACAACGGCTTCCTTTCACTAGCTATAATGCTTCTTGTCACAAGACAAGCTCGAATCACTGTTGAATCCACAACACCTACACTTCGACTTGCTTTGTCCCACTTCTAACGTACAAAACGATCGTTGTTTGCCTGTAACGACTCGCTCTATCACCACTTGCCACAAAATCCACCTGGTACACTCATTGTTACTCCAATAACTTGTTCTGACACCACTTGTGGCGGGGCTACGCTACAACTCTGATACCACCTGTCATGGGGCTAGACTTTTGCTAATCGATTCGTGTGGCACTTAGACAATTTCCAGGTTAAAATGGCACCTGAGTCAGCCTTATCCACGTCATTGTGAGTCTCTGGCTCACTAAGTGACGAACATACCCAATAGGGTTAAGTAGCAACGCGGAAGCAAAACTCAATTGGGCTTAATCCAAGCCACCTGGTTTGAAGCGGATCTTAGAAGCACAAGTATTGTGGGGAGTTTCTAAGTCATCAAGACTTGTATCACTTTAGAACTTTGTAAAGAACTCAGAAAGGAACACTATCGAGGCTATCTCAGCCCTTACGATCGGTAGCACAAGCCACAAGGGCTTTAGCACAAAGGGGGACAAGCTAACAAGGCTAGAAAGCTAAAAAGCTATAAAACTAGAAACAAAGAACTCAGAGAGAGTAAGAGTAAATGTCTAAGTTTTATTACTCTGAATGATTACAAATGATGGAATATTCTTACAAATGAGAGAATGAGCTCTCTATTTATAGTTGAGACCTTCAAGATCCAACGGTCTAGATCAAAGTACATCGACGGCTTAGATTGAATCATACCTTATCCAGAACTTTATCTCTAAGGTATTTGAATTCAAATAAAATATTATCCATAATTAAGCATTTATTTCCTTAATTATTGGATAATATTATCCTTTCTAGAATATTCCAAGGAACGGGTCAGGTCTAATGGTTTTGGGCAAGCGCAACACTCTGTATTATTCTCCTACAAAAATTTGCGCACACATGTCTCAGTCTGAATCCACGAGCCTTGACAAAATTGCCCCCATCAAACATGTAACACCCTCGTTGCTTCTCTCGGACGCCTCAGACTTGATCCTTTACGGATTCCTAAGCATTCTCCAAGAACTGGGCCAACTCATCATGCCCAACAAGCCCAAGTCTGCGCAATAGAACCCCTATTATGAACGTTTGCACCAACGTCAATGGACCCAAAAGTTTAGTCTGTGACAAATGCATCTAAAGAGAGATTTACCAAAGAAATGGGATTCATAAGTTCCAGATATGGTATTACAGTTTAGACACACCACCAGATAAAGAATGATTTATCAGTCCCCTCCTCAAGATCTTTTCGGTCGGATTTTTTCGGAATTGAATCGATAAAAGCAACGCGTCGGATATTCTTGTACGACGCTATCTATAGGAAACATAATCGACATCTCGGAATTAGATTCACCGGAGAAGTTCAATTAAGTAGCCAAAGACTAATTCCCCTTTGTTTATCTAAGAAACATGTTTGTTTTGCAATGTAATCAATGACTTGAGCCTCAGTGATACTGCTTCCAGGTTTCTTCACTATATAAGCCATAGGAATATGTTCTGCTTCTTCATCAGGGTACTTATTGTTCCCAAATTTAACAAATTGATCCCAAAATTGCATGCTCCATTACTAAATCTAGATCAACTTACAAACCGCAAAACACAACCATATTATCAAACAAATGTTAGTTGGACTCGTGTGTGAATGCTGGATACGGTTATGTGTCTGATACAAATGTGTCTGTCAGAAATTTGATAGCAGACAAATAACCAAAATGATATCAACGTAAACATAAGAAAAATTAATCTGAAGAAGATGAAAAATGATAAAGGTTGAGAGAGAGTCCCTCTTTAACTTTGCATGTGGTTTATTTACGATCCCGAAATTAGTGTTGGTCTAATAGAACACGAATACTTCAAAAATAAAAAATAAAAAGAGTTGAAGCAACCTATGGAATTACGGCTGCATCGGTGATTTGAGGATGGGAATGAAGTAAATGTTCCAATTGGATGGGATGAAACGAAATTCTGTCCATAAAAGATCATAGATCAAACATCAGGGGGAACTCATCATTCACCTGATATGCATTGTATTTGATCAGTTCTTTTAATATATCTACAATGTACAAAAACCCTTTGGAATCGAAATAACAGATGTCTTCGGTCTTTAACCACCATTCTGAATCCACGGTTTCAGCGGTTGCCTTTTCATCGCCTACATACCCTGCATTCACACCTGCATTCACACCATAGAGTTCACTTATGAAAGTGAGCCTCTATAGGATCTTCAAGCTTCTGAAATATCAAAGAGGAAAGTCTATCCAACTTTTGTTAATTGATAATGGAATTTCCAGATATGTTTCTCCTAATGTAGATTTTTTTTTTTTGAAGGTATTCGAGTTCGATATTCGTGTCTAGCATATTTTCCGATACGATACGAGGATATAGTCCTTCAAAGATACTAAGGAATATAGTCATGTTAGATGCATATTCACATGGAAATCTGAGTAACGTAAGGGATGGTGAAAAGCGTAGGGGAAAAGCATTGATCGCCACCATCCTAATTCCTACGGCTTAACCCGGTCGGAATGCATATCCTACTTGTAGGGATGGTTATTTTACCTGAATCCTCTGAGTTTTGACATAACTTAATTATATAGGATCGATTTTCTTCTTCTTCTTCAATTCGAGTTTATATCGAGTTTTTTTTAACAATAAAGTTTGGGTCGGCTTCAGGTTTATCGTAAAAAAAATCTAGTCTGACCCAAAATAATATTTATTTATTTCTTTTATATTTTGAGATAATTGTAAAGACATCACTCTTAATAATTTTTTCAATTATACTCCTATTTTATCTAATAAAAATGAATTATATATACATATTTGTGTCGGATCGGTTCGAGTACAAATTTTTACCCAAAATAAGTAGAGACGAGTCAAGTACAGATAAAAGGTGTAATATTTGGGTCGGGTACGGGTGAGTCAAAAACCCTACCCCACCCACCATCCTACCTACAATCAGTTCAAAAAGATAGGAAGCAAATTGAGACTCCAGTGGAAGTATCACATATGGGCATGTATCTAACATGGAACAGATAAAAACAGAATTTCCACTCGATTGTATAGCATATTAGCATATTTATTAATGCATTGTGTATTCATCATATAGCATCTCAGTGCTTCCAATGAAAAAGAATTTACAAATAATCAAACCAATTCGAATTACAGCTCTTAACTTTTGAACCAAAAATCGAATGGAAACAAATATGTTAAACTATTACCGAACCAATCATTATAATTTGAATCATGTTTCATTTTTTTTCTTCTATTTTTCGGCACAGTCAGTGACAAATGTAAACAGGGACGGACCAAGGCAGGGATGGGTGGGACAGTCACCTTATGAAAATTTAAAATTACTATATATTTTAAAATATATCTATGTATTTTCTATTGAAAATCTGTTTTCATCTCCTGAAATTTTATAAATTCGTCTTCTCTTAAAATTTTAGAAGTTCGACCCTCTAGCACAAAATCATACGTCCGACCCGCGCGTGATTGTTGTCCAAGGCTGAATATTTTTTATGTTAGTTGTCCATTTTATTTCCGTCAACCATAAAATTCTATTTGTATCCATCCATTTGAAAATTTTATATTATTAATATGGGTAAATTACGCATTTAGTACCTAAACTATCAATTTTGGTCTGTTTCAATACCTAAACTTTCAATTTTTTCAAAATCATACCTAAAGTTTAGTTTTTGTTTCATTTTAGTACCTCTTAATTAAAAACTTTAGTTTTTATTTCATTTTAGTACCCCGTTCAAAATTTAACATTCAATTTTGAACAAAACTGATAGTTTAAGTTCTAAACGTGTTAAACTTTTAATGGTGGATACTAAAATGAAATTAAAACTAAACGTCATGTATGATTTTGAAAAAATTAAAAGTTTAGGTACTGAAACGAATTGAAACGGATAGTTTAAGTACTAAATGTGTAGTTTACCCTATTGATATAAATAAAATTACTTTAGAATCCGCTACTCAACTAGTCCATTTACCATTTTACCAAAGAGAAAATCGCCTCAGTGACCAAAAATGCCTTATAATATACGATTTTAACCAACTTTTTTTGGATTTGCCAAAATGACCAACAAAATCGCAACGCGAAATAAAAATCGCAACGCGATCCCCAGAATCGCAAATCAGTTTCCAAAATCGCAACGCGATTCTTAAAAATCGCAATGCGATAGTACAAATTCGCATTGCGATTTTCCAAAATCGCAACGCGAATATGAAAATCGCAACGCGAACACATAAATCGCAACGCGTATCCGTAAATCGCAACGTGTATCCGTAAATCGCAACGCGTATGGGTAAATCGCAATGCGTATCTGTATATCGCAACGCGTATCCGTAAATCGCAACGATAATCCGTAAATCGCAACGAGAATCTGTAAATCGCAACGATAATCCGTAAATCGCAACGAGAATCTGTAAATCACAACACTGAAATTTTGGGTATATAACACTGAAATCATAAACTAAATCCCTAAATCGCAACTCATTCCATCTCCATCTATCACTCTCTCCGGCGACATCCGTTCCTATATCCAACGACATCCTTCCCAATCCGGCAACAGGTTTTAGTTTCGCAGATCGTCTGTTTAGTAAATTAATTTACAACCATGAAATCATCTAATGTTGATCATGTTTGGATAGATTTGTGTTTTGGAGGGTCATGGGATAATGTTCATGGTGTTTTACAATATATGCCTTTACCCATGAATCTTCAACTAAAATTGTCTTTACAAAAGTTAACTTATGAAACTCTAATGCTACGTGTTTCAAATAAATCGAATTTAGAGCCCCTAAGTGGATTTAGGCTATCTTATCAGAGAAATGGTAAAGTTTATTTGTTAACCGACAATGAAGATGTTGAACGATTCATTGCTTACATTAGTGTTTCACAAGATAATGTTACATTGTATGTTGTTGAACCTAGAAGTAGTATTGTTGGGTCAGTAGCGGGTAGTAATCAACTAAGTTTTTCTCAAAACCCACAACCTTTCTCTAATCCAAATCCCAATCAACTTTCAGCACCAAATTCTGGTTTTCGTATTGACCAGTTAGACGATGATGAGCCAACAGAAAAAATTGTGAGTACTAGTCAGTATTCGAAATTTGGTCTTGGTCAATATCCGGACTTTGATATTGGTCAATACACGGACTTTGATGATGTTTCAGAAGAAGAAACAGACCCTGCGTGTAATGATTTTGATATTGGTCAATACCCGAATTTTGATGATGAAACAGCCGTTGCCGAAGAATGTATTGTTGATGATAATGAGGAGGAAGTTACGACTGTGAATGAACATGTTGAACATCCATTCTGTAATTCATATAATCCTGAAGAAGAAAAAGAAGAAGAAAAAGTCCCCGAAGAAAAGAAAATGCCACGGGCGTATAACTGGAATATGCCAGAATTACTTCAGATACCGGAAGAAGAGTTGATAAAGAAAGCAGTTGATTGTTACACAAAAGTTATTCGTATCAAGAAAGATGATTGTTTTGATACAAAGGAAGACTTGAAGATAGCTTTGTATACGAAATGTGTGGAAGATGGCTATCAACTAAAAGTTAACAAATCAAGCAAAGATCGTTTCGAAACAAGGTGTATGATTGACAAAAACTGTACGTGGCGTATGATTGCAAAGAGAATAAAAGATTGCAAAATGTTTCAAGTTAGGACTTTTATTGATAAACATACATGTTCAAGAACCCAAGTTTTTCCTCACCATAGACAGACAAACAAAAAGGTGTTGGGTGGTTTTCTGGCTGAGTTAATGTTTTTGAATGGCAGGGTATATCGGGGACATGAAATTATGACTGACATGAATGCTCGGTTCAAGATTAGTATATCATATTCTCAAGCTTGGAGAGCCAAATGTTATGCCTTGGAATTGTTGAGGGGGTCGCCAGAAGCATCGTTTGCCCAACTGCCGGCTTATTGTCACAATTTAAAGCTGAAAAATCCTGGGTCGGTAACTCATATCAAAACAGATAGAGATGGACGCTTTGAGTTGCTGTTTATCGCCATTGGTGCTACGGTTAGTAAATCAATATAATTTTGTTGACTCATTTTTGTTAGTTACATGCATTTCACATTTAAATGATTATATTTCTTGTGTATATTATTTTGTAGATTCGTTCGTTTATTACTTGCATGCGCCCAGTTATTATAGTTGACGGAGCACATTTGAAAGGTCGATACCTTGGAGTAAACTTATTAGCAGTAGCCATGGATGCTAACAATGGGATATTGCCAATAGCTTACGGGGTTGGCAAATCTGAAACCTCTGATTCATGGACATGGTTTATGGGGCATCTTAGGGATTGCATAGGTCCTATTAGCAATCTGACAATCATATCCGATAGGGCAAACTCAATTGACAACGCTGTTAGAAGGTGTTTCCCAGATGCTTTTCATGGACTTTGTGGTGTTCATTTGTATAGAAATCTAAAATCAAGGTCTGCTGGTATAAAAAAGCACAAATGGACATACTGGAAGGCTGTAAAAGCTTATCGGGAAGTGGATTTCAATAAGCATATAAATTGTTTAAGACGTGTTTTGCCTCAGTGCTCAAACAGTAGAAGATGTCGGGTTTGAAAGATGGTCAAGAGTACATCAACTTGGAGCAAGATATGGTTTCATGACGTCTAATAGTGCAGAATCAATCAACGCTCTAAGTCGTCATTCCCGGAAATTACCCATTACTATGTTAATGGAGTTTTTTCGAGCCTCTATTCAACAGTGGTACTACAAGAAAAGAAACCATGCAGGTATTATTTCTTTGAATTCGTAACTTATCATATTTATATATTTTACTAAGTATTGTTTATTTAAATTTACAGGAACATTGGAACATCGTGTTACACCATGGACTGAAAAAAAGATAACGAAACGTGTTGTGAAGTCAACGTCATGGAGAGTTGAACCATGTTCAAACACTTTGTTTCAAGTACTGGATAATAACTTAAATGGGCTAGTCGATCTAAATGCAAAGACGTGTAGTTGTATGAAATGGCAAACATCTGGTTATCCGTGTGGCCATGTTATAAAAGTTGCTCTTCATTAAACCAAGATGATTCAAGCGCATACGCTATGGATTGCTACACTACAGAAGTTTATCGACAGACTTATGCCGAGATTGTCTACCCTATTCCACATCCTTCTGAGTGGGACATACAGATGACTTACAAACAGTTTTGCCACCAGCCATGGACAGAAGGCTACCTGGCCGACCAAAAAGTCACGATCGTATACCGTCTAAGGGTGAAGAGAAGAAGAGATCGACATGTAGTCGGTGCAAGGAAAGTGGTCATACAAGGTTGACATGTGGATCACCAGTGCCATCAAAATCATCTTTTCCTCTACCAAAATATGGATCCTCATCAAAATCCAAAGCTCATATGGTGTCAAGCAAAAGGCAATCATCTTTAAAATCCCAATCACAATTGGCTTCACCTTTTGGGACTGTTAACTTAGGTGATTTTTAAATGCAAACGTTGTATTATGTGGATTTTATGTGTGAACTTTTAACATTTTTAGTTGAATTAATGACTCAGGCCAACCATTTTGACTTAACCAACTCTTGTTATTCAGTTGTTATCACTATTAGGCATGCATTTGACTATCGCAACACGGAAATTACAATCGCAACGAAAGAATCGCAATGCGAAATGAAAATCCCAACATGAAAATCGCAATGCGGAAATGAAAATCGCAACGAGAGAATCGCAATGCGAAATGAAAATCGCAATGCGAAATGAAATCGCAACGAGAGAATCGCAATGCGAAATGAAATCGCAATGCGAAATGAAAATCGCAACGAGAGAATCGCAATGCGAAATTAAAATCGCATTGCGATTCTCTCGTTGCGATTTTCATTTCCGCATTGCGATTTTCATTTCGCATTGCGATTCTCTCGTTGCGATTTTCATTTCGCATTGCGATTTTCATTTCGCATTGTGATAGTCATTTTTGCCTTCAACATAATGCAGATTGAAATCAACAAAATCAACCATTACATTTCAATCAATTAAACAAGCACAAATAAGAATTATGTTCGCATCAATTACACAAATCAACTTTTACAAATCATCTTTTACAAATCAATTAAACAATCAAAAAATAAGCAATAATTCTTATTTCCGATCATCTACTATTGAATCAACTTTTACAAATCAATTAAACAATCAAAAACAATCAATTAAACTATTGAATCAACTTTTGCAGCCATACATCATTTTCACGCAGTTCACTTCTGAGATTAACCTGCAGAAACCAAACATTTGCTCAACAACACTTTCTACACATCTAAAACCTACAAACAGCAAATTATTGAATTCTAGGTACTTAACCAAACATTTTCAAACCAAAAGTATATAAACTTACCAATTGTTTATGGACATTTTTATAACGCGGATGCAGGTAGGCAGCGTCTCGTATATATCGATTTAGCCATATAATGCCGAAACCACAAGCCTACTGCAGCTCTATCTCTATTGGTGGGAGGTAGATACTTGATGCTTCCCGTCATCAAACGCTCCAACGCCAAGCATACGAGAGGACCACAATCTCCTCTGGCTCCGCTCGTTTGTTGTGGCGCGGTCTCGTCTCTAATAACTGTAATATTGAGCTTCTTTGGCTTCTTGTTTCCAGAACGAGTCCAATAATTGATCGCATCCAAGAATTTAGCCAAATGAGAGCTCCATCCCTTAATAACATCTCTTAAATCAGCCAATGATATGTAATTTATCATGCTGTCATACACTATTGTCTTAAGGGATGGGAGCTGAAGCTCGACGAGAATCCAATGTTTACGTTCCAAAACAGGGATAAACACCTGCAATCATAAGTAATAATTCATTCATTTGCGCACTTATTTCATAAAACCTTTAAACTCAATCTAAAATAAATACTAACCTTATCGACCTCCCACCATGCAGGATAAAGTTAGCTTGTCCATTGCCCAAATCAAATGATTCATCTCGTGCATTCTTCAAGTGAACGGCGTTAAAAGACGTCGGCATAATTGTATATCGTTTATTTTTATTTTTCTTAAGTTTTCTTATTATTAGAAGACGTGTCACCCACGCATCGATATGCTGTTTTACAAAAAAAGACATATATTAGTGACTTACATAAATTTAAAAAAAAAAATTAATCAAATTGAAATATAAGAAAAATATAAGACTTACCCCCCATCGAATAGCCATTGTCTTCGACCCCTAATAATACGCCCCACCAAGACCGATCAAGCAACAAATAGATATCATCGGTGAGCTTGCATATGTCAGTGAAACACCCCTGGCTCCGCTCATGTAGATAAAAATCAACAGCGGTCTTAGCCCAAAGGGTGTTATCCAGAATTGTGTCCGGTAGTTGTTCCCTCTCCTCTTCAGATACCGGTATGGTACTGGCCGGTAACTCATACGAGAGCCAACTTGAATCCATCATGTCCGGCACGTCAGAGGGTTTCTCAAGAAGCCTACATATGACGCCATGTGAATCGGGCTCTTGAATGGTGGGAGGGACCTCTTCAATGATGACAGTGGCCTCTTGAACGGTGGGAGGGGACTCTCGAGGAATGATAGGGGGGGCCTCTTCAACGATAGGAGTGGACTCTTGAGGGATGACAGGCGAGTCGGGTTTCTTCTTGCGGTGTCTTCGCACTATTGGGGTGTACGGAGACTTAATAGCACGTGCACGCTGTCTGATGCGTGAACTCCGTCGTGCAAGCATAACCCGACGTAAAGCATCCACTCTATCGGGCCGCTAAATAATTAAATACAAAAATCAGTAAATAAACAGACATGATATTTAAACAGTGAAAACAAAGACAAATATGTTTCAAACTTGCATTGTATTCACCCAAGTCATTATTCTATCATAGTTCACAAAATGCATCAGATAACAAAGAAAAATATGTTTCAAACTAATACCCTGAAGTTAGTATTTGTGTTTGTTTTGTTTATTGGTTGAAGTAATGCAATCCATTCAAGTTTCAATTTGCAGAAGAAGAAATAGTTTACTTTCGTAACACGAAACTTAAAATCGCAACGCGAAATGATAATCGCAACGAGAAACCAAAATCGCAACGCGAAACCAAAATCGCAACGCGAAATGAAAATCGCAACGACAGAATCGCAATGCGAAATGAAAATCGCAACGAAAGAATCGCAACGCGAAATGAAAATCGCAATGCGATTTTGGTTTCGTGTTGCGATCTTGTCGTTGCGATTTTGGTTTCGCGTTGCGATTCTGTCGTTGCGATTTTCATTTCGCGTTGCGATTTTGGTTTCGCGTTGCGATTTTAAGTTTCGTGTTGCGAAAGTAAACTATTTCTTCTTCTGCAAATTGAAACTTGAATGGATTGCATTACTTCAACCAAAAGACAAAACAAAGACAAATACTATTTCACAGTGTTAAAGAATACACAGTTTAGCAGAATTGGCAGCAACCGAACAAATTTACTTTCAACCAAAAGACAAAACAAAGACAAATACTATTTCACAGTGTTAAAGAATACACAGTTTAGCAGAATTGGCAGCAACCGAACAAATTTACTTTCAACCAAAAGACAAAACAAAGACAAATACTATTTCACAGTGTTAAAGAATACACAGTTTAGCAGAATTGGCAGCAACCGAACAATTTACTTTCAACCAAAAGACAAAACAAAGACAAATACTATTTCACAGTGTTAAAGAATACACAGTTTAGCAGAATTGGCAGCAACCGAACAAATTTACTTTCAACCAAAAGACAAAACAAAGACAAATACTATTTCACAGTGTTAAAAAATACACAGTTTAGCAGAATTGGCAGCAACCGAACAAATTTACTTTCAACCAAAAGACAAAACAAAGACAAATACTATTTCACAGTGTTAAAGAATACACAGTTTAGCAGAATTGGCAGCAACCGAATAAATTTACTAAGCAATCTAAGTGAAATGGCTAATCTAAGTGAAATTACGAGTAAATTTATCATTAAGTTAAATATGGAAATTCTTAAACTTACCTCGTTGTGTAGAGTATGAACCTCATTCTGCAACGATACTATCATCTCACGTAGAGCGGCAACCTCACCACGTAAAGTTGACACCTCCACACGCCATGCACAATCGTTATCGCATAGAGTACCGATCTCCTCACGCAAGGCATTGACCTCATCACGTAACTCCCTTGACTCATCCCGTGGAGGTGGAGGTGGAGAACAGGGAGATAGGAGTCGTGGCATCTTTGCCGGTCGCCTATCATGAGGTGATGGTGGAGAAGAGGCTCGATGATGTGACGGGATAGGTGATGGCTCTCGTTCTAGAGGTGTATAGTCGGGTCGATCGGGTGATGGCTCTAGGTGAGGTGATGGCTCTCGAATTGGAGGAAGTGGATGCTGCTCATCATCCGTGCCATCAAAAAAACTCTGACTAGCTTGCCACCAATCAGTGGCAAGCTCTTCCTCCGTGGGTGTCAGTCTTTGTAATGGAATGTTGGCCTCCTAAAATATAAAAACTCAAACAAAGTTAAACGTCTACTATTAATAACTTGTTTATATATATGAAAGTATTTGTGTTAACTTACATTATTTATTGTCGCATATGGTATTAAGTCTTCCCAATCCAACAGAGTTTTCCTCTTCCAGGAAATAGCCCTGGGAATATCATTTGACGTTTTTATTGCATATGTACGCATGCTGGGGAAAGCCTCGAATATCCAAATCTACAAACAATATAATAACAAAATTAGTAATTGTTAAATAATTAATTATAATTTTAGAAACATTATATAGAAATTCTTACCTTAAAGGCCCAAACAAAGCCTGACAAAGTGTATTTCGACCCATCGCCACGCAAACTTTTGCGGTCATCAAAGGCAGTAGACAACTTAGTCCAGGTAGCTTTCCATATATACGAACCCCACGGAAACAGATTCCATGCATTCAGGTCCTCTACCAATATTATTAGCTCCCGAGGAATAGGTTGTCTGGCCTCTCTGCCTAAAAAGCCGGCATACACAAGTAGTAGAAGGCATACTCGGACAACATCGACGTCATCCATCCGAGTGAAACCAGCTTTCTTATTAAACAATTTCTTCAGGTCGTCGACGTGTAGGTTCGGCTTCTCCATTGACTCATCCGGAAAAACCCGGGATAACCATGATGGGCGGGCGATATGACGAGTGTACCGGCCTACATCATCGTGTCCGAATCGTAGACCAGTGATTAAGCAGAACTCCTTCCGCCCAAAACAAGTATACGCTGGTGGAAAATGAAACCATATCTCTTCCTCACCACGTTGTATACTGTCGGGTAGATTTGATGTCATGGTCTGAAGCCACAAATGGGTCAAATTAGCATCTCCACCCGGATGCTGTACTCTCAGCCATGGCCCGAAGCAGGTTTCCTCAAACAATTGTCTTTGAGCAGGTGAAAGCTTCGAAGCAATTGTAGTGGCTAGGCTAACTTTATTCCTTAATGTCAATGAAGCCGAAAAAATTTCTACAAAAACAATAAACATACCAAGTTAGATATACCAAAAACTACACTGTGAAGATATACCAAAAACAATAAACATAAAAAGTAGTAGTTTATTCTTGAAACTAAAATTTGCAACACTGTTTTGTCTTTTGGTTGAAATGAAAATCACAACGAGAGAATGACTGTCGCAACGAGAGAAATGAAAATCGCAACGAGAGAATCGCAACGCGAAATGAAAATCGCAACGAGAGAATCGCAACGCGAAATGAAATCGCAATGCGATTTTGGTTTCGCGTTGCGATTCTCTCGTTGCGATTTTCATTTCGCGTTGCGATTCTCTCGTTGCGATTTTCATTTCTCTCGTTGCGACAGTCATTCTCTCGTTGCGATTTCATTTATCTCGTTGCGACTCTTCTGCAAATTGAAACTTGAATGGATTGCATTACTTCAACCAAAAGACAGAACAAAGACAAAGACAAATACTAACTTGAAAATCGCAACGAGAGAATAGCAACGCGAAATGAAAATCGCAACGACAGAATCGTAACGCGAAATGAAATCTAAGTGAAATGGTTAATCTATTATTGAAATGACCAGTAAACTTATCATCAGTTTCAATATGAAAAACCTACAATAATGCAAACATTTCAAAATAAAAATAATTAAAAAAACTAACCCTCGGAGGTTGATTTTCCATTTCTGAATATTGTGAGGGATTTCTGACCGTGAATGGTTGTGAGGGATTTCGCCGGAGATGGGGACGGAAATCTTCGGAGATGGGGACGGATTTCTTCGCCGTAGAGAGTGAGAGATGGAGATGGGACTGAGTTGTGATTTTAGGTTTTAGGTTATGAGTTGCGATTACGGGATTTTGTCTTAATATTCGTTTTTGTAATTTGAAAATAAAATACGCGTAGCGATTATAATGGCGCTTTAAATATCGCGTTGCGATTTACGGATACGCGTTGCGATTTTATGTATTATCGTTGCGATTTACGGATACGCGTTGCGATATACGGATACGCATTGCGATTTACCCATACGCGTTGCGATTTACGGATACACGTTGCGATTTACGGATACGCGTTGCGATTTATGTGTTCGCGTTGCGATTTTCATATTCGCGTTGCGATTTTGGAAAATCGCAATGCGAATTTGTACTATCGCATTGCGATTTTCAAGAATCACGTTGCGATTTTGGAAACTGATTTGCGATTCTGGGGATCGCGTTGCGATTTTTATTTCGCGTTGCGATTTTGTTGGTCATTTTGGCAAATCCAAAAAAAGTTGGTTAAAATCGTATATTATAAGGCATTTTTGGTCACTGAGGCGATTTTCTCTTTACCAAACAATTTCAAAGCAAATGTATAAGCCTTAGAATAACATAAAACAACCAAACTTTATTGGGGGGGGGGAAATTAGGGTGTATTCGGTTTGATTTTCAGTAAAATATCAACTAAACTGCCTTTTGATGGTTTTTGAAAATGAGAACCGAAATCTAATGATATAATAACCACGGTTTTCGGTTCGATTCGATTCAACAGTTTTTGAGTTTTCACTATTTTTACAAAGTCAACCTCCAAAAAAAAAATTTAGAGCTTAAATTGAGTAAAAATACATAAATTTAAATTTATAAAAAATAATTTTATATTTTATATTTTATTTATTTAAACATATCTTATAATAAATTCGAGATGAATGTGTTTTGAATACTTATTTTCTTTTTTTAATTCAGTTCAAACGGTTTTTATATGGAAAAATCGAAAGTGAACCGAATTGGATATTTATTTTTTAAAATTGAATCGAAACAGAACTGTAAATTAAAAAATCTTAACCGAATAATATAATTTTGAATTGATTTTTTTTATCGGTTTCGTTGCTGAGGCCCAGAAAAAACCCCAACTTTCCATTGCTCCTTGCTAGCCATGAGAAATTCACAAAATAAAAAGGCAAGAAAAGTCGATACCTTTCATCAATGTTGGCCCTCGCAACCAGAGTTCCCTTCTCTGCCCAGGAGGCAAGGCCTCTCCGTTCACCGGATCAACTATCTAGCTTCTGTATTTTAAACAAGACGGCCGACCGTCCCATACCGAGCTGCCTCCTCTGGCCCTTCCGCCCTGGCGACTCCTCCTCCTGTCTCAGTCAGCACATATCCCTTTCCACAATAGAAAACCAATCAAGATAATCAGTCAGTAGGATAAAGAAAGAGGTTGCCAATATGAAACAAAGACACTAAACTCGGATCTCCTTGCCAAGCGAAGCGCCACCGCATCCGAGCGTCATAAGCGAGCTGAGATCGTGCTTTTTGGTCAAATCTGATTTAGTTAGCGCCACCACAAGCGGCAGCGAAACTGGCATGTAAGTAACCTTGTACTTCTCTATGGCTCTCAACATCCCTTCAAAATCAAATCTCTCGGTGAAAATCGCCGTTTCTCCCAGAGAAAACACCCCCACCAACATAAAGAACCCGAACACATGAAACAGAGGCACCGTGAAAAACGACACCGTACGCGATGGTGGTTTCCTATCCTTTTGGCGTAGCCGGCTGTGGTTAAATCCGGCAATCAACGCGATTAGATTCCGATGACAGCATCACACCTTTGACTCGTCCGGTAGTCCCCGAAGAATAAAGGATCGCTGCCGTGTCATGCTGACTCACCTGGACTCGGTTAATGACGTCATGCTCAACATCTTGTTTAGATAAGAAAGAGATGAACTCGGGCGAGTCGAGAATGATCGTTCCGAGTTTGAGAAAAGGAAGCTTGGAAGAGGTCTTTGATGTGGCGAAGGCAATAACAGGTTTAGTGAGTTGAACCTGGTGAGCGATCTCCGAGTCGGAGCTGAGCGGGTTGGCGGGAGAAATAACGACTCCTAACGACGTAAGAGCGAAATAGAGCAGAGGGACATGAAGAGATGGCGGGGAGAGAATAAAAGCGACGTCGTTTCGGGAAAATGAATAGTTTTTTTCTCGGGGGAGTGAGCGAGGGAAAGGAACTGTGCAATGAATTCGGAGTACGAGACGCTGTGGCCGTTAGTAGCGTTGACGGCGAAAGTGGTGTTGCCGTCGGAGGCGGAGGAGGGAAAGGGTGAATTGAGGGAATGAGAGAGGCTGAGAAGGCCGTGGAAGATGTACATCTGGTCTGAGACTATGGAAGGTTCTCGTTTGGCGGCAAAAGCCGGTTGTTGGAACAATCGAACGGCGGCGATCGGCTGATTCCGCCAGGATGGCAAAATGATTGGATATATGATAATAGCAAATCATATATTATGAAATAAAGTAATTTTTATTTACCTTTTAAAATATAGGATAAATTATGCGTTGAGTACCTAAACAATCAAATTTTTATTTACTTTAATACCTAAACTTTTAATTTTTCAAAAGTATATCTAACATTTAATTTTTATTTTATTTTAATATATTTTTGTTAAAAACTTAATGACATTGCATTTTTATGAGTAAATTCCACCATTTAGTCTTTAACTATCTTCTCACTCATATAGTCATATTTTGGTACAAAAGTTTAAATTTTTTTAATTTAACTACTCAACTTTTAAATTGTTTCTATTTTAATCACTCTAATTTATTTTATTAATAATTTGTGACATGATATTTATTATTATTTTATTAATATATAATTAAAAGCAAAAATAAATAAATTTAAAAATTAAAATGATTAAATTAAGAGTAATTTAAAAGTTAAATAATTAAATTAAAAAAATTTAAACTTTAGTAACCAAAATAGAAGTGAGAAGTTAATTAAGTGATAAATGATGCAACTTATCTATAAAAAAGGCGCTACGTGCAGCTCACTCATTAAAGTTTTAATAGTGAATTACTAAAACGAAACAAAAATTAAATATTAATTATGAATTTAAAATAATAAAACAGATTAAAACTAATAATTTAAGTATTAAACATATAATTTATACTAAAATATAATGCCAAATTAAAATATATAACGACATCAAACAACCTACAAACATCACATCAAATACGACTTTTTTGACCGCCCTGCTCTTTTGGCTTCTATCTTTAAAACTATAGTAAAAGTTGTATGTAAACCATAAACGAGATATATAAGGTACATAGAATTAATATACACTTAAAAAAACGTTAATTAAATATTAATATTTTTTAATATTTCTGATAAAGTATTATTTAAAATATTATTTTTTTTACAGAAAATGTTAATATTGAGCTCTACTTAAAATGTTATTTTTTTTCTACCGATTTTCTACTGAAAATTAGGTAGCGAAATTAACATTTTCGGTAGAAAAAAATAATGTTTTAGGTAATTATTTACCGAAAATATTAAAAAAATATTAACATTTCCGGTAACGTCTTTCCTTAACCGTATATTAGGTTACCGTATGACAGAACTACCCTAGATAAACTAGTGTTAGGAAGTAGTCTTACTTCAAAATTTATAAATAATATATATTTGTATCTTTGTCAAGAATTAATTAAAAAATAAGTGTTTAAATTATATCCAAAGTTAATAATAAATGTCTAAAAAAAATTCTTTCAAAATAGGTGTCTAGTTTTTCAACGTTATACTTTTAGGTGTTTTAGCTATTTCGATTATTAAATTCGATCGTCATTTGACATAGTCAAATTTATAAATTTTTTACAGATATTTTAAAATATAAAACTTAAAATTATATTTTATTTATAAGAAACCTCAAATTTCTTTAAAATTATAAAATAACCTTAAAAATCTAAAATCTTTCATTTCAAATTCATTTACAGTTGTCGTCGATCGTCTCCAATCGTCATATGTATTGTTGGAAAACCACCTACCTATCGCCGTTCATCTATTAACCAGTCATTACCTTTGCTATTATCTCAAATACCTAAATATTTAAACCTCTATATTCTTAACCCTAGTCCTATATTTAATGGCTAAGGAATTTGATTGGTATTTAATAAAACAATCCCATTGTGAGGGAAGGGGAGGGAATTTGAGGGGAGAAGAAAATTTGGGATGGAGGTAAGGGGAAAGGGGACGGGAGACTATGAGAAATATTCTTTTTTTAAAAATGAGTTTCTCTTTTAAATACAATAAATTTAAAAAAATAAAAATAAAAATACAACACGTGTCACTTAATGATTTTTTTAATAATAGACACTTAAAAATGTAATAAAAAAATATTAAATACATGCTTTTAAGGAAAAAATTTAGGCATCAATTATTAACTTTAAATATGATTTAGACACTTATTTTTTATTAAACCTTTTATTAATGATTTACTTTTATATTATTAAAAAAAATTAATCTTTTAATTTCTTAATCTAACTTTATATTTTTATACTATTAACCCAAGATTTTATACTCATCTCTAATAATAAAATTCCAATCTAATCTAATCTTAATTCATTTTATTTTAAATTCTTCTAAAAGTGGACGTAGAAAAATATAAAATAATTTTTATAGTAATTATTTATATCGTTTTATCTTCTGACTAAATAAAGTTAAAAATTTGTATTTATATATATAAATATTAAAAGAGTAAAATATAAGAATGTGCTATAAAAAACCTTTAAACTTTTTTATGTTTTATATTCAAGAATTGGTCGACTTATATTTAATATAAAAATTGAAATTTTGTATTTTTTACTGTTAAATCATAATAAATATAGTATTTTCCTCTTCCTCGTTTTCCGATTTTTTTTTACCATAAACAGTCAGCAAAATTGATTCAATAGGTCAGTAGTATATTTAATCAACTCATTAAGCAATTCGGATTTTTATTTTACAATCTATGACAAATGTTAAAGTGCAAGGCAAACTCATCCTGTCGATGTGATGAGTTTGCCCAAAAATTATTTTTAAATGGAATTAGGTAAGTGAGACCCGTGAGTACAATAATTTAATATATTTTGAAGAACTCCTCACGTACCGAAAATATTATTATTTTTAAAAAAAATAAGCAATTTTTTAATTTAAAGTAATAAAAAATAGTGAAACTCATCCTGTCGACATAACGAGTTCTAAGTGAATTAAAAAAAACCTTCACCAATGGGCAACTTTGAAATTAAAAAAATATATTCGTTGGAACTCGTCACATCGACTGATAACTCCGTAAGAAGACTATATTTTGGGTCTTTTTACTTAAGTTATTGATTGTCTAAAAAATATTGTCATAGCATTTTAGTTACATATAGTTGCTTTTAGGAGATTCATTGCAAGTGGTGAAAAAGTTTTACCGCTGCAAGTTTTTCTTGATAAAACTGATGTTGCTGATGAAAAGGGTTATGCATTGGCTGTGATTGTGCAGGAGATGGAAAATGACCGATGAGAGAATTATTTGCCATGACAATTTTAGAGCGAGGGCTAAAGGAATTGATGATGATGACCATGAGGAATTTTTCGCCACAACAAGTTTTTCTTGCAAGTCTGGAAGCAGTACAAGACAAAGTAGTTGACGTCGCGCGGCCAACTGTCCAAGGAACCTCACATGAATACCCTGCCCCTGCTGATATTTTAGGACCACCACCAGCTGCCTTAAAATCACATTTTGGGCTTGATTACAAGGGTAAATGAGGGAATTTCAATGGCATAAAACCCTAAAAATTCCCCACTATAAATAGAAAATGATGCCCAACATTTAACGATCCCCACTCTCACCTACCCTAAAAGATTTGGAAAAGACGATTACAACAACTTCTCCACCGTTATTTTGGGAGTAGCGACTATGTCCTCGAGAGAGGCTATATCCTCCATAGCCGAGATTCGTTGGAGTAGCGACTTTGCCCTCGAGAGAGGATAGCCCGCTGGAGCGGTCAATGGTGGTGGTTTGATGTCACAGTAAAAACCCCTGTTTTGGGAGTTTTCTTCTCATTATTCTTCATTTATTATCTTTTTATTGGGCTTGTACTTAATGATGATTTGGGATGATTTTAGCCACACCATGAAAATTTGGTGTTAGATTTGTTGGGTTTATGTTTATTTTGTGATTAATGGATGATTAAGTATATTTATGTTTAATTTTGTTTTGTTCACTGTTTTAACTTTATGTCGTAGCCTTTTGAGATATTGCCTTATGCCACGACATAAAGTTCTTAGCGTTTGTAAGAGCTATTGAGAGATTGTCATTTTTCTAAGAGTAGATACCTAATATCGAGAAAGTTATGTTAGATCTATGTGAACAAGGGAACTGATATGTGATGGTGAGGTTTTAATCTTCCTTAAAGATAAGGAGAGGGTTTTAAACGACTAAAAGGGATAACATTTAATCGATAGGCTAGGACCACAGTTTACACTGAGAGGTATTGTCGTGGAAATAGTTTTATCAGGTTCTTTACTAGAGATAACCTAGGAATACTTATAGTAAATCTTATCGAGCAACATATACATAGTATACTTAGACCATCCTAACAATAGAATAATTTCTCGCTGTAGTAAATCCATCCAATTACTCCGTTAGAAACTTGATTGTGTGAGGTTGTCAGTCTATTTCCAAAGTTTAGAAAATTTTTTCCTTTGCAACTTTTTATTGTTTACTTTTGCATAATTTTCTTGCCACGTCACAAAATTCATGTTAACTTCATTTCACTAAAATTTCTTGCCAAAACATAATTTTCCACTTGTTCATACCATCTGCCACAACATATTTTTTCTTTTGTTTATACCATTACATTTAGATACTTAGATTTAGTTTTTGACACCTTTTTGCTATAACATCATTTAAAAGCCCTCAAATTCATGTGGAGATGATACTCACTCACTCCTATATTACTTGCATCGATTTTGTATACTTGCACATATTTACGTGTTGTAGTATTATATATTTACACGCAATCAAGTTTTTTTATACCAAGAACTCGAGACCTAACCTCAGTGCATCAGCCTCCTCTCTCGAGGCCAAGAACTTTCAGCGTTTTCAAAACAAAGAGGTTGAGAAGAGATTTCAAGCATTGCAGAGATGAAAAGTTTACATGGAAGAAGGTTTTGTGTTTCCCGACGAGGATGAGGAGTCATTTAGACCTGAGGTGATTGATATTGTTAAAAAATACAAATGGGAGAAGTTCGCGAGACACCCCAAGGTTGTGGTACCGATGATGGTCAAAGAGTTCTATACGCACCTAGGAGACCAATTCTAGCACTCGGTGTACGTCCGAAGCACACTCATCTGGTTTACCATTTCAGCTATCAATCGCTACTTCAAGCTCAGGAAGATTAAGGATTGACACAAGAAATTCATTGCCGAAACAGACTCTGAAATTTATAACGGGGTGCTCGAAGACCTGTGCTTTGGCTAGGTCAAATTTAATGGAACTGCTCCCAACCGCAAGCGAGTTGATCGCCATGCCCTCAAGCCTGTTACCAAGCTATGTAACCATATTTTTCAAGGGTAAGTTGATGCCCACATACCATAATTCAACTGTGTTGCTGAGGCGGTTGATGCTCATTCACTCCATCATATACGGACGACCAATCAACATCGGTAAAATTATCTTATGGCAAATCCACGCATGTACTAAGAAAGCTAGAGGTAGTTTAATTTTCCCAAATTTAATTATTGCCTTGTGTAGGAAAAAGAAAGTCCCCGAGGATCCCTGTAACATCCCAAATACTGGGTTAGTGACCAAATTATAAAATTTTAGAATTCAATGACTAAATTAGATAAATTGAAAATTTTAAGGACTTCAGTGAAATATTTTATGTAAGACTAAATAGCAAAGAATGGTTAATAGAAGGGCAAAATGGTTATTTGACCAGTAAATGAATTAAAATTGCTATTGGTTATGTTATATACACATGGAGATTGTGGACGGCAAAAACCCAAAATATCCAAAACTATCTTCATTCTTCTTCCTTCTTCAGCCGTGAACCCATTTGGAAAGGTGAGTGTCATGTTTATTGATTATTTATCAAATTTAAGCTTGGTTTATGTTCTCTAGGTAATACTTAAGCTTAAGGAAAGCTTAAGATTTCTTAGAACCAAAAGATGAGAGAGTTAGGAAGGATTTAATATAAGAGGTATTCAAGTGATATTGTTGAAAAGAGTTAGTAAGTGAAGTTTGAGATTAAATTTGACTTGTCATCAGTTAGAATAAGGAGTATAAAGTGTTAGAAATGAAATTAGAACATGTATGAAATTTAGTAAGATTCTTGGTTTTAAGATTTATGATGAAATATTGAAGATGAGGATGTGTTATATGAATATAAGAAGGTTTGAGTAAGTCTAGTTAAGTTTAATGGCATGAAAGAAGTTTAAAATGGAAAGTATAAGTAGGTATTGGTGAATTTTCAAGTTAAAATGATGAATTTTGGGCAAGGGGTATGGGTATTGTTCATCCAGTACCGATACTTCAAAGATAAAAGTGTCATATTTGGGGTAAGGGTATCGATACTATATGAATAAGTATCGATACCATAAGCTAAATTATGATAAGTTATTCAGGGTGTATCGATACCTAAAGGGTAGTATAGATACCCTTGGTACCGATCCTTAGGAGAGTATCGATACCATTTTTTAAATGGAATTCCAGAACTAGGAAAGGGTATTGATACCAAAACACAGTATCGATACCACAGTAAAGGAAGTATCGATACCATACATTGGAAATTTAAATTAAGTAGTTATTTTAACTTAGGTTATTAAGGATCGAATTATAATGCTTAGAATTCTGATATTCATATCAAATGTATAATGGTGTAGATATCGAGCATAAGCAAGTTTCGGAACGATCAAAGAGTTAGGAACAATCAAGAGAGGGATAAAAGTTATAGGAGTTGATTGGACTCAGTGATGCTAAGGTGAGTGTATATTATAGTATAGATGTTTTTTTTATGGAAACAAGACTTGTGATAATTCTATTTCTTATGTTTGATTTCATGGTTCAATAGTTATGGACATATATATGTTATGATCATTATAAGCACATGCATAAGTGACATACGTTTCTATGTTATAATATATGTTATTTGATCCATATGAATATAATAGAACAAAATATAAACTATATGATATGAGATAAATGATTATATGCACATATGATATATGTTATGATAAAATATATACGATTACATGAGAAATGTTATGAGTTATATGGATACATGTATATGTGATGAATTAGATGAATATATGAAACATATAAATGTTCAAGCCCATATTATGTGATATGAGAGTCGTGGGTATAATTGGCATGCCATGAGTCGAGTGTTCTACGAGGTCTTTCGAGACATATATGAGGTCATTCGAGACAATTTTATATGCCACTCAGTGGAAATTTATACGAGCTGTGGTGACAGTATATGTGCACAACCTCAATGTACTCACATACCTTCAGTTTTCAATAATGCACATCAACATATAAAAGTTATAAAACAAATTACCTTTATAATAAGATGGCATGTTGTTATTCGTTAAATGTACGATTATATATGTTATTATGGAGTAGTTATATAATGATTATGATTACATACTAAAATGATTGGATTGCACATTCATGACTTAAGTATTGCATTAGTGTATTGTATGCCTCACTAAGTATGTGAGTTAGCGTGTGAGTGTTTCACACGTAGGTACCAAGAAGTAGGAAGATCAGAGTTAGGATCTATCAAGACAACATACCTCTCCCAGAAGATCATATCAGAAGTGATTCAAATAATATGTCATTTTGTTGTATTAATTATTTTGGCATGTAATCAAGTTTAAATCACATATTCTCTTATCGATTTTGTAATATTTTGATTATACTTATGTAAATTAGTTAACTTATATTTTAATGAAAATTTTAAATGTTTCCATAATTTTGTAAGAGTAAATCCTTTGAAAGGTCAATGTGACACCTCATATTTATATCCGGGTCTGGTACGGGTTAGGGGTGTTACAATCCCATTGAGGAATTCATCAAGCCAAAGGAGGTCATTACAAAGAAGAAAGTTTAATGAGCTTTAAAGGTGATGCCCCGGTCAAAGTGTTGGAGCGAGGGGTGAAAACAGTTGTAGTGACGAGGATGACTGTTATAGTAACTTCCACTCAAGAAACCAAGGAAAGGTTGGTGCGTCTAGAAGGCCAAATATAGACTTCTTTACATATGTCAAGGTGAGGGATACTCCGCCAATGATTTCTTCAAGGAGCTACTACCAATCTCTAATGAAAATTCGCCCCTGATGAGATTTTGCCCAAGCCAAAACCATCAACACCATAAGGCGGGTAAACATTTTATGCCTCGACGGAAAATGTCCAGCCCAACTCTCCAATAAAGCCTCCTCAATTGCTTCACACTTCTCCTGGTTACAGAAGAATGAGCTCAACAGCCCAATTTCCTCGGAGTATACTCAGGTGCTTCAACCAGATTTGTTTGAGGAAGTAACTACCCAACCTGAAGATGGTCCTGAAGATGCTGCCCCCAAACTAGCCACCGAGCATACCACCAAACTTGTTGCTGAGGAAGAAACAAGCCAGCCTTTGGAAGACCCAGCTGAGAACCCACCAATAGAAGAATTACCACGACGAGTTAGTTCTCTTAGGACCAGGCGATGCCTCAAGTGTTTAACCGGTCGTGCACCTATTGAGATTTTATCACTGCACATGCTCGACGATATATACTATGATAACCCACCCCCACTCAAGAGACGCAACACCCGAACGTCTAGCAAAGTTGCCCCACCACAATTAGGTACCTCATGACTTTTGCATTTGCAATGCATTTAGATTAGTTTAATTTACTTAGTTTTCATGCATTGAGGATAATGCATCACTCAAGTTTGGGGGATGTATTATGCTCGTACTTAGTAATTTGCATTGATAATATTAGTAGAAATTTTTTGTTTTGGCGTTAGTTAGGATTAGGTTAGTTACTTGGAATAAGTTGATGATGCCCGATGATGATAAAATATTTTTTTCCATGGCTAGAATTTAATTTGCATGACTGTTGAGGATGATAGAATCGACCCTAGGACTTGATTCTTTATGAATCTGTGAACACGATTATATGTTTTTGTGCTTGAGGAACTTAGAAATTTTTTATGAAAGAACTTTTGAACGCCATGGTATGAAATTCTAGTAATGAACTAAACTGTTATATCAATGTTTGAAAGGCTATGTTAAACTCCTCAATATTTTGAATTGTGTTAAATTGTAAATAAATACCTCGACATAACTGTAGAGGGACACTCCTTTGTGTGACGGCATTGCCTGAAAACCCCCTTGAATAAATGAAAGCCTTAGTACACGAGTGAATGAAAGTAGTCACAGGATCACTCTACGTATTTTCTTTGTTGAGGCATCGTCTGGATACTGCGTTTCAATAAATGACAGCCACATCAAGGGTAAATTGTAGTTGTGATAGACTGACTCCCCTTGTGCAATGTTAAAAAAAATTGAAAATTGAAAAAAAAATAAAAAAATTTAAGTGTTGAATAAATAGGAGTAATTTTGTGCTTAATGAATAATTTTATGCCTTGGAAAAACAAAAGAACTTACTTAGGGACTTTCTAATTTTGTTAAGCATAGACTGTATACAATCACACACACACACACGCTTGTAAAGGATCTTGGCCTAGGGAAAAGTACTCGACTTCTCAATTAGTCTAGCATGTTGAATCCACACTTTTGTTGAGAGCTGAAATTTTAGACAACTTGAATTTCCTAATTAAAATTTTTCCATAACATTTTATTTTATGTTATTCATTATCCATTTCTTGAGGACAAGTAATAACTTAAGTTTGGGGGTGTGATAACTCCATAAAAAGACTATATTTAGGTCTTTTTACTTAAGTTATTATTTGTCCAAAAGCCATTGTCATAGTATTTTAGTTGCATTTAGGACATTTCATTGCATGTGGTGGAAAAGTTTATCCGCGACAAAGTTTGTTTGATAAAATTGATGCTGCTGATGAGAAGGGTTGCAAGTTGTCTGTGATGATATATGTGATAAAAAATTATCAAAGAGGAAATTATTTACCGAGACAATTTTTTATACAAGGGCTAAAGGAACTGAAAACGATGACCGTGAGGAATTTTTTGTCATGACAAGTTTATCTTACAAGTATGATGCAGTACGAGACAAATTTGGTGACGTCGCGTGGCCAACTATTCATTGCACCTCACATAAACCTCTGCACGTGCCAAGAATTTGGGACCACTGCCATCTGTCATATTATTCATGGAATGGGCATGAATTCAAGGGTAGTAGGGAAATTTCAAGGGAATTAATCCCTATAAATTCCCCACTATAAATAGCACAGTATGCCTACCATTTAAAAAAATTCCCCTCTCTAACATACCCTAAAAGCTTAAAAAAAACGGCTACAGTAACTTCTCAAACATTCCCCTCTCGCCCTTCCTTGGTGTCCTCCATAGTCGAGCGTCGCCGGAGTAGCGACTAGGCCCTCGAGAGAGGCTAGCGCACTGGACCAGTCATGGTGATGGTTTGATGTCATGAAAACATCTCTGTTTGTTTGGGAGTTTCCTTCTTGTTCTTTATTTCTTATCTTTTAAGGGCTTGTACTTAATGAATATTTTGGGATTATTTTAGCTACACCACGAACTATTTTATTTGGTGTTGGAGTTGTTTGGATAATACTTTATTTTATGTTTAATGGATGATAAGTATATTTATGTTTATTTTTATTTTGTTCACTGTTTTAATATTATGCCTTAGTACTGTAAGAGCTTTTGAGAGATTGCCTGGTGCCTTGTCTTTGTAAGAGTTGTTGAGAGATAGCCGTTTTTTAGGAGTTGATACCTAATATCGAGATAGTTATGTTATATCTACATGAACAAGGGAACTAATCCAGGATGGTGAATTCTAATCCATTTTAGAGATAACCTTACACAACCAGACTTCTAATGGAGCACTTAGGTTGGATTTGTCATGGCGAGAAATTATTCTATGCCTAGGATGAACTAAGTATGATGTGCCTATATTACCCGACATGATTTACTAAAGTGTTCATAAGATATCTCTAATAAAAAACATGATTCGACAATACCTCTCAGCGTAAACAATGTCCCTAGCATATCGATTAAGTATTATCCCTTTTAGTCATTAGAAACCCTCTCTTTATCTCTAAGGCAGATTAAAACTTCACCATCCCAAATTAGTTTCCTTGTTCACGTAGATCTAACCTAACTCTCTCGATATTATGTATCAACTCCTAGAAAAACGTCTATCTCTCAACAACTCTTACAAAGAATAGGAATATTATGCCAAGGCACCAAGCAATCTCTCAAAATCTCTTACAATGCTAAGGCATAAGATTAAAATAGTAAACAAAACAATAATAAACATAAATATACTTATCATCCATTAAGCATAAAATAAAGTATCATCCAAACATTTCCAACACCAAATAAAATAGTTCATGGTGTGACTAAAATCATCCTAAAATATTCATTAAGTACAAGCCCTTAAAAGATAAGAAATAAAGAACAAAGAGAAGGAAACTCCCAAAAATAGAGCTTTATCGTGACATCATACCATCACCAAGACTGCTCCAACGCGCTTCAGCACGCTAGCCTCTCTCGAGGACCTAGTAGCTACTCCGGTGAAGCCCGACTATAGAGGATACCAGGAAAGGAGAAAAAGAAAGAAGGTGGAGAAGAATGATGTTGCTGCCTCTCCCAAATCTCAAAAGGTGAATAAAAAATAAGGGTTTTTTAGGGTTTTGTGCCCTTGAAATTCCCTCATTTACCCGTGTAATCTAGCCCAAAATGTGATTTTAAAGCACTGGTGGTGGTCCAAATCCTTGCCAGGGGCAGAGGTTCACGTAAGGTGTAATAGACTTCTGGCCACGGGTGGTCAGCTACTTTGTCTTGTACTGCGTCCAGACTTGCAAGAAAAGCTTACTACGGTGAAAAATTCCTCACGGTTATCATCATCAGTTCCTTTGGCCCTTGCTCTAAAATTTTCATGGTAAATAATTATCTTATCGGTCATTTTCCATCTCATGCATGATCACACCCAACACACAACCCTTCTCATCAACAGTATCAATTTTATCAAGAAAAACTTTTCGTGGGAAAACTTTTCCACCACATGTAATGAATGCCCTAAATACAACTAAAATGCTATGACAATGGCTTTTAGACAATCAATAACTTAAGTAAAAAGACCCAAAATATAGTTTTTTACGGAGTTATCATCGATGTGTTTTTTTAAAATAATTCTAAAAATAATTTATTATAAACTAATTTATTACAAAATAATAATAAAAGTTTTTTAAACTAATACAATCACTAAAAAAATTAATTATATTTCCGTAATTACTGACGATATCGAGAAATGGTTAAATGATAATGGTGTGAGGTTCATTGATTTCGTCGCGGTCGTCCACCTTGATCTTCATCTTCGTTTGTTTCTTCTTCAACATGAGGTGTACTGAACATCACTCCACTTTGAGTTCCACCTTCAAAATACAGTGATGGAGTATTTAAGGTATTTGACGCCATCATTGACGTCATCGACTCGAATTGCTTACTGAATTTAGTACCTTTTGATCATATATATGATGGTTTCATTCACCCACGGGTTCAGTCGAAGATGGTTGAGCACCTTGCATTGCATTTCATAAACCTCTAACCCAATTCGACTGACTTTACATTGAAGCATGACATGTAGGATAAAAATCATAACTGGTCTGAGATGCAAAATATTCTACAAAAGCAAAAGAACAAGATTATGAACAGTTGTAATCTCGAAACTCATAGATACAATATAATAATCTAAAAGATATACTGGAATTCCTGCCACAAGAGTGCTCCACAAATTGCCCAAGCTACTGACCTATCAACGGAAAACATCTGAAGATTGAGCTTACAACTCAACAGTATAATCGCTAATCTAGAGCAGCATTAAGAGTTTCATAAATATAAGTGTGCTAAAGATTAAGTACTAAGTAGTAGGAAGATGCATGATCTTAATCAAGTACTACTTACATAAGGCTTAACTGATGTGTCACTGAAATAGGGGTCTCACACTTCCCTTAATCCTATGCTAAGGTCCTCGCCATGAGTACACGACTAAAGGGTCTATAATCCTAATGACTGTATTGCTATGCATTATCTAAATGTGACTCTAACACCACTATTTATTTCCTGAATGCAACATTGATTTTGTGGTGCATTATCTGAATTAACACTGGCTTTGCTATGCTAATATATGGTATCATACAACATCAGACACTAGCTTACTGAGAGGGGGTACCAGTATTACAAAATGTCAATAAGGTTCCTCTAAGCTGCTGGATGATCTATTGGTATCACATAGCATCGTGTAGACCATCTAGAATGAATCTCGGCGTTACACAACATTAGATATTCACACTAAACTAAAGCGTTGGCTTGATATCACACAACATCAAGCCAAGCTTTTCTGATAACTGGGGTATTAGACTGATACAACTACACATGCATGTCTAATGCCCAAAGGTCATACAAAACTGACGCTGCTAACCTACTCATTGCAAGTGTTCGGGCCTTGTGCCCTATCTAGCTCCTGAAGTGCCTCACACACTGATAATACCCCACTAGGGCAACTAAGGTAACTTGGGTATACCCTAGCATAGCTGAACTAACTAAAGGGATGCTATCCTTTCACTAGATGCTACCTTTCTTTATCTCTACCTAAAATGTTATGCAAAGTCTTATTGGTCTGTTACTGTTGTTATTTAATACGCTGCCCCAATCTGGCCACTCGCTACTTAAGTGTATTTTAATCATTTTCTATCTCTAGTGAGGTCTCTACGTATTCTCAGGGGTTTACGATGATTTTTGTTGTTGTTGTTCGCTGGCTGAACCAACCGCTAGCCCGATACTTGACTTTGGTTCAACACTGGGTAGTGACACTCTGATCGCCCTCATTGAACTTCTTTTCAATACCCTTCGAATTAAAAGGACAACTTACACCTCCTATATTCACTAACATTCTTGAAGCCCACAGTTTTCGCTATTCTTGAATCTAATTTGCTCATTGTACCGTTGTTCGGTACATTCCCTTGCAAAGATCCTCATTATTAACTACCAGTACACATGCTCAACTAAAGATACATGGGCGTATTACACTTAATATGGTTGCATCCATTGAAACCCACATTTAAACCCTTTCTTTTACGCTCATTTTAGTGTTTTACGCATATTCGATCCCATTTATGGTCATACTATGGGTCTAGGGCCTTCCGGGCAACATTTTAGGCCTCTTTAGACATTTTGGAAAGGGGTTTCAAAACTACTTTACGGGGTTTCAAAACCTCTGATGCAAATTTGCATTCTAGACAAAGGGTTTTGAAACTAGCTCAGGGGTTTTTGAAACTTCTGCTGCAGATTGCATTGTTTCTTACGAGAAAACTCTCCAAATCACTCTAAAAACTCCCCTAAGGTCCCCAAATGTTTATTAAAGCTTATAGAAGTTGTTAATGGTCATCTTGCACTATAAAAACACTATATTTTTTAACAAAAAATCATCCAGGATAAGAATCAAAGATAAACCCTAATATACCCAAATACTCAAATCATTAACAAGCATTATGGTTTATGGAAATCATGACACCACAAAGGATTAGAAATACATTACCTTGTTTAAAGGATCCCAAAATGAAGCTTCTTTAGCTAACAAACACCCTCTACCAAGTCTTGGATGTAAAACCCCTAATTCTCTTAAAACCAAAGAACCCAAAGCTTTAAATCACTAAAACGATGTTGGTGGAGGGATTAGAAATGAAATTGAAGCTTAAAAGAAGTAGAAAATAGCTCAAGGGACTTACCTGTAACTTATGAAACTTGGAGAGAATGAAGAAATGAAAATGAGAAGGAAAGAAGAAATGAAGAAAATAAGAAGATAAAGAGAAATATAAAGCCTTCATCTTTTTAAAATTGAGCAAATTACACTTTTGGACCTTCTCACCTTTTTACTAAATAAAAATCTCATTTTTATGGCTAATTGAGCTCTAAACCGATCCAATTCAGTCAACTTGTCCCAACGACTTAAAATACGAATTTAACAGGGTCCACTTACCTCTCGGGTAAACCCAAAACTACTAACCTGAACTTTGGGGTGTCACATATACAACATGCTTCTTCGATCAATCTCTTTATACTTCCCACGCGTATCAATTCTATGAAGTGTGTCCATCTCAAATATTTACATAAGAATCTATCTGTGACGCAAACTAGCGCAACACTCTGTCTGTGACGCGTATCTCAACATTCGTAAAATAAAGCAAAGGCGTTACTACACACCACAACTCCGAGCTTTAAAAAAATCCCGGTTGCAGTAACTAGTAGATCTTCGGCTCACAATATAAAATCCAACAAAACTGTAAACATTAATTAAATTATAGAAAAATAGTATAAATTATAAAAAAAAAATTTGAATAATTTACTAAAATAATATTTACCCCATGTTTACCAGTGATATCTATCCTTATTTGTATATCAATTTTTGTTGCACCCGACACCTTGCTCTCGGTAATTTTATGTCGCCATCTAAATCACATAATAAATAAAAATTAATGAAAAAGGATGATTTTGGAACATAATAAATAGTTGTGACCATTTTGTAACTTTAATAGTCGAGAGCCTTAACAAAGCAACATTCTACAGTCAGATGATCATTTTGTAATTTTTAGTAATAGAGAAACTTAATAAAGTAATACCCTATAATTAAAGGTCCATTTGTGTACTTTACTCATTTTTTTATTAAATTTGATGTAGAAATTTTGGACCACATGCTAATTTTAAGTACTTTCTGTTTTATTTTTCTACTTTTTGCACGTCATTTTTATGTTTCTTTATATATTATAATTTTCTTCATCTACGTGATATTATTCGTTTATTTTTATGGTATGTTATCAATCAAGGCTAAATAGCATTGTGCACGTTTAGAGAAAACTAACCACATATCATGCTTATATTTTTTAAAAAAATTCTCTATGTAGTTGGAACTAGGAACAAAACAATGTACAAGATTATTAGTCTTATAGTTAAAGAAAAAAATTCAACGGGGTTGGTTCAAATGGTAAGCAGTCTGATATCGCTTAAGCAAAGTCTCAGGTTTGAGTTATTGTGTATGTAGAAAATCTCTGTTGGGAGACTCACTCACCAAAACCAGGTGTACGACCCAGGTCGATCTAGATTAATTAAAGTGAAACCTTGAAAGTGGAGGTAAAAAAAGAAGAAATTTCTATCTCCTTTAATTTTCAAAGGAAATTATCTGACGTGAGCTGTTCGTAGTGAATACTTTGAAATTAAGTCAAGATTTTGATATTTTTATCATAATTTTTACATCAACGTCCATGCGTTTAGTTGGACTATTCATCCATTTAGTCGGTGACCAATGATGGAAATCGAAGGTGACCCGCATCGATGATAAGTAATTCAAGTATCAAATTAATATTTTATATAAAATTTAGGGTTAAATTAGTATTTTATATAAAGTTTAAGATTAAAATGACATTTTATCTGAAATTTAGGGGTTAAATTAAAATTTAATCACACATCAGGCCTGTGATGAAAGTGACCAAAAACAAACCTTACAAAAGCTGATAATCAAAATTGAACAGAGTAAACAAATAAGGGACCACCACTGTTGTTTACCCAAATAAATTTATTGCATACTAAATATGTAGAAAAATAATGGGTAAATTCACATTTAGTATCTAAATGTTTCATTTCAGTATCCGTTCAAAATTTAACGTTAAATTTTGAAAAAAATGAATGTTTAGGTACTAAAACGGACCAAGACTGATAGTTAATGTACTAAAAGTGTTAAGTTTTTAACGACATGGTATAGAAATGAAATAAAAACTAAATATTAGGTATGATTTTGAAAAAAATGAAAGTTTAGGTACTAAAATGGACCAAAACTGATAGTTTGTATACTAAATGTGTAGTTTATCCAAAAATAATTTGGTGACCTATCTGAAAAATAATTTGGTGAGAAACGTAAAAAGAAGTAATAGTTGAATGACTAATTACGTAGTTTAACTTAAAATTGGTTATAATAATACTGTCATAAACATCTAGGGTTTGAAAGGTTTTCAGACACAAGGGTTTTAGGGTTTAAGGAGGTGTAAAGGATGCCACGCACCACCACCGTCGACTGCACCGGCTGCCCTCCACTTCGAGCCCTAACTTTCGATTCACTTGGTTTCATCAAAGGTTTCCGATTCTTATCATCTTTAGCTAATTTCATTCCTACAACTGAGTTCTTCACTAATTTTGGTTTAAATTGAATAGTAATCGAAGCTCGAGGTAAGGGAGGAGGAGTTCCCAAAGTGGTGGAGATATGGGGAGATCCTGATGCTTCCAAATGTTTGGTTGCCGCTTCCCTTAATGACCGTAAAATCGATCCAGTGAGTTTTGTTTTGTTTTGTTTTTTTCAATAGGTATTGAAAATTTCTGTCTCTTTTCTTTATTGAAAATATTTTTTTCTTTTTCAGTTGTTAGCTGTTGCACGAAAAAATGGTGTGGTGAGTTGTTCTTCTTTTTCTATGCATTTTCCTTTTTGTTTAAGATCCGGCTTTAGTAGGATTCGTGTTGAATTTTTCCTTTGTTCCATATATGTATATACTGCAGATGGAGATACTTAATCCCCTCAATGGTGAACTTTCCTTTTCGGTGTCCGATGATAGTAATGCTGGTGTTAGACCAGAAGATAATGTTATTGTTGGGCTGCATTTGTTCGGAAAACGGAGATTGGAGTTAACATCGAGGTATTATCCTCAGTTTCTCCTTTTTTTACTGCTAAATGAAAATGAACTATGCTACTCTGATTTTTCATATTTCTTAAAGTATCTCTGTTTGATAACTTTCTGACATGGTATGGAGATATAACCCTTGATAGACCCTTAAAATATATGAACAAACTTAGAAAAATTGATTATGTCCATGTTGAAGGCATTCTTGTAGTTGACTCTCACACCCAAGTCTTAGTAACATAGGAAAATGAACAAGGTTCCTCTGCTTTCATATTTATGTAATTTAATATAATTACTGAAATAGATGGATCTTGGTAGTCATAATTCCTTTATTTGCATAACCTTTTTGATGTCTATAACAATTTTTTCAGGTCATGCACTTTGCTTGCATGTACGACAAAAGGACATGCAAGCATAAAAACAGTTGATATGGTTGATACTAAAGTGGATTCTGGTGCCCCGAAAACATGGAATGTATGTGCATCAGGAAATATATCATTTTCGGAAGTGGATGGAAGTGAAAGTTATGCCTTATTTGGAGGGTGAGTGTGTTTGTGTTGTATGACCGTATACATGAGCCTCCTACTTGATTTTTCTGCATTTGCTGATGGAGTATTTTGATGCTTGACTGGAATATTTATTATTTTCCTAATTCAGGAAGGGTGTTGAAGTTAATATGTGGGATCTTGAAAAATGTACAAAGATTTGGACTGCAAAGCCTGTGAGCCTTCTCAACCTCTCTGATTTTAAAATATTTACGTTTTAGTATCTGCTGTGTTTTCATTTCTCCTGATGCATCCCATATTGAACAGCCTCCTAGAAACAGCCTTGGTATTTTTACCCCTACTTGGTTTACATCTGCAACATTCCTCAGCAAAGATGATCACCGTAAAGTTGTGGCTGGTAGCAATAACCATCAGGTAATCTTTTGTAGCAAATTAGTGATCAGCCACTCCTTGAACATGATACTAACATATTAATATACCTTTGCTTGTACAGACATATTTTTTTCCTTTTTCCCTCTTCTTTGAAGGAACGTTATATTTGATTGTCTATTGCCAGTTTCTAGAATTATTTAGTTATTCTGTAATAAGAAGGCATGTCAGTTTCAAGATATTTACTAGTTGATTTCAGTTAAACTTTTGAAAATGTAATTTCTAGACAGTGTAGTTCTAGCTTCATGTTTGTGTGATTCATGGACTAGACCTTATTGAATTCTCAAGAACAGGAAAAAGCACGTTTTTTTTATCAATTTTATTAGGAATTATGAATATGTCGGGAATACGAGATTGAGTTGTAGCAATGCATTTCATCCTTATCAGTAGCATCTACCATATTGTATTTTAACCATTTCTGTTACAGGTTCGCCTTTATGATGTTTCTGCCCAACGGAGACCAGTTATATCATTTGACTTCAGGGATACACCTATAAAAGCTGTTGCAGAAGACACAGATGGTCATACAATCTATATAGGGAATGGATCTGGTGACCTTGCTTCGGTGGATATACGCACAGGTATGTGATTGATTCTATGTGCTTGTTCTATAATTCTTTATGCCATTTCTGCATTTCCGGTTATTGGTAGCTCAGTCATTACTCATTACTGTGAAGAAATTTAAGTTGGCTAGGTTTAAAGTGTTCTTTGAGTTCTCTGTGTAACAGATTATATTCATGTGCAATGTATCCTAATGCCTTGGCAAGAAATTCAGTTACATATTTGTTAGTTGAAATTACGTGGTTCAACTATTACATATTTGCTAGTTCAAATCGTGTGATTCAACTATCTGTATGTACTTGATGTTTCAATCCCTTTTCTTTGATGATTCTGCCAAAATTTGAGACAGGTTATGGAACTAAAGAAAACATAGGTTGGACGTATTGGTTTCCTGTAGAGTATCTGAAATAAGTAGAAACCACTGAGGCTTTTCTTAAATGATTTGAGGTTTATTTTTCCTTGAATTTCGATTAACGATGAAAGTTTTTCCTTATAGGTAAATTATTAGGATGCTTTTTGGGGAAGTGTTCTGGAAGCATCCGATCCATTGCCCGGCACCCTGAACTTCCCATGATAGCATCTTGTGGTGAGCATATGCCGTAGTGTTTGTAAAAGCAAGTACTTTTATAACCTGTGTTTGCACGCATTCTTCCCTTTTGTATTGGGAAGCTATTTTTTGGGACTTGGAGATGATTTTGTTGCTTGAAGAGCCAGGATAGGATGGAAAAAGAATTTCTAATGTGTCTCAAATGATTCTGAAGTGATTAAAATCCCGGTCCGGTTGGTTCAACCAGGAACCGTACCGTTAAGTCCAATGATTCAAATATTGAACCAGTCAACCTAAATTGTTGAATATGTTTTTGCGACTTTTAACCTGATTTTATCCAATTTGATTAATTTGTGCAAAAGAAAAAAAAATATTCCTTTTCATCCATATTTTGTTGTTAATATAATTAATCCCTATTTTTTTCTTTTTTTTGTGTGGTGATTTTATGAAATTTTCGTAGTTATTCATTGTTCTTAATTGTTGATATTGCTGGTTGAACTAGGTATTGAACCGGTTTGACTTCCAAATTGGTTTTTAATTCCTCAGTTTTTCCATACTCGTCATACTATTAATGCTTGCTCCCAATATTTTCTTGCTTGCCTTTTAAAAACACGAGTGAATTTGCAATTGTTAGCTTCTCGGCTTGTTAGATTGGAATCATTTTGCTTAAGGTTTATGTATTGCTGTTGTATTTTTGGGGCAAGTCATTTTATACATGCAACAAAACTGAGAAAATTTAATATTTTCCAGGCTTGGACAGTTATCTGCGCATTTGGGATATCGGAACAAGGCAGCTTCTATCGTCGGTATGTTCTGTTTGAAAAGTAGAGTTTAGATGTGGTTAATTACGTTGTGCATAAAAATACACTGCAAACAAATCACCTTTATCTGCCTACCAATTTTCTGGGTGCAGATTTTCCTAAAGCAGCATCTTACAAAAGTTGTTTTCGATACAAATTTTACCGATGAAGGTCAGTTCTTCCCCCGGAATCTTTATTGTTAACAATTAGGGGTTGCCCTTTCCGCCTCAGAGACTATATTGCCCCAATTCTTCATTTTCCTTGAAGTACTTGTATGGCGTCCTTGTCTCAAAAAATATTAGGACATGATTAAGGGATATGATCCTCTAGACACTTTACATTCATGGAAAACTTTCAAAAAGGAAATCAAACATATCCGAGTAACGTAGCTTTCTGGTGTGGATAGAGTGTAGGATCATCAGCATAAGCTGCGAACTCGAGAACATTGCAATCATGTGATTCATGCCTTTACATGGAGGTGTAAACCCCCATGAATCTAGGCTTTCTCCTTTGGGGATTGATGGGAGAATCAGTTGGAGTATGGGGAAGTTGGAGCCATTCGAATGTGAATTTTACAGTGTCAATGTTGTTGCTAATTTTGAACGTAATTCTCTTATATGCAGAAGTTAAACACGACGTGGCTGCACCTGATGCTCCTAGCATAGATGAAGTCCAAATTGCAGACGAAACCGAAAAACCACCTACAAAAAGAAAGAAGTCGTCGTCTAAAGAAAACAAAGAGCGAATAAAGAAAAAGAAGGAATCTAGAGAAAAAGAGGGAACGAAGAAGTCAATCCAAGAAAAGAAGCAAAAGTCAGGAACATGACATTAGCGATGATGATGCATAACCTTGCACCGAAAAGCTCTGATTTCAGACCTCAAAAGTACACATTATGATGAGGATGGCACGGCGAAGAAGCATGGGGAAAGATTGTTTAAAACTTGAGCAAAGGTATGTACTGCATTATGGTAGGGTTTGATAGACAAGAATTCCAATTGTATTAATTTAGTAACCCGGGAAAATGGACCGGTTAACTTGTTAAAGTCTGGAAGTGGAATGATAATGTTAGATTAGTGTGTAGGGATGAAGTTGATATCATTTTTATCTAGTTAACCACACCACATATTCCTAAATTATGACCACCATTCTAAATTGGTTCTTAAACTTTTGAACATTCCAATTTGATCATCAAATTGAGATTCTCATTGTGAATTGATTCTTAAACTTTTGAACATCATCAATTTGTTCCCAACCTTTTAAATATTCCTAAAATCATTCAAAAGGTTGGGGATGAAATTGGAATATTTAAATGTTCTTAGAATGAAAGTTATATTTTGTGGATGAATCTAGAATGTTAAAAAATTTAGGGATTAATTAGAATAAACTATTATGTAGATATAAAATTAAAATATTTAAAAAGTTAAAAACGTTTTAAATAATAATAATAATTTGAAGATTAGTAATATAATTAATTTTACTTTTATCATTCAAATTTATTTTTTTGAATTAAATTGAATAAAAAAATTATACCTTGTAATTATTCAATGTTATAAACATGTATAGTTTGCTAATAACGGTCATTATTTAACTTCGTTACCGTGGTACTTATAACGATCAAAATAGCACTTGTTATGTTTGCAATTGCGACAAACATAACACGACTGCAACAACAGTTTAAATCTCTAGTTATTTCAAGTGAAGTTGAGTCTGGACAGCTTAACTATCGTAAAAACACTAATTGTACCATCCGACACCGTTATTGTATGATTACAATAACATTTATTATGTTTCCAATCACAATACAATAACATTTATTATGTTTCCAATCACATTAAACGTAATGCAATCACAACTACATCTTAAATACATGATATAAGTGAAAATATACACATTCATGATAATCAAATTAATTCAAAATTTATTAAAAGAAACATAATCTGATGCCCCAGTGATTGCAAAATCAAGATCCAGAAAACGAGATAAGAATTCACTCAAAACAAGAAGGCTTATAGGGTAAGTCCAGAATGCATTCTTCAGGGTCATCGTATGTTAGATCGAGCAAAACACGTGTTTCTCCATAAGGATCTGTGCGTTTTAACTGATAACAATAGCAACCATACAAGAAAAAGACGCCGACTACTATGGAAACATCGACTAAAATGTCTACAACTCACCATGCTTTCTCTAAGGCAAAACCACATTTTGTTTATAAAATCAGGAATATAATATCAGAGTTCTCTTTCCTCTAATATTGGAAAATTACACGTTAAAACAGATGCATTGTCATAAATCATTGCTACTTTGACAGTAACAATCTGAATCAATCCCTAAGATGGTAACTGGTAAGCATAAGTCAGCATTAGCCAGTGAAAGGGTATGCAGATACCCAAAAAAATGATTGCAAACTCAATAGCAATTGCATAGAAAAGAAATAAGCTCGATGCTATATTGCTCCTACTTTTCGTTTTCCCTAACATACCTGTATTCGAAACCCGTATGCAGCACATATTGTATCATAGGCATGAGGGTAAGATCCTCGATACGTATGGAAAATCTTGGGAAAAAGTTGAGCATACCAAACATGTACCAATAACTGACGTTTGTCATAGGCTCAATGTGAATCATGAAGACCTTGCTTACCCTTGACCTCTTGCCCAATGGTAGAGCTGTATTGTCTCATTCGAAGCATGGCATGCTAGCAGCAGACAGTTTCGTGGTTGTACCATCCATGCAAACCTCATGAACAATGCCGAATAGACCACATTGCTAAGCACTGGAATTGAAGGGAATAATTAGAATCTTGGGCAGGCAATAAATGGCAAGAAAAATCGGTAGCTTCTTTGAATTATATTTTTTTACCTGATGTCATGTTGCCAGAAATCATTTCTGGGGGCTTCTTCATGTCCACCAATCCCTGACACATTCATTCGCAATATTCAGACACGAGTCATAAAGCAAAAGTTGTGTGTTTCTTCGATCCGGCGTAACTTTGTCCGAAGGGTGAGCAACTGAACATATTAAAAAGCTAACTTAAAGGGATGGTGGTTACACATACAGCGATAACAAATCCCCAGTTTGCAACAGGCCCTCAAAGTGAGTTGTTTTTGGCCCAACTGGACTGTTTAGGAATGCTAGGAAAAAGAAGCCATTTGTTACAAACGATGCAGAAATTAGCTCTGCAATGGTTGAAAGCCTATAAGTTGGAGAAGAATTATTATGGATCATCAAATTTCAAATTATTATAAATCATCAAAGGCTGTATTGATCATTTGAAACTACAGCCAAACATATAGCTATAGAAGCTATGTTAAAATTCCGAACGGTACTCGGCAAGCAAAACCAATTACACCCGGCTTCCTATTCAGCCTGGCGTATTGCATCACACACCCCATGCCACTGGAAATCAGAATCTGAAAATCATTTGACTCTGCTTGGTTAAAAGATGCTACACAAGCTCATATACTAATAGCTGCGCTATCAGCTTGAATGATTCTCGACGCTTTCACCAACAATACTCGATTTTCTGAAAATCAGTGAGAATGCTATCAGAACAAAAAACAATCCTTGGAAAATTGTAACATCATGAAGAACTACGTAGTTATCAATGTTATTAAAAAGGAAATCTTCATGCTTAAATTAAATCGCCACAACATCAGGCAAGTCCTGTGTAAATCATTAATCATATTTTCTCCCTAACTCACAGTACTTGTTTTTAGCCTTTGTTAGTAGCACCGAGAGTGCATCGCAGGGATGGACCAAGGGGGTGTCCCTGGGAATTTTAGATTTTCATACAATTTAATTATTTTCTCCATATTTTCTATTGATAATCTAATTTTGTTTCTAAACTTTTATACGAATTTGAAATTTTCAGGCGGCGACCATCCCTGTAAAAACAGATCATAGAACTGGAAGAAAACACCTTTGATTGCTAGACATATGATCAAATCCCAGCTATATATATTATTTATAAAAACCTAAAACTAAAAGACAAAGAGAGAAACACTTGTTATTCAATAAATATATTTCCCCAGAAATTGATTTTGAAGCTAAAATCCTTAATCCTACCGGCGTCAGAATAGAGGAACTTGTTTTTTTTTTAAACGATGGCCATACATTTCAACTTATATAGAAGCACAAAGTAATCTAACTTTAAACACAATAAATAAAAAATGCATACTGAAAGAATCGGATCAATGAAGCAAATCGCGATTCAGCTAAGAACATCAGTGAATCAAATATCATATGTCGAGGAAGAACATGATGACGGTGACGAGGTGTGTATGTGGAGGTAGATGAAGAGGAAGTGAATCAAAAGGCGATTACTTTTGTAAACGATTACGCTGGAGAAGTCAGACGACGGTTGGTGGCGGTGGAAGGAGTGGAAGATGGAAAATGTTTGGTAGGAGAGAAAGCTAGCTAAGAGGAATTTGATTGTTCTACTTTTGAGTTTTGATTCTGTGAGGCCGAGTTTATATCAAGATTTAAGCATAAAATGTCCCTAAACTTTTGCAGAGGAAAAAGAGGGGCTTAAACTAAAGGCTTAATACAAAAATAAATGCATCTAACTTTACCTCCAAAATTTTTGTAATAATAAAATATTATATTTTAACGAAAAAATAAAAAAAAATTAAAAAGTTAATTTATTTACAAAAGAACTCCCAAACTTTTGATGAAATTATAAAAAACTAAAATATCTCATTTCAACCTCGTTACCATGGTGGAACATCAGAAGAGCACTGACGGAATGACTGCAAGGATAGGTTTTGAGCGGAACTGGACGGTGGTTTGAATGGTGGTGACGGCGTGGCATATGGACATCGAGATCGATTAGAATCGACGAAAAATAGCAACGGTGGCTTAAAATCCGACGAAACTTCAAACGCTTCTCCACAACAAATGGTGACAGCTTACGGCAAAAGGTCACCGGGAGTTTGATCGAAGGTCAACGCCGGTGCTGATTATAGTGGCGGTGATGATCACCACCGACCAGCCAACGACCTATTGCAGGGCAGGGGAAGGGGGAAAGGGAGCACGTGGGTGGCATTGTTCCTTTTTTTTCTTTACAAAAATAATTTTTATTTTTAAATAAATTCTTAAAATTATCAAACATGACATGTGTCACATAACGATCAATTAATGATGATTTTTAACGGCATGTACCTAAATGTATAACTTTAGAAACATTAGACACCTATTTTTAGCAAAAAAAAAATTTAGGTACTAAAACGTTGTTTTAGACAAAGTTTAGACACTTATTTTTGTATTAAGACTAAACTAAAAAAAATACTCAAACTATGCCATTTCTTTTGTTTTAAGTACATGAACTATTTTTTTTACCAAAACTAAGTCCTTAAACTATTATATGTAACCACTTTAAGTACCTAAACTATTTTTTGATCAAAATAAATCCCTAAACTATGACTCTTTTTTAATGTAAGCCCTTAAACTATTTTTTAATCAAAACAAATACCTAATTTTATATGACGTGTCACCATCTTATTGGTCAAAAAATATTTTTCTAAATAAAAAATGATAGGACTTAAAATGATTAAATATAATAGTTTAAGGGATTAATTTTACCAAAAGATATTTTAGGTACTTAAAGCAAAGAGAATACATAATTTGAGTTATTATTTTTAATAAAAAATAATTCAACCTCTATTTTTTTTATCTAATTAAATTCTTATATTAAGATATTAAATCAATTTAAATATCAAATTTACAAATTATATTAATTAAATATTTTGGTCAATTTTAATAGTTAATAGTTTTAAGTTATTTATCACGTTAAAAACCTTTAATATTACGATATAATATTTTTTTTTCAATTTTATTTTAAAAAGTTAACAATCAATGTATTAAAGAGTCACCTTCATGTTTGAGTCATTATATATGCATAAAATTCTCGTTGGGAGACTCACCCACCAAAATTAAGTATGTGACTCAGGTCAGTCCAGATTAATCAGGACAAAATCTTAGAACTGAACGAAAAAAGAATAATCACATTGTTTTTTTAATATAAAAATTTATTTGAATGAAAAAAAAATTAAAAGTTAGATTAATTTCAATATAAAAATTAAGGGCGTTAGCTAACATTTTATTGAAGATTGGCACTCGGTTAATTTAACATTTGTTGACTTTGCATTATATTAGGATGTTTTAAGTAATTTTATATTGGGTAAGTTACACATGTCATAAATTATATATATATTTAATATATGACCTTTCAAATATTATAAAATAATTATTAATTTTTTCAAATAATTATAATATAATTATTAAAATTGATTAAATTATAAAATAAGTAATCAAAGCAACATAAACACCTTTCAGATGAAAAATTGTCCAAAAAACAACTGTTGTCAAGTATAAGCATCATCATCATCAGTACTTGAACAATGCCTGATATATGGGCCAAAATAACAATGACATGTACTCAAAACATGACAGAACTCTAAAATCTTTCGTCCCTGTTTGTATGTTAAAAGAAGCAACATTCATGAGACCACCCATAGAATCTCATCTGCAACGAGGTCTCTTCAAGAGAGTACTTTCTTCACCTCTTCCGTAACCTCTTTCGGGGGCTTCTCGGCATGGAGCTTCGCGATTATCCCCTTCTTGGAATAATAATCTATCACCTGAGTTTTGAATAACACACCATCTAGAATGTTAATGGCAATTCATAAAACATTTAATTAACATCATGGAGTTCATACAAGTTTAAAAATAAAACAGCATTTATGAGTTTATAATAAACGTGTTCCCTCAGATACGAGGTAAAGATTGAAGTACTTGAGCTTGCTCCTAAATGCTTGATTCCCATGCTTGACTTTAAAGCGCTTGAGCTCGACTTTAAAGTCAAGCATGGGAATCGAGCCTTTGGGCAAATGAGCCTAATTAAGCAAGATCAAGTACTTCAATCATTACCTCATATCTAACTCGCACTTCGATAATAAGCTTAACCGAGCTCAAGCTGAGCCTAGAATTTCAAGCTGAACTTGAGCTTCTTAAAGCTTGAGCTTGACTTGACTCATTTACACCACTACTTATAACCCATTTATCTCCCTTTTGAGTATCATGCGTTGCAGCTATTATAGTAACTATGCAATTCCAACTAACTTGTAAAAACTAATCGTAAAGATATATTGTTGGTCTTTCACAATTTGCACAAGGTTGAGAATAGAGAGAGCATACCGGTTCGGTTTGCCTGTGAAATGTCTCTAGCCTTGACTTGAGAACTTCCGCAGTATCATCTTTACGTTGAGTCAAAGGCTCCCCAGTCACCTTGAAGAGAAGTAAAACAAGAATTCATGATCGTTAATATAACTGCAACTACTTTGGGAAAATCGGTAATGATGTTATATAAACGTAAAGGTTAAGTTAAGAGATTGAAGAAAACAAGTCACCAATAAATTTGCATAAGATTAGTTCATATGAACTGTCTTACGAAAAATTGCTTAATGTACCACTCGCCCAGTCAACTTCATCAAGTGGTGAAAAGGTGAAAAGGCTCTTTGGCAATAGACTGAATTTATGGGACAAACTGAAGTAAAATTGTTCGACTTACATCATCAACGCCGGGAACTTTAGGAGGTGCGAATTTTGTATGGTAGGTCCTACCACTAGCAGGGTGGATCCAGCGAGCAGTAATCCGCTCCTCCAAGATCGAATCATCAATTGCAAAATCAAGCACCTTATCAATTTTAACTCCTTTCTTTTCAAGCATTTCATCAAGCTGCAAGCCAAAGATCAACAATACATGATAAGCGTGGGTATACATACAAATTTTAAAAACACAAGGTGGATAAAGATTTGAAAGAAGGAAACACCTTCTGTGCTTGGCCAACAGTCCTTGGAAATCCATCAAGAATGAAACCTTTTTGACATGAAGGTTTCTTCATGGCTTCATCAATAATGCCAGCAACTAGGTCATCGGAAACAAGCTCTCCCTAAGGAACATTCACAAAACACCTCATTAATCATTACTCATTACCAACCTACTAAGAAGTGGAACAATTAAAAAAAATTAGACAAATGGTGGAAACGAATTTGACCTTATCCATAGCCTCCTTGGCCTTAATACCGAGAGGGGTTTTAGCAGTGACAGCGGATCTCAGCATATCACCAGTGGCCAAGTGACACAGGCAGTACTCATCCTTGATTATTGGTGATTGAGTACCTTTTCCCGATCCAGGTGGACCTGCCACTCATAAGATTCCACAATGATTAAAAACATGCCATCATTCTAAAAAAATGCTAAACAATAATAGACAAATACCGGCTACCACTAAATAGTGTGCATCCTGAAACTTCACCACTAACGGCATACTTACTTCTTAGTAGGTCATGAATAACCGGCAAGAAAATTGATTTCATTTTTTCATAAAGAAATAGAGAATTAGGCTTTGTTGCAAAAAAAAAGCACACACACACACATATGAAACACGTGAGAACAAATCTATAGTCTTTACAAAGGAATAATAGGAACAAAGGAAAAAAAACCAGTTATCCAATGTTCATTGTTATAATGTCTGTTCAAGGAGAGATCCATGTTTCCCCCCTAAATGTAAATAATGGTTATTTGTTTACATTTTCTAAAGCTCAGAAATTATAAATCCTTGAGAAAACATTATAAATCCCCCAAATATGGCAATGGGGCATAAGAAAAGAGGTATTGACCGATTAACTCAACCGGCCATAAAATTGTAATTAGTCATTAAAAATCCCCCAATTTGGTTCATAGAGAGATACAGGGGTGGATCCACTTTTTTAAGGATGAAAACCACTGCCAGTTCGACCATTCAGAAGGTCGGATTTCGCCATACTATTCCCAAAGGCCAATGTTCCCACTTTGCCTTTACAGACATTTTTATTCACATAAATTGTATGATGAAGTAACAAAAAGTTCAAATTCTCGATTGGATTGGGAGATCTAAAAACTGGAACTACGTTTCCGTGGATCCATCTAAAAGAATAAAGAAAACCCCTAAGGCAAACCAAATTCAACCAATTCTCGGATCTAAAAATACCAACAAAAAAACCAAACTTCGCAGATGAAAAAACGAAAAATCAAATCCAAAACAACGCGAGACTAACAAAGCAAAGAAGAGACGGTACCGATGAGGATGAGACGCTTCTCGGGTTTGGTGGCGCATTTCATGCGGCGAAGAAGCTCAGTCATCAGCGATTCAGACGGTACATCTTCCAAGTTGATTGAATTGCTCGCCATTTTCTATTTCTCTAACCTTTTTTTGGTTTTTGCCCCAAAGGATTTCTGGGTTTCAACAGTGGTTTGAGATTTAAGTCAGATTTTTAAGGTTTGAGATTTTGGTGTTTGGTTGGGAGACTTCGGAGCCACCAATGCTTGAAACTCAAGCAAGGGCCTTTTCCAGCTCTTCTTTAACTATAAATTCGCTGTTTTGTCCTCGTCCTATTTAATAGTATAAGATAATAATATATTTTTCTTTTATATATATTCATAGTTAATTATCATAAAATACTTTATATATATTTAATTAAATATATATTCTATTAAATAAAAATTAAGGGTAAATTATACTGCTTCTCATTGAACTGTATTATCTCTCCAATTTTGCTCAGTGTACTTTCAATTTTTCTATTTTACTCATTAAACTTTACAGATTGAATCATTTTGTTCACTCTGTCGTTAACTCTTTAATGGTGTGAATATGTGTCATTTTTATTATTTTAATATAAAACAATTGAAATATAAAGGGAAAATTACACCGTTCCTGATTGAACTTTACTCCATCTACTACTTTGCTCATCCAACTATAAAAATAAAAACAGAAGGTGGTCGGATGCCACTATCGACCGCCGTAGTAAGTGGACGTTCGGTCCCAAATTTCATGGGTCGCTTTGCCTCGACACCTTGAGTCTGAATTCGACATTCATTTTGTTGGAACTTGCTCCGAATTCCACGAATCGAAGATTGAAAGTGAGGAAGTCGAAACGTTTCAGTCAAGATTCATGGATTTTGAGACATTTTCTGGTGAAACAACCATCAAATTTGAACTCAAGGTGTCGAGACGAACATACTCATAAATTTTGACACTGAACAGCCACCATACACTGCGGTCGACGGTGGCTAGCGGTGGCATCCAGCCACCTTCTGTTTTTCTTTTATAATTGTGTGAGCAAAATAAGGGAGAGAGCAAAGTTCAATGAGGAACGATGTTATTGACGATTAAATAATAATAAAAATGACACATCATAACACTGTTCAAAAATTAATGACAGAGTGAGCAAAATGATTCAATCTATAAAGTTCAGTGAGCAAAATAGAAAAAAATTAAAAGTAATGAGTAAAATAAGAAAAAAAGTAAAGTTCAGTGAAAAACGATGTAATTTACCCAAAATTTAAATACTAAGTTTACACAACCCAAACACCTTATTGCCTAACATAAGATAAAAATTTGATTGAATATGATGATGTTTGACCCTTCTATTTTATAGGGTCAATTTTTTCTAAAAAAAAAATTGAATTCGAATTAGGTCAAATTTTGTGAAGAATAAGATAAAGTCATATAGAAACTTGAAAAAAAATTAATCAACCTAATGGTATAATTTTATTTCACATATTTAAAGAAAATTTTATATATTTTTTCAATTAAACACTTATTTTACCAAATAAAAAAAACTTTTTTATATTTGTGTTGGATTGGTCGGATGCAAATTTTTACCCTACATTTAAATCGGGTTTCTACCCCAATTAAGTACGAGTTAAAAAAATCAAAATAACACATTAAATATTCCTTTACGATATTATTATTCTCCCCCAATGATATTTGTTGCTTCACAAATCCCTTTAGCTGAACTTGGCTAGCGAAGTGAGATGTATGTATGCAACTAAAAACTCTATTTTTAGAGACAAAAATCACTTTCTTGCATGCATTTACAAGTAGAGAAGAGTTTTTAGGAAGAAGGCCTTCACAAGAAGTAGCTGGGAGCCTCCTTTCGTCTCGAACCACCCTCGCCGTAGAGCTCGTTCCATTGCCGCAGAGCGCTCATGTTTACGGACTCCGACGATATGCTGGCATGTACCCTTTTATAAGCGTTTTTAAAGTCCCCCATGTTTAAAGGGTGTAGGTCGGAACTCTTGCTCAAAGGAGGTGCAGGTTTGCCTTGGGCTCGAGCAGCCGCTTGTTCCTTCCATCGATGTCGAAAATTCAGACTAATGTACTAATTTCATCAAGTCTATCTTCATTATCTTTCTCCCCTTTTCAAGAATCTCTTGAATTGGACAGTGCCCAGCAGTCACACAGATTCTGCAACAAAAAACAACCAGTCATCTAAATCATCAGAAGGAAAAAAGCAGTCCAAGTTTAATGTAACCTTAAGGTCGCTCCCGGAATATCCGTCCGTCATACTCGCAGCAGCGTCCAAATCGACATCAGAGGACACGTCCTCTTTTTCTAGAATAACATTGAGTATCTTTGCTCTATTTGCAGCATCCGGCAGGTCCACCATCAATCTACCAAAATTGCAAAACCATTAGTATATGGTACCAGCGAGTTAAAAGAAGCACATGTGTAACTCAAAGGTGAATGTCTGTTTCTCTTATCCAAGAAGGAACGAAATGATACTTCACCTGCGCGGCAGCCTTCGAATGACAGCCTCGTCGAGGTCGTAAGGCCTATTAGTGGCAGCAAGTAGAAGAACCCGTTCGGTGTCTTTTGTATGTAGACCATCCCAGACCCAGTTCATCATGAATTCAGTTTTCATCTTGCGCATGGATTCGTGCTCCTGGGAATTCTCCCTCTGGCTCAACATGCTATCAACCTATATAGTTCAGTGCAGGGATGAGAGGAACATCACAATGACTTTGGCATAACCCCCAAACTAAAATTCTAATCGAGCATCACGAATAAGCAACCTCGTCGAAAAATACGACACAGGGAGCAATTTTACTAGCTAGGGAGAAAACAGCTTAACATATTTGTTAAAAGAAAGCTTACTTTTATCTGTAAGGGTCAGGCCCTTGATGCACAAACTTTTAAGCCCTTGGCATTCCATACTATTCTGAACCGAAACCTACATGAATAACTAAAAGTACTAATTTCACTCAGAAATCTCCTGCGGACATTAAAGCCCCAAATGTTAGCATTTACATAACCATATGAACTAACAGTTCGAAGAAAATCTAAGTTGGCTTTCATCTTCAGCGTCACCATCCTGTTACAAGTATAACAATCCGTGACAAAAAAAACAAAAATTAAATAAATATTTTATTAATAAATAAAAAATACAATTTAAAGTAAATATTTTTAATAAATAAAAAATATAACAATCCATGACGAAAAAGTACAATTGCCTGAGGTTATCACCGAAACGAGGGAGGAAAAAAAAGTTCTTGAGTTGTATATAACCTAATAGGTTTACACGGTATTTATAAAGAGTTTTTCATACGAGAAAAACTAAAATATATATATATTAAGAAAAATAAAGTATTCAAATAAAATTCGTAAATAATTAATTAATACTATATTTAATCAAATATATTCGTAAATTACGAGATATACTACAATAATATCGAAACTAAAAGAAATAATGTAATATTTAATTCAAATTAATTCATAACAAAAGTGTGCAATCTGCGTAAAGACAACACAATCTCGAATTACTACTCATCAGAGGCTGAATTAAACTTAAATAGCCTGTACTAGAAGCATCAGATATGCTATCATAACAACTTTCCCTCGAGCCCAAGAAAAGGATATACAGGGGCAAAGGACTAGTGGGGCCATGAACCTTCTAAAATTTAAAAATCATAATTTAGACCCTTGAAAATTAAAAAAAATAATAATTTGGCCTTTCAAAATTTTAGAAATTCATATTAAATTTTTTTTTAATTAAACCCCCTCCTATAATATTTAAAAATTCTCATTAAACCTCTCAAATTTTCAAAAAGTTTAGTTAGACCCTATCTTTTTTAGAAAAAAATATAAACTAAACCCTTCTCATTTTTTAAAATTTTAATGTAAACCTTTAAATTTTTAAAGTTTTGAGTTGGCCCCTAAACTTTTACGTCAAGTTCCACCGCTGAGGATACGTGTGTATGATTTACAGACAACCCGAAGACAACCTCATCACCTGAGTAAAGCATGCAATTAGATTTTTTTTAACCACAGTCCAATATACTTGCACCGATCCCTTGCTCCCAATGCTTTCTAACATTGCTACTATACTGCCTTCGCGCTGATCGTGTCAACAAAAAATGAGTACTCGTACTGCATGCACATAATAAGGAGATTATCTCCAAAAAGCATATATGCACACACACAAATGTAAAACTTGAAAATATATATATATAACCCTAAATCCATTGAGAGAAAAACACGATTTCTTCTTGCATGCAGAAACATTATCGATTTGTAGCAATCCGACAAAAAGAAACGAATCGAATTTAAAAATTTTAAGAGAAAATTCATGTAGCATACATATACACACATTTTAAAAAATGTGAAATTTAGTTTAATATGTTAAGAGAAAATGAGAAAAATATTTTTTTTTCATATTCATTATTTTTAAGAAAAAATATTAAAAATTTTGGACCCCATTCTTAAATTTTTAGATCCGTAACTGATACACATAAGTAGGGATGAGAATGGAGTCTGAATCTGATGAGTTTTGATTCGCTCAATTTTATTGAGTTATATATTTTTTTAAAAGATAGAGTTTGAGTTAGGTCAAATTTTTCTAGAGAATATCTATAGATTGGGTTGGATTTAGGGTTTAGTCATACTCAACTCCAAAATAATGTAATTATATCTTACTTATTTAAGGATAATTACAGTAATACTCATATTCATATTATTTTTCGTTTAAATCTCTATTTTTTTCAAATAAAAGAATTTAAAATGTACAGAGGTTTACGGCAGGGAGATCCATTGTCCCCCTTTTTGTTCATAATGATAACGGAGGCTCTTCATCTTTTGTTAGAAGGAGCTGTTCGCAAAGGATTCATTGAAGGTATTGAAAATGTGGCACCAAACATAAGTATTTCTCATTTGCAATTCGCGGACGATACGATAATGTTCATTCGTCCAGATCAAAGAAGTATGGTCAATGTTAAGAGAATCTTGAGATGCTTTGAATTGGGTTCGGGTTTAAGCATTAATTTTTGAAAGTCGTGCTTAGCAGGGGTGAAAGTGGAAGAAGCTAGATTAAAACAACTAGCTAGTTTGGGTGGTTGTTCTGTGTGTGCATTGCCGTTTAAATATTTGGGAATTCCGTTAGGTGCAGATCCTAGAAGAATTTCGACTTGGGAACCTGTTATTGAAAAGTTTAAAGCTAAATTGGTGGGCTGGAAAAGCAGGACGTTATCTTTTGCTAGGCGAGTGGTTCTTATTAATTCAGTGTTGTCAATGTTGTCGTTGTATTATATGTCGATTTTCCTTATTCCAAAAGCGGTTATATCAAAAATTGATAAGATTAGAAGAGGTTTTTTGTGGGGTTGTGATGGAAACAAAAATAGATTGCCAAGGGTGAGTTGGGGTAGATTGTGCTGTCCGAAAAAGAAATGTGGGGCTGGAATAATCAATCTAAAGGCAAAGAATATGGCGTTGCTTGCTAAGTGGGGTTGGAGATTTTCAACGGAAAGAGGGGCATTATGGAGGTCTGTAATCAGTCACAAATATGGCTCAGGTGATATGCCTTGGTTGGTTAGTCTTGAAGATATCAAGAAAGCTTCGATAACATGGAGAGGGATCGTGAAAAACTTGTCTAGTGAAAGTACAGCTAAATGGATGAGTGGGAAATCTTTTAGGTGAATAGTGGGTGATGGGAAATCAGTTTTATTTTGGGAGGATGTGTGGCTTGGGGAAAGTCTTTTAAGATCAAGATATCCTCGTATCTACAGGCTAGCGTTGAGGAAATATATTACGGTGCGTGACATGATTTCTGCAGGTGAATGGAAAAACTTAGATTCAGTAGCTTTGTTTGAGCGTCAATTGCTTGACAGGGAATTCAATATTGTTCGAATTATAAAACGCGAAGTGGACGATGTGAGTTTAAATTCGTTTTTGACTGATCGGATTATATGGGTACATGAGACTGATGGTTTATTTAAGGTTAAGAAATTGACAGATTTGCTCCTCAGTGACGAGTATTTTGAAGATGTATGTTTGTTTAACTTTGATAGAATATGGAGCCTTAAAGTCCCTCCGAAGGTGAAATATTTTCTATGGATGCTTAAATTGAACAGAGTTCCAACTAAGGTATTCCTCTTTAACAGAGGAATTAAGTTGTCCGATGCTCAACGATTGTGCCCATGGTGTGGAGATGTTGAAGAGGATGCAAATCATTTGTTTGTGTCTTGTATTTTTATGGCTTGTTTTTGGAATGCTTTCTGCAGGTGGTGGCATATTCCAGGCTTTAATTTGCAGTCAGTGGATGAAATATTTGAGTTTTGTTTTCAGTTTAGGTGGACAGAATCTACAGCATTGGCTTGGTTTGTAAGCTTTGCAGCGGCGTTATGGAGCCTATGGTTGGCTAGGAATGATGTAGTTTTTAAGAGTAAAAGTACGAATCTCAAAGATCTACTAGTATATGTGAAGATGAGGGCTTATGCTTGGTGTAAGGTGTTGAAGGTTTTTAGTGTGTTAGATGAGAAACGTTGGTGGGATTGGCCAGGGGAGTCAGTGGGTCTATGTGTACAACAACGTCCCAAGTCTGTGTGGAAGCCGCCAGTGTCGAGTCAGATGAAGTTTAATGTGGATGGCTCAGCAACGAACAAGTTAGCAGGGTGTGGGGGAATCTTGAGGACTGCAGAAGGTTATGTAGTAGCAATGTTTTTTGGGCCGGTAACAGAGATTAATTCAGATTTTGCGGAGCTTATAGCTATCAAAATTGCATTAGACGTGTTTGTTGAATCTTATTGGTGTGGGAAGACTGGTTTGATTGTTGAATCTGATTCTAAGGTAGTACTGAACTGGATACAAAATGCTTTAGCTAGACCATGGAGGTGGGGGCAATTTTTCAGGGAATTGATGTGGATGCAATGAAGATAACTGAGATAAAGTTTGCTTTCTCGCATAGGAGTACTAATAATATGGCAGATTATCTGGCAAAGATGGGCTCGAAGAGAAAAGTCTTATTCAAGGCAAGCTGGTGATGTATAGAAAGAGAGTTTTCCTAGCAGTTTTTATGGTATTCTTAGCATGAAGGTAAACTTGATTGAAATGGAGGTTTTATTCAGATTTATTCTATTGTTGGTTAGGGGCTGGGCATCGTGAAGACTATTTTTATGCTCTGGTGAGGTGGGGTAAGTTCGGTTTAAGTTGTGCTTCATATACTTTTTGTGTAATTCATGTTATGAGTCTTTGGTGTTTTTCTCATTTTTGAGCACTCTTTTCCCCCATTTAGGATTAGGGGGGTTTTTAATGAGGCTCAAGATGGGGATATTCTATAAATTCAATAAAATCTTCTGATTGCTGAGCAAAAAAAATATTAGATTGAGTTAGATAAGATTAGATACAAATTTTATTTCAAAAGAAAAGTAAGATTTTGAATCTAATGAAATTATCATAAACATGGATCAAATCAACTTTCACATGAAATATATATTTTTCTTGGATCGAGTTGAGTTAACCGAAAATCTGACCAATCTAATCCATACCCCCTACACATAACAAATTATGCAATACAATTAACTATAAAACCAAAGCTCAAGAGTTTCTCATATAAAAATATATTATTTAATCACCGAATTTGAAACTCTTCATTGCGAAGAACAATTATTTTATTTTATTTGTTTGATAAGGTAATGAAGAATAACATGTGGACTACTAACGAGGAATTGGAAATCATATGAAGATTTTTAAAATAAAAAATATATCTATGTTAGTATAAATGTTAATCTTTTAAAGATCGATAATCAAAATAGAAAAAAATCATAATGTTAATGATGGTTTTATAAAAAAAATTAATTCATCAGCCAAAATATAAAAGAAATGATAGATTGATAGCAAATGATGTAGTTTACCCAAATTTAACAATTTTTTAGTTTAATTTATTATATAGTCACGTTATGAGAATTCAAAATCACACAAAATCTTTAATAATAGCTGATACTACAATACTTTAATCATGGTTGTAAATAAGATAGACACAAGATTTTATGTTAAAATTAAGAATTTAAATTTTAGTTTCTGTCGTATTTTTAGTTGTGTCTCGTTTATTGTGATTACAAACATAACATATTCTATGCTTTTATAGTGAGTATTGTAGTCTTGAATTTTTTTAAATAAATTGAATTTTTATTAAAATATTAACTTTTTAAAAAATAGAATAGCGGAACAATAGTGGTGGATCGCGACCGGCTATCGCAATTGGCCACTATCCATTAAATTACAATTGAGATTCACCTCTATTGGTGTGATTTCATTTCGTACCGTTAAATTATTGATGATACTGATGTATCACCATAAGATAATGTCACACCATCATCGATAAAATAAAAATTATTACATCGACAACTTTATTTATTTTTAGGGTAAACTACCATTTAATACATAAATTATCAGTTTTAGTCCGTTTTAGTACCTAAAATTTCAATTTTTTTCAAAATCATATGTAACTTTTAGTTTTTGTTTCATTTTAGTACCTAGCCGTTAAAAACTTAATGCGTTAGTACTTAAACTATTAGTTTGGTTCGTTTCAGTACCTAAACTTTCAATTTTTTCAAAAATTAAAGTTAAGTTTTGAACATGTGTACTAAAATGAAACTTAAACTAAACTTTATGTATGATTTTGAAAAAAAATTGAAAGAGTAGGTACTAAAATGGACCACAACTAATAGTTTAGGTAATAAACATATAATTTATCATTTTTTAATGACGGATAACCGAAACATAACAAAAATATAATTTTAAGTATGGTTTAAAAAATAATTAGGTAACTAAAATAAAATCACAAAAAATATTTGAGTGACTAAATACATAGTTTACACACAAAAAATTAATACTAACAGAGACGACACGAAATACAAACCCCAAATTACAGCCTTACAGGTAGGGCGAGAAAGAAACATTCAGGTGTAGGAAACTACCCTTGCTAGTTAGGGTATGCAGCAGCTTTGGGGCAACCCTAGACAGAACACAGGCAGCTAACTGGTCATCGATATTTCTCTATCGGAGAATGGAGTGGAAACCATCTTTAAAGACGAGGCAGTGATTAAATGATTCAAAAATTAAAGATGTAGCTTTAAATGGAAATTAATAAGTACTTGTCAACAATGAATCCTTCTTCTTCAAGCATGATAGCTCACACAAATAACATTTCTGGGTATTTTTGGAAATACGAGAGCTGCATGGAATCTTGTCTACATTAAGAAGAATAGCCTAATTCCAACAAGGAAAGTAGCTGCAAAGAAAGCAGCATTCAAGATGGAGAGAGAAGGGTGAAGAGCTCTTAATAATAATACACACACTCATGTTTAGGGATGGTAACGGGTCAGATCGGATCTAATCAATTTTTTTTATCAACCTTGTTATTATAATTCTCATATGATATTCGATCCAATATGAGTTTAAGAAAATGTCATTCTACCCAAAATCTAGAATAAAAACCTAAACATATATTAAGGATCTAGTTGAAAAATATATAGAGTTATAGAGATGTTATCCCTAAATACATTATAGGAAAATGAATTTTTTATCATGGGCTAGATCATATATTTTTCAACCTAAATCGAAGCTGACCTCACACCCTATAAAACTCAACACTGAACTCGAACCTAACATGATTTTTTTTAAAATGACCTTATAGAACTGAGTCGGGTTGAAACTCACCAGTTCGGATCAAATTACAAACCTACTCATGCCTGAAGCAGATTTAATTAAGTTACATGTTGCAAAATAAGATAAAAAATATATACGATCATGTTATTCATTCACACATATACTTTTGTTTTTGAGATCATGTGATGAACAGCTTGTACAAAGAACATAAAATAAAAGTGAAGAAATGCTACAGTTGTTCATTGCGGTAGATATCTGATATTGAAGGAATATAAATTAATGCTATTTTTTTCTTATAAATGTATAAATGCTATTTAAATCTATGGTTCAACCCATCTAAATTGAGGTCTCTTAATTTCCTCCTTTTATCTCTCTTATTTGGCAAATCTTCCAGAGTATTTCTGTCTACGACTAAGGAAATGTATTACCGGATATATTATTATTTTTTTAATATTTTCGGTAAAGCGCTACGTAAAACATTATTTTTTTTAACGAAAATGTTATATTCGCTAACTAATTTCCGATAGAACCTAATATTAACATTTTCGGTAAAAAAAATAATGTTTTAGGTAGCGCTTTATCGGAAATGTTAAACATTTACGTAACGCCCAACAATAACATTTTTGGTAAAAAAATAAAGTTTTAAATAGTGTTTTACTGAAAATGTTAAAAATAATAATAATATTTCTAATAACGTCTTTCCTTAACCGTATATTAAGGTTGTCGTATCTGAGACTTCCCAATCTTCTGTGGACTTGAAAGAAGAGAGGAAAAGGCTGCGAATCCCAACAACAGATCTTAAAACAAGACTTGGTACTTGAAAATTTGAACTGCAAACTCTTGGGTAATTTTCGTTTAGATCACAAACATTTAACCTAATCAAATTAGATTATTCAAATTTTCATTACTAATAAATTACATCACTGTTAAATGATTCTAACAACAAAAAATTAAATTGATACTTTAACTTAACGTGTTTTTCACATATCATCGACAAACAACAGGTGATGCCGTTAGGGTGGTATACAGAAGAAGAGGAAGCTGTAGTGGAGATTAGGGTTTCATATCAAGAGAAATTAGGGTTTTTTTTGGGATTTGTGCAAGCAGCAACAGGTGAAACTGCCGCATGATCTGAGTTTTCCTCTAGAAAACAGAAGGAAATTAAGATCATGCTGGCAGCTTCATCTGATGGTGGAGCACCGTAAGAGAATACGTAAAAGTAAAGCCTCTCCTTCAAGCTTCAGCGAAAGGCCTAAAGAAACCAGATAAATGAGAAAAAAAAAGGAGAAAGTACCATGAAAATATAACTATCTAACTCCAAAGAAGAGCACACACATATATATTATTCTTATAGCAGTAGCAATAGAAGTGGTAGAGCTAGAGACTCCAAGTTGAGAAGAAAGGATATAGAGGTGGTTTAAATAGGAGGAGGAGAGGACTGTGGGGATTATTCTAATATCATTTATTTCTATTTTATTCCGGTAATATAACGAAGGTTTAATAAAAAATAAGTATCTATATTATTCTCAAAACTGACCTTTGATACTTAAAGAAATTTTCGTAAAAAATAGGTATCTAATGTTTTTCTCGTTACGCTTTTAGATGTCTATTGTTAAAAATCGTTCAATGACACGTATCACGTTAAGATTGTTTTAAATTAAATATTTTATTTTGAAAAAAATTAAAAAAAAGTGACACGTGTCACTTGATGATGTTTTCTAACGGTAAGAACCTAAAAGTGTAACGGAAAAAATATTAGAAACCTAAATGAAAGAATGATTATATGATATTTTTATTCTTGAAGTTGTATTTTATTATTATTTTGGTACTTGAATTTTTTTCCATTTTGTTAAAATTTTCAACCATGGTGTACGTTATTTCAACTTAATTTTTTGTTACAAAATATCCATGCATGTGACTCTAAGAACGTGTCATGTGGCACATATTGTGTTAGATATGAAATCTTTAAAAAAATATTATTTAAAAAGTTTCAAGAAAAATATTTGAGTACTTTATATGATGTTTTTAAAATTGAGTTTTTCTCTAAAATTTTTGAAGTTTTTTTTATGTTTTTCTTTTGGAACATAGAAATATAAGGAATAACATGTAACAAAGTTAGAAAATTCACGAGTCAAATCGCATAATTTTTTTTGAGTAAGCTAAGGTGATTACAAGATAATATATGTTTTAAATAGAACGCTCAATCATCCTGTTGTAATTGTTGGTGCTCGAACCCGTGACCTCTAATAACAATAATGATTCTTTTAACTATTGAAATAAGTTGGTTCGTGCAATTGCATTTTTTTTAAATGTTAAGTTTCGTGGGACAAAATATCAATCTTTTTGTAACAAAATAAAGGTATATGGATTCAAATATAAATTTATTTTGATACGATACAGAGACGGAAACAAATTTTTATATTAGGGATAAACTTTTAAAATTTTAGAAAGTGATGATGATGTTATAAAATTTGAAGGGGTGTAAACAGATTTTCAATAAAAAAAAATACATAAAAATCTAAAATATACTGTAATTTCAAATTTTCGGGCAAATGTCCTCATCCACCCCTTTAGTCAATCTTTGATCCGATATAATATGGTTATAGATAGTATAAATAAATATAACACAGAAAAAAATTAAAATATTTAAATAAACTGAAACCTGCGAGATATACATATAAATAAATCAAAATATTACATATAAATAAATTAAAATATTATATATTATGTTTTTATAACCATCTAAAATACAAATAATTAAGATTCGACTATTGTTTAAGTGTATTATGTAAGTGATCTTTTAACTTGCTCCAAACATAATATTAAAATTCAACACAAAATGTTGTTTGAGTAACCTAATATTATATCTTGTTTGATCTGTTTATCTTTCCTTTTCACCATTTTTAGCCAGATCAATTAATAATTAATACATAATTTAAATTAGTACTATGACAAAAATTCATATATATATATATACACTATTGTAAAAAAATACTCTTAAAAAAATTAGTTGATTTAATGAGATGAGACATTAGATCCTTTAAATAAGATCAGGGGGTTCGAATCTTAATAATGTGAATAAAAAATGGGTTGAGAGCAATGAGGTATGCATGGTTTTATGGTAGGGTCTAAAACTTTAAGAAGAGATTTACTTATAAAATTTCAGGAGAGTAAAAATAAATTTTTCATAGAAAATACATAAAATATATGATAATTTTAAATTTTTACGGGGCAACTGCTGCCACTCCGATCCATCCCTAGTTAAGAGGATCGTCTCTATATATAAACATTTGTGATCATATTTAATCGATCAATAAATCTGATACGAATGATTAAAGAAAACACTCTTAAAAGGCTAAATGGTAAGATTGAAAATTGATTAAAGGAAGCAAAAGAAAATGTGTAAGAAGGGGAAGAGTGGTCCCTGAAGTGATGCAAATTGAATATTGTCACGCCATGCAGTGTTATTGCGGGTTAATACATTTGTTAAGAGGGGGGCATTAAATAACTTTCTAGGTTTGGGGCAGGGGGCAGGGGCAGTGGGGCTGTTGGGGGACCTAATAATTTTTAACACTTTTCCTCTTTGTAGCCTGTGAGAAGGAAGGATCACACAACTAGTAGTATTCATGGGGGACCATGTAAGATTTCAATAAATTTTGCATGGTTTTATTCAAATTTTACATGTTTTTTTCTTTTGTAAATATCTGGTACGCACAATTTGATTTAACTCGAGTCGAATTTTAATTTAACAAAAGAAACTAAAGATTATATCTTTATTTAAACGCGTTAAAGATGTTAGGTTTGAGATGATAGATCTAAGAACAAATACATGATTTTATGTTAAGGGTGAACTTATGAAATTCTAGAGAAATGAAAATAGATTATCAATAGAAAATAGATTATCAATAGAAAATATAAATAAAATACTTAAGTTATATGAGAATTTAAAATTTACGGGGACTAACCATTTCCGTCAACTCTCTTTCGATCAATCCCAGATTAGATCTTTACATAAATATCCTCCTGTAAAATATGCATGATATATGTCACATCATTACTTTTGACACGTGACATGTACCATGATATCATTTTTGGACATGCGACTCATGACTTTAAACACATAACAATGTCATGACATATGATATTATTATGATCATATATCTTTCTTCTTCTTCTTCTTCTTCTTCATCATCTTTTTTTTTTTGTTGATAGAGACAATTAATTTTATTCAAAATAGGAAATACCCCAAATTATAATAAAAATTTGCAATCACAATCGTAAATTAAGCACATAATTAGGAAAATTTTCTATAATCATTGAAATAAAACTAGCAACTTAAAATCGCACAAGGACTATAGAAGGAAAGATTAAATATAACAAAGAAATATGAACAAAGATATATACAAACATATCTTATTGTATCGGCAAACGAACTACAAAAGGGATCAAACTATTGAAAGACCATCGAAAAACTACAAATTAGACTCAAGCGACGTGCAAAGCTATCCATGAACGCAAATCGGGTATCCAAATCCAATCCGATGGTCCAAAGCAGGGAAGATAAACAAGATATCATATAAGCGCCATTTTAATCAGTTGGCGATGTCAAATCAACCCTTAGAAAAAAAGATAAAATAAATAATGGTCAAAGAACCGAAAAACATGCCAAAAAACATAAGAAAACGTTTCATAAAGGTATATGAAAACATGCAACACATGCAAACTTATTGGAAAAAAAAGAAAAAGAAAATAAAGATACAATATAAAAAAACAATAAAGAATATCGGCGGTCGGCAACCAACATTAAAGTTGATGCCGTCATCGATCAACAAAGATGAAAAAGAAAAGAGATGAATGACACACCACTAAGAAAAAATTAGGTTTTTATGGTTTTCTAATCAGCACGTACATGATCATAAATCATTAATATTCCATTGGTTAAGATTGTTATAAAGAATTGTAGAATCTTATACCATATAATCATAACCCTATTTTCATATAGAAAATCGTCTGAATTTTGATTATTATTATTATTATTTTGTAATATAATAAAATATAATATAGATAAATCATATTAATTTTTAAAAATTTGTATTATGAAAGAGACACTTTTCCTGCCATAAAAAATGAAGCTTTAAGATGTAATGAAAATAACGTTAGTTAATGGTTTAGGAATTTCATAGGCTTTTTTATCCTATGAGCACTAGCTCAATAGGGTGAGTGATGATAAAGACAGCATTTTGTTTATTTTATAGATTAATGGTGTAACTTTTTAATTCCACGACTAAAATTAAAGGCATGTGATAGTTTTTTTTTTAAAAAAAATATGTCTATAGTTAAAAATTCCACTATTAATATATTGAAAAATTATTCTATATAATGTTGGAATTGTATGATCTGAATAATTATTCTATATATTGTATGTGATAGTTTGTTTTATAGTCTTTTTTGGCATAGTAAAATTTTCTCCTATAGTATCTGTAGTTTTTTTAAAGTTTTTTCATGTTAAATTCTGATGTTCTTTGTTTTCATACTTGTTATTACCGTATTTTTATTATTTAATATATAATTGTCACACTCTTTTAAATAAAATAAGATTGAATTTATGAAGTAAACAAGATGAGATACTTTAATTAGCACCATGGGGTGTGATGTTTATGATCAATTAATAAAATGTATAGTGTTGTGAAAACGAGTTTGATGTGATTTAGTATGTGTTTATTTTAGTATTAGACTACCTTTAAAATTTTATGTTAAATGTATAAACTTTTCGAAAGTTATATAAAAAACTTTAAATGATCAATAAAAAATATAAAAATATATATTTAAATTATATGAAAATTTGAAATTTCAAAATATGATCTCAACCCATCTTTACTTTTCCATTATACAAAAGATTAACAAAATAGAGTGGTCATTTTGTTATAAATCGGTAATGTTAGTGATCATTTTGTTACAATTTGATATCGTTAGTGACCGATTTGTTACTTTTGAAATTTAGGAGGAAACAATTTACTCAAACATTAGGGTCCATTGGTATAGTTTACCCTTATTAATATATGTTATGTCCAATAAGAGTACATATTCATAATAGTGTAGGCCTTGGATTACCCTAACATCATCTAGGATCTATGGCTAATAATATTCTCCCCCAACAATATCTCTTAACACCTATATGCATGTGATCTTATTAACAACACAAATTTATTTTTCTTTTTTATTATCTAGGGGTGATTATAAGGTATTATATGTTCGAAAACTTTCAATCCATTTGATAATGAACGTTCAAACACCTCTGATATACAATTTGCTTTAGCCTAAGCCTTCTAGGGATAAAAACAACCACTTTAACAATTAAGTAGTTTGATTCGTGCACAAATCTCTTTTTAAAATTTATATTAGCGTTCGAGTGTTAATCCAAACAAACCAAATCAAAATATGAATTAACATATTCAATGATATAAATTATTATTCATTGAAATAGTTTAAGTATGTCTTATTCGAAAGAATCAAAATATGAAATAATTTAATTTGAATCAAGAAGTCAAGTTTATATACTTAATTGCAAAAAAAAAAAAACTATAAGTACCAAATTGAAAAGAAAAACTTCAGCTACCAAATTAAACATTGAAACCAAGTTTTGGTACTAAAATGTATATTTGTCCTTTATGGTTATACTTTGTCCCACGACTTTATTTGCTCTTTATCTTTGGACTATAAATTTTGAAACACGCATATCACTCAATATTTCAATTGGATATTACAACCAAAGCAGATAATTTGGGACCAATTTGTAGAAAACTTTAAAGCTGGTGACCTGAGCCACAAAATCTTTAATTTTGCAGACAACTTATAGTAACTACCAGTTGCTACAAGAATGAAATCAAAAGGGTAAACCCTTAAATTTTGCTTAATGTGGTCCACCTGCTGCAACTAGGCGTGCTCATTTTTGGTTGGTTTTTGCACCTTAGTCCTCCGACTTTCCATTTTCTCTCACATATAGTTCCAAATAGGTAAAAGGACTTCTTAGGCCCCTCTCAATTTGCAATTGGGCTAATTGATCCCTCCAAAAAGGAGTAATTTAGTTGTTGTCAATTAGGGATATCACTTTAACCCAAATTCGATGGATTTCGACTTGACTTAATATGATTAATTTTTTAAAAAATTGGGTTCAAGTCAAACTTTATATAGGGTGAGTCTGATCGGGTTCATGTTTAAGATAAAAAAAAATCTCTACCCCAACCGGACCGGGAAATAGTATATTTTTCTATAAATTTATGGATAATTGATACAATATCTATGTCTATGTATTTTTCAATTAGGACTCTATTTTACCAAATAATTTTTTTTTATATTTATGTTAGGTCAGATGTAATTTTTTACCCTAAGATTCGGGTTAGGTTAGGTTTAAGTGAAAGAGATATGCTTCTCGAGTCAAATCTGGTTGACCAAAAATCTGATTCAACCCAATCCGTTGTCATTCCTATTGTCGTGAAAGTGAACAATTAAGGATAATTAATCACAATGTGTAAACTAAAGACTAAATTTACTATTATGATAGCCTTGGCACACCATTGATGATCTTAGGTGGAACGGTTTATTAGGGTAGAAATGTGGTTGTTGAGGAATTAATGAATCCAAAAACCGATTTAAAATTTAATGCAATCAATTACTTTAATTTATTATTAAAAAATAAATTGAGATAAATCCAAAATATTACAGCTATGATCTACTTTATATAGTTTTATTTAAACCTCTTGCCTATCAACAACCTTTTCCTTTACTAGGCAAAAGAACTCTAGGCCAACTATGGGTTGCTGTCACACATTCTTAGTTTTAGAAAATCAATAAGATTCCTAGGTGCTTTGGTTAGTAAGAAGGATTTATTTAATTTATTTATTTATTAATTTAATCTAATTATATCATTCTTTAAAACATATTATTTATTTAAATAAAGATCGAACTAATGTTTAAAATCAATATTGTAGATTTAATTTAAATTTTTGGCATACTTTTCGTATGATGAATGTAAAAAGATAAAAATATCCTTAATACATGTAATTCGATTTAATGAGATTTTTACATGTTCAAGTTTGTAATTAATTAGTTGAACCTATTGAATGACCTTAGTGGTAACAAGGAACATTATTCTTTTTAGAGGATTCGGATTTAAGCAATTGATTCTATGGCACCGTTTGTTTACAAACGCCATTAAAGTACTGATATTTAGTGGCTTTTGTCAAATAAACGCCACTAAAGTATGATTTTTAGCGGCGTTTGTTGAGAAATGCCGTTAATGTTACAATTTAGTGACATTTTGGATATAAACGCCGTAATATGTATAAATTTATTGAAAGCACCGCGAAAAACGTCGCTATATACATGTTTTGCTGTAGTGATTATTTCGTTGGTTAGTATAACATTTGATATCCAGATCGGATCGTCTCCATCAGATATTAGGTGTTACATTTGATGATCTCCTTATCCGATATTCTTCATATACAATGTGGACATTTAAACATCCTATTTTATTTAAAGAATCTAACAACTTATCCTCCTAAACCAATAAAATTTTATTAAAAAAACTTGATCTCAAACAGTGGCGGATGCACTGATGACTGAGGGTGGGCGCGTGCTCACTATTAGATACAGATTTTCTTCGATTGGTTATTTATTTTATTGATAGTGTCTACCCTGAAATTTTATTGTGTCCACTTTGAAATATGAATTTTCTTCTATTAGTGACCCATTTTATTGATGATTTCTACCTTGAAATTTTATTTATGCTTACCTCATTCAAAAAATTATACCATTAACATATATGTGTCCAACTTTAACAATATTTCTGAATCCGCCACTGATATCAAAGACGAGACCATTAGCAAATATATGAGATTATAGTAAAATTATGATGCCAAAGGGTGGAATGATGCCAAAAGATATGTTGAAATACGCGTGCGATCGAGGGTTTTCACTTCACAATAAAAGAAAACATAGGGCCTGACTGGTAGAGCCTTGGATCCTACTTAATTAAGTAGTATTAAGTGGGGTTGGAGAGAGCAAAAGTGGTCCCTTAATGGGGTTTCTTTATTTACTTTTACGCACACATGACACGAAAGGGGGAAGCTTACTGTGATTGTGTATTGTTGATGGGGAAACAATAAAACAATCACACTTTCTCATGAAACCCCCCACTTGCACATCATATGGGCACAAAAGAACAAATTCAGAAGCAACAATGACAGTGATGAGAGAAGTGGCACATGTATATTAATTATAAAAAAAAATTCACATGGAATGAATGCAAATAAAATTTGTGGGTGAGAATCATCATAAAATGAACGACTAGCGTTAATAAATTTAGATTTTAATGTGGGCATCTGCTTACCCTAAACTCCATTACAACTCGATCCTTCTACATATTTCAAGATATAGTCATGGACATTGGTTTCAGATGCCTGCATAGACATTAGGGTTTGTCACGATGCTATTAGGGATGAATATTTGACTAAAATCTATTGAGCTTTATCTGACCTAACTTGATATATTTTTCTTTTAAATTTTGGGTTCAAATCAGATCTGGTTGGGTTTTTTGGATGATAAGTTCGAATCAAGTCAAATTTATATCAAATCGAACGAAAAAAAATACTTGACCATACTTGACCTAAAAATAAGTGTAATTAACATTTATATATTTAAGGACAATTGCTATAATACATCTCCTTATATATATTTTTTTAATTAAGTCCCTATTTATATAATAAAAATAAGAATTATATATATATATATATGTCAAATCAAATCAGATCGAATGAAAAAATTATTTTAAAAATCAAATTGAATTTTAGATTAGATAAAACTTTTTAAAACGGATCAAATTAAATGAGAAACAAAAAATATTTTACTCAAACAAAATTTAGGTGTATCAAAATTTGACTCGACATATATTCATCCCTAAATATTATATTATCATGCATAATAATAAAATGAATGCTATTATTGTCTAACTATTATGAATGTATAAAATGTTACAAAACCGTAAAATAATTCCCCTTTATAGCCCACTATGTAGATCAGCAAACCAATAGAGGATGGCATCTTTTTCCATTCTACTCACGTCTTTCTCTTTACACCGAGCTTTGTTCCTAAGATAGTTGGAAAGCTCAAAAGATGGACAACCTTTTCTTTCGGTAGAGTAAGGCGAACGTCATTCTCTATTAGGCTGAGTTTGGTTCCATCGTAAAGAATCTGAGTAAACATAAGGGAGTATCTGTTTAACGATAATTCTCTGTCATTTGATGATGAACGCTCACATCCATGACATTCCTGATGCTTGAGTTAGAAACCTCAAAGAACAACAACAATTCTTTCACCACTGAGATCGCTTGGCTCCATCATAAAAGTTAAATGAATTTTTAGATATCAATACCATTTTACTGATTTATTCTTAATTTTTCTCGTTTTTATTATTTTATAAAAGATTTTTTTGGTACACAAGAAAATGAAAGGACTGCGAATAATAGTCTAGGAATACCCAAATTTTATCTAGTGATCAAAATGTAATTTTTGAAAGTTTAGTGGCTAAAGTATAAATTTTGTGAAAGTTTAGGGACCAAAAATGCAACTTACAATAGTTATGTATTTTGGTCCGTAAATGAATAGTTTATTCCGAAATTGATGTTTTCGTTGGAATCAAAATTTTGATTCGGAATTTGTACAAAAAGCTATAAAACAGTAAAGTTATATAAAAGTTTAGATAATCGAATCGAATCAAAATTTCGGAAATTCTGAAGGATGATGGAAAAAGGTTAAAAATATTATTTCCATATTTTAGAATGATGAAATTTGACATGGATTATTGTAATTAAGATCGATTTTTCCGTGTTAAGTCAATATTGTAAATTTTGGTGACTATTTTGTAATTTTCAAAAATCCACAAGGGCAATGGTGGATAGTGAATCATATTTGTTCATATTTGAATTTGTGGATATAAGATGGAAGGTATTATGGTGGCATAGTTGTAATTATCATGGTTTTTAAAGGATAAAGCTGTAATTTCTCATTAAATAAATTTGTAATTCATTTAATTAGAATTATAACAAGTGTATTATGATATTTGTGTAGAAAAATCAAGAAATTAGCCATCTTCACCCTTGTTTTGCCGTGAACCACCATAGCCATAAGGTAAGAAATTTCCAATTTCATTTTTAAGCTTATTTGGCTGATTTTTTGATTAAGTTGTGAAATAAAGAATTAATCTACATTAAATTCTCTATCATTTGATATAAATGGTTCATGTTAAACTTGTTTGGAAGATTGATTTCATGATTAGGGTTAATGAAGGGAAGTTGAAATATGATGACTTAAGGATGAATTTTTATGTTATTGGTGTTGTAGATTCATGTCCAAGCTTATGTGATGATTAAAATCATCTAGAAATAGATATGTACAATTTGACCTTAGCTAGGGTTCATGGAAATTGTTGAATTTGGGTTGATTTTGATATGGGAATGATTGGGATTGCATGAAATTGATGTTAAGAGCTTGAATTCATGTTTGAATAAGTTGACAAACCTTGAATCCCAACCCTAAAGTATTCGGCCTTGATGAAAAATTACGGTGAAAATTATGAAAAAGTTTCCTAAGGTCTAGAATTGATATTAGAATGATTCTACAAGCTTTGGAATGTGAATTGGATCAATTTGGAACTTTATGAAAATATAGGAACCATTTTGTAGATTTTAAGAATTTTAGGGGCTGATGTGTAAATGTTCAATTATTGATGAACTATGCTGGAATTTAATATTAGAATACTGATTTTGAGGTTAGAATGTCGTTTTGGACCAAATTGCAAATTTGGTAAAGTTTGGGGAATAAGTCATGAAATTGGAAAGTTTGGGAGTTGAATGGAAATTATGAAAATGTGAATGTACTAGATTGAATATATTGTTACAATGCTGGAATTTTGAGTATTGGATTTAAATTAAGTAAAATGACAAAAGATCATTTTGAATAAATTGGAAAAGTTGGGATGAATTCTAAAAGAATTCATAAATTGTGGTTGAAACGCAAAGTTGATGAAATTTATGTGATTTAGGGATAAATATGAGTATATAAGGAATTTAAGTGTCATTTTGAAAATATTAAGGATGATATTGAGTTGTGAAGTGATTTTTATATCGAATATATTTTTATAAATTTTTATTATTGGATTTTGCTTATGTTAGCACGGTACTAACATATGGTTTGAATATATGTGTTGTGCATATGACTTTGTATAGACTGTGATAAATCTCGTGATCAAAGCGAAACAAAAGTGAAGGATCAAGTACGAAAGTAAAGGGTATCGACGTTATAGGTTTGATAGTAAGGCTAAAAAAGTGAGTGCATTCTTACTTATTCTTATATTATATGATTGAGAAAGACTTGTGATGAGTTAACCTCGAATGATTTTAAAGGAAAAGTTTGAATTAAATTATGGAATATTTTCATACTATTTACAGAAAATGATTTATGGATGATTTTGGGTATGAGCTGTCCAATGTACTGATTTTTTATAAATAATATTTGAATATGTTGGTATCGTATATATTGGACATACAAATGAATATGATTTTATTACAAAGTCCATTGTATTTTGCAATGAGAGTCTCAGGTACAATTGACATGCCATGAAGTGTAGTGATTATTGTTTATTGATTATTGGTATAGTACATTCGTGTACATTACATGTGACACCTATGGTGTGAGTTATATGAGCACCTTCGAGTGCAGAATTACCGATGAGGTATTTTAGAGTACAACTGATATATGAGGTACTTACGAGTATATATTGCGCACACTAAACTGACTCATATACCTTGCGTTCTCTTTAAATATACATTAGACTATAAATATGAAATGTAAAAATACAATTTATAAGAATTGAATATGTAACTGAATGAAAGTGAATATTTTATCGATTACTGTGATTTAGCATTGGTTGTGATTATTTACAAATATGTGAGACATTGGTTTTATAGGTTTTATGACAAGGAATGACTTATTTAAGTTGGTTTATGAGTTCAAATATATTATATGATAAATTATATTGTTTTTAATTCTTATGTTGTTTTATTTCTTCAAATCACCTTATTTTATTTATAATGACTCACTAAATTACACTTACTATGTGATTGTTTTACACGTAGATAAAGTAAAAGAAAAGTCTACGGAGTGAGGAGTATTGCGAGCATCGTTTTGCAAAGTCGGATCAACCTCCAGTAATCAGTATGAACATCCTCATATGTTTCTTTTGACTTATGAGTGACATGTATATTATATATTTGTTATATTGTTGGATATCTTAGTTACAAATTGGTTTGCATCTTATAAATTATATGGACATAATATTAAAAATATTATGAAAAATTAATATTTTACATGAATAATAGTTGATTGACTTATATTTTAAATGCTATCCTACTGAGTTATCAATTACCTAATTTTTAGGTAATTTTATTTATGATATAAAATAGCATTGAACTGTGTAATTATTGTCTGAAACTAAATTTAAACTGTGTATAAATATTGTGTGACATCTTTAATTTGTATTCTGACACCAACATGGAAAGGGGCGTTACAAGTCTATAGTTTTAACAAAGCTTCAACCTGAAGTAATGGGATAAGTTCAGTTGGGGTTCAAGCAAGAGCTGCATTCTCTCCTCCATATCAAGCGCCATGTTTGCTTGATGGTCTGTACTCGGTTCTTTTCTCTCCAAATATGACTAATTTCAGTTACTCGTCCTTTTTTTTTTTTTTAATTCCACAGTCTCCGATTAGGATTTTCTGCTGCAGGTCCTCTGTCTTCTCTCCATTGAGCAAGTCGATTGTCCACTTAGAATCCGTTTCAACTATTAAATTCCTCGCACCCAGGGATTTTGCAAGTATAAGCCCTTGTCTGATTCCCTAAAGTTTGGCCAAAACACTGGTGGTATTTCCAATATTCAACAATAATTCATGGACTCAGTTTCCGTTATCGTCTCTGATGAGTCCCCCTGCCGCTGTGACACCCGTGGAAGTTTTACATGCTCCGTCTGTATTTAGGATCCAGTGAGCATCTGGAGGCTTCGTCCATCTCACCCGGCGAGATTCTCTGGTGATTATACTACTTTGCTTTGCTATTACTCTCTTAGTGTCTTTAGTTTGGTTAGGGCTGTAATGGGCTATATGCTTTGAGTCCCTATTCTTATTGTTAAAAGTTGCTTCATTTCTCTCTTTCCATAGGTCCCATATGGCTGATGCGAAGAGAGTTGCCCATTGAACTCCATCGAAGCATATTTTCTTGGATCGACAGTTTTTGCTATGCCACTCTTCGAACATTCTGGTATCGAATTGTTTGTCCTTGTAATATGCTTTAAGTTCTATCCAGACTAGTTTTGCAATTCTGTAATTTGGTAGTATGTTCCATACTTTCGATCGTTCCTTGACAATCCTTGCAATACTTCTCTTGTATCATGTTCTTTCGGGCTCTAACTTCATTTGTATTGAGTTTATCAAGTCTGCATGATAATCACATGAACATAAAAGTCAACTTTCTATTCCTATCAGTACTTTTGATTCTGTTCATCTGTTGGACTTTTATTAAGAATTTCTCTAAAGTCTGATCGATTACAGTTGACATCCTTAGAATGCCCCGAGCAAAGCTTATCTTGGTTATGAACCGTTCCAACTAATGATGAGATAGGAATGCTTCGGATTTTGTGAATTGTTGATTTTGTAAAAGATATGTGAATTAAGATATCGATTTCAAATAATATGTTAGAATTCATAGAGAATTCATAATTTAAAGAAGTTTAATATGTATGAACCAAACGATCTCGGTGGTAAAAGAATTGCTATTATTTCTTGAGGTTCCAGGTTAGAACACTAGAAATACCAGAGGTATAAATGTAATGAACTTTCCTTCAGTTTCAATAGAAACAGCAGAAGAAATAGAGAAAATAGGATTAAAGAAGATGAAGGTTTCAGCAAGGAACACTGAATCTAGAGAGGAAAATAGCCAGCTAAAGGTTTTAACAAATCTCATATCCCATCTCTAGGTTATCCTAATCTATTTATACTAGTATTTCTGTAATATAAGTAAAATAAAATTCAACTAATAGTGATTCAACATCTTTCGATGGTCCCCTTCGTATGGTCTTTCATAGCATCATTCGATTTTCGATTCATAACATTACCAGCGCCTCCATAGAGAACCTTGTCCACAAGGTTCCAGGTGATATATATGTTGAATTCCTTCATAACAGCCAAAGGAAATAGCATTGTATTGATGCCTCTCTTCAAATCATTGGAGTCAATCATCTCTCTCTTCCCCAAATCAAGAGTTGCTAATGATTTCGCCACTGACTTGAGTACTATACACTTCTTATATCCTAATTTTGTAACTGTGCTCACTCCCAAGCCCATCATTGGTACCATGCGAGACTCAACACCAAACTCAATTTCACTAGTGAGTGCAACTCCCTAAAAATAGGAAACTCTAAGAAGTTGCTACAAATTGAGGCTGCTATTGAAAAATCCCAAGAATCTTTGTTAAGATACTCCACTGAAAGCATTTAGAAAAATAGCATTCTCTTGGATCTTCAGAACAGCTTCCTTAATGAGGACGGAGATAATTACATCAACTCTGCTCGGATTGGGTTTCATTCACATGTCTAAAAACCGTTGAGCTAGATACACACGATGACCGAATTTCATTAAGGAGAGCTCGATATTCATCCATGATTGCAACAACAATAAGTTCAATTAACAACTCTGAATCAGAGTTTTGATTGCTGAAAAACGTCTTATTGGAGTTTAAAACAGTTTGCAGCCCTAACTGTGACATTTCAAATATTTCTGGTTTATCAACCAACCTCAAACAATGATCATAAAGCGAAGCCAACACGTAATGAATACTTTTCCCTTTCCAGGCATAAGGCAACATCAACGATGTGCACCAAGACACAAGATCTTGCTATATCGGACCTTTTAACATTCCAGCCAAAAGAATTGGAATGTTGGTCTTCTTCACAAACCGTAACAAAGCTGATGTACATGTCCTGACCAGTGACAGACCTTCAGCATTTTCAGTAACTTCCCTTAAGCAAGCATTTTGAATTGAATCCACAATTAGAGCTTGTGGTGAGAGGGGTTGAATTTTCACCAATAAGTCTTCAATATTTATACCAACACAAAAGTAGAGTTCATTTGCTCCAATCTCTATACGTTCAACTCTGCTGCTAATTTGTTCTAAACTTTCCTCGTCATGTTCATATATAACACAAGCGGGTTGATCACAGTCTCGCCCCATTAGCGCAACCATCTGCAACAGAAGGCTACTCTTTTGAACACTAGGATCATCACCAATCAAAAGATCCACCTCAACTAACGAGAGCATGTCCCCAACACTGAATCATTCACCACTATATCGACTGTTTCTTCATAAACTTGGATTGCAGCAGAGTCACTTTCTAATTGAATAATATTTTTGTCCATTAGCAATAATCTAAAGCCGTAAGGGTCTTCCATGTCCATAAACTCATTAAAATTTATAAGCATTGGTTTCCCATATCGATTAGTGCAAGCATGAACAATCCCTAAAGAACACTTATCATCGATATTTTCATAAGCAACTTCATCCTTAAGAAAGATGACACATGAAATACCATTCAACTTGTCAATTTCACCATTATAATCTTTTGCAACAGTCAAGGGACATGTCAATTTATAGAAAAGATTAATATTGTGTTCCTCATTATGCGTCTGCCAAGTGTTTGAAAAATGTTCAACGTGAAAATTACCATCAAATGCAATTTTCACACCTAATCCAGTAGTCCATATGTAACAATTTTTCGCCCTTCATCTCCTCATCATAGAGAGTTGGTTCAGAGAGTTCGTAATCGTTGGTTTGATGAATTGAAGAATTAAATCCCTCATTATCCTGAATCAGTTGCTCATGTACAAAGTCATTATCGCTTGGTGAGCTATGAAAATTGGACTCCAATATTGCGTTCGATCTTTCATTCCCTAATTCCCTTTCTTTCAATTTTGTATGTTCTCCAGTATCACCAAGAGGATATGCTTTTACAGGATGCGATATCTCTGTTTTGCCAACAATCAAGTGCTCTAGTGGGCTGAATTGAGTACTCATAGCTTCCAGCTGATAGTTCAAGTCGGTCAGGAGTTGTTGTTGCCCATTGACTGTGTATTGAAAGGACTCTATCGATTTAATTTGCCCATTGAAAACCTCAGGAAGTTTAGTTACCACCGTTTTCGGATAGCATCGATGAAATGGTTTCATCCGGCCAACTGTTGCCACTGCTGCATCCACCGAGATCATCTTTTGGCTTCTCCTTCCATCCGAAAAGATGCCATGGTTACCCGATGATAATCTTCTGTACCATAGAATTCAAAGAACCTGTGGGCTGAGGCGATCCATTTTTCTGGATCTTTTCCGGTAAACAATGGCAATTCCACATGAGTGGGTCGGGAAAATAAAATAGTGTTCCATTCTCTCAATGAAAGCACCAATGTAATGAAAGTACCGCCCCATACTTGGACCTTATTTTGTGTGCTGGCATGGCAACAACATTGTGGGTTATGTGGGCCCTATTTAGTGCGCTGACCTAGCAACATCATCGTGGCAATATCACTGGAAGCGATGCTCTGGTAAGAGTAAACTCAAATTTCACGCTTTATTTTTTTCCTTTTTCCATTTCACGTTTTATATTTTAATTTTTGTTTCTGGTAAAAATGAATGCAATTTTGTTATTGCTTTTTTTTTTTTTTGCTTTTGTAGAGAATCTGTCCTTCGCATAACAACCGGAAGCCGATCCCTTGATGAACTCTTAGGAGGTAAGTACCTTTGCTCTTTGCGGATGCTTCATCGCTGTTAATATATGGAGTTCTTGAAATTGAAATCATTTTAATTATGCCTAAATTTTAAAAGGTGGCATAGAAACATCGTGTATCACAGAAGCATTTGGAGAATTTAGGTAAGAACTAAGAACAACAGCTTATAGTTTTCCAGTTCCTTCGGTATGGATGTTAACTATTACTATGATTTGCCAGCCAAAATCTTTGCTGCTGGTCCTGATGCTTGATTAAATTGTTTACTAATTCCAAATGTTGATTTAGGTCTGGCAATACACAGCTGGCACATACACTCTGCGTGTCTGCACAGGTTCATTTTTCACCTTTGTGGTCTATGATTAATGAAAGATTACAAATACCTTTGTGTCTGCACAGGTTCTCTTACCCTGTCTAATTGATTCAAAACTCCCAGTGTTATTCTGATTGATTTTGGAGGAGAATTGATGTGTTCAAATTGACTGTTCGAAGCAGAATTCTCGGAATGCCGTAATTCAATACTTTTTGTTATTTTTCTTAGAATATCTGTATTCAAATATAGTATAAGATATGATTATTAAATACATGAAAAATGATTTTAAATATAATTATGTTTGGACAAGTACTCATACTTGACATTCATCTCCAATCCCATACACATTGGAGCTTGTTGATGAGGTTTTTATATTGATTTGCAGCTTCCTACAAACATGCGAGGAGGCAATGGGAAAGTTGCTTACATTGATACTGAAGGAACTTTGTATACTTTATTTGGTCAATTCTTTAAGTTGGGGATTCTAGTTTCTCATGTTTGAGAGGCTAAGGTAGGGGAATTATCTTCGAAGCATTTCTAACTAGAGTCAATATGTTTACTTTTAACTACATAAACCGTCAGCCGACCTGATCGAATCATACCAATAGCAGAAAGATTTGGCATGGACCCAGGAGCTGTTCTTGACAATGTAAGCATCAACATTTTTTTTCTTTTTGCGTTTGATGCATCAACATCTATATTGTCATCAAGTTTGGAATCATATTTTAGATATGTCTCATTTTCTATGAATGTCAAAGATTGTTTATGCTCGTGCGTACACATATGAGCATCAGTACAACCTGCTTCTGGGTTTAGCTGCAAAAATGTCTGAAGAACCATTCAGGCTTCTGGTGAGCATTGTTGATAGCGCCATTCCGTAATGCTGATACTAAGGAATCTGTCTGATGATGATTGTTTATGATTCATATACTTTTAGATTGTGGACTCTGTCATTGCTCTATTTCGAGTAGATTTCACTGGGAGAGGAGAACTTGCCGAGCGCCAGGTTTTTCCCGACTTAAAATGCAAAACCTTGCTTTCGAGTCAATTGTCATCCATCCTCACATGAACCCTTTCGCCATTTTTTCAGCAAAAATTGCCTCAGATGCTTTCCCGACTGACAAAAATAGCCGAAGAATTCAATTTTGCGGTCTACATGACCAACCAAGGTTTGCACTCACCTTTAGTTTTTTTTTTTTTATTCCCAGAGGCGAACACTAGTGTTCAACAAAATCGGTATCTACGCTCTATGAACTGGGGCCAAAGTAGAGGCCCATCGCAAAACCAAGATAATTGTTTGTTTATGTTTGTTGCAGTTATTGCCGATCCAGGAGGTGGAGTGTTTATATCAAATCCAAAGAAACCAGCCGGAGGGCAAGTTCTTGCTCATGCGGCCAAAATAAGGTTGATGCTCAGGAAAGGAAAAGGTGAACAGCGGGTTTGCAAGGTGTTCGATGCCCCGAATTTGCCCAAAGCTGAAGCAATATCCTTACCTCAATTTTAGTGTAGAGTTTTTCTGACTACCCAAATCACTTCTATCGTTTGATCATGACTCTCACTTTGACTCACTTAGCAGCTTGGTTTATCATGATCAAGCGATTATGTTTGATCATGACTCACTTAGCAGCTTGGTTCATCATGATCAGCTTGGTTAAATACGAGGATTTTTTCTCGTATTCATTCCTGCCAAGAATTTTCATAAAAGTTTCATAAAACAATATCAAACTGAACTCCATGACTACAATTTTATTTGGTTATCCTTGACATAAACAAGTCTTTCAGATAACACCAGGGGGCATTGCAGACGCAAAGGACTGAGTCCGAGTTGAGCCCTCGATTGGCAGCAAAATGGTACGCAAAGTTTTTTTAATTGACCTAAGTTCTTTTATATGCACGAACATGATACAATATCCAGCAACATGTCCATCAACAAAAGGAAAAATCAATTGAGGTAATTTTAGACTATAAAAACTATGAAAATGTGTTACTTTTGTTCCCTACTAGTGTAACTAAATTGTGTGAACATAAATGGTATAAAATTGATAAACGTCGGTCTAAAACATTAAATGTCAGTCTACACTGAAATTAAAGTACAAGACTTCAATAGAAACATACAACAACAAAAAGTTTGGTTGCATAATGTTTGTAAACTCGTATATAGGATTTTCCCTATGATCCTCTGGATACTGAAAAACAAATGAAATTAGTACTCGGCCATCAAGTAGCTCAAACTCGATTGTATGCGACTGATTTGCTGAAGAGATGGCGGATATAGATAACTTGAAGTGTACTAACTAGAGTTAGCAGAATGTACTCTCCAACTGCGTATCCTATAACTCGCTTTCTTGTGCTCTCATTTGCTGCCATTCAAATAGTACACAACTCTTAGAAAGTGTTTCCCATAATGGTCTAATCAGCCATGCTACCTGAACTTATTTTTTTCATAAACTAAAGTGTCGAATAGCTTCGCGGACACAAATTCGGACATGGAGTATACTCCAAATCAATAGAAAAACATAGAAAACTTTTTAATACATCTGTGTAGGACTCCGGATAAGCTACGACTATCCTGCCTAGAAAAGAACATTTAGCTAGCCATCTAAAAATCAAAAAAATCAACTGATGGGGAAAAGCACAAAATTGAAACAACTTACTATGACGATGCCGGGTATCACGAGCTTTCAAATACTTCTGTTCTGCTGTAACAGACTCCAAAGCCTCTCTCAGCTCAGCGATTTTAACATTAATTGGGTCCAAATGTTCTGCAACAAAGAGAACCAAAGAAAAAATACAAAATAGTAAGGAAAACAATAATAACCACAATAACAAAATGTGATTTACGCGTACAAACAGGGCGGAGAAAGCAACTTAAATGCTAGAGTCAATGTATAATACCAATAACAACAGCAAGATAACAAAGATATAGGATATAGAATTAAAAATATGTCGGGAAAAATATAACAAACCGTCTTTGGCAAGATCATGCTCAGTGGGAATGTGGCCGATGTGAATATAGAAAGAAACAGACTCTGGTGTAGAGTAGGGATTGTGAAAACAAAATTTGTACATTCCACTTCGTGGGGCCTTGAATTCGAACTTGTCCCCGGATGTCCCCTTCGAACTGTGAACTGTATTACCCCCAGGAGAAGTCACCTGCATTAAGCAATTTGTGTACTCATGTTATTTTTCGTATCATTGTCATGGTTAAGGTATAATAATGTGTGATAGAGATTTGTATAATGTTATGCAATTCTCCACACTGCACCAATTTGTGTTGTGTTATACTGATTCTTTAGTATCGCATTCATTCTATCTATCAATGATCGACATAAACACCGGTGGACGGGGGCCAGGGCACCCCAATGTTTGGGGAAATTTGCATTTCGCTACTCAATTTTTTAGAAATTTCAAGTGGGGCCCTTCAAAATTTGTTAGAAATCATCATGAAGTCTTTAAGTATTTGCATATTTTGGGCTAAGCCCCCTCAAAATTGTTAAAAACTTTCATTGAGCCTCTCAAAAAAATTGAAATTTTAATTAGACCTTCAATTTCTTAAAAAAAAGTTCTCATGAAGTCCCTCAATCTTTTTTGAAAATTTTGATTAGTCCCCCAAACTATCCCGCTAAGATCCCCTACAGGACATAAGCCTAAATTTAAACAGAAACAAATCCCACAGATCAATTCAATTCAAAATGCATGGATCTACGCAATAAACCCAATTAGAAAAAAAATCATTAAAAATCAACCTTCAGTGAAATTCAATACCCAGCTATCAAATTAACCCGAATTTCACCAATAAAAGACATCAAGCTTAGAGATCGGGTAATAAACTTACAGTGAAATCGATGCCAGGGTGGTCGGAGCCCCAGAAAATGTCGTGGTCAACGACGACAAAGTTGCCGGAAATCGTGTCTCCTTCGTAGATCACATACTCGTACACGCATTCGACGTCGTTTACGGTCACCGAAAGCGATGAAACGTTAAACACCGAATTCAAAAGAAGCAGACCCATCAAAGCCCACGTCTTTCCCCATATCTTCTCCATTTTTTAGGGTTCAGATTTGGGGATTTTCTTGCTCTCTGTTTGATTCGATTTCTAACAGTAACAGTTGTGCAAATAAGTCAAAACTCTTGGGGGTTTGATTTAGAACTTCACGATTGCTTCAGTTTTGTCACTGCCTTTATTACCCCAAACGCCTCGCAGCTTTATATGATCTTTTGGATAAAACACACTGGTAACCATCCAACTATTGCTTCTTTTAATTTTGATCACTAATTATTTGATCAAGCACACCACTCGACTATTTAAATGTTTCAATCAAGTCATTAGCCGTTAACTTTTAAAATATTTTGTCTAATTAAAAGAGGAGATGATGTGGCAGTTAAAAACTGACATGTGTCATCATTTAATTAAATAAAAAATAAATTAAATAGAGCTTGCTAAATAAACATGGAGAAATCATTGAGCCAATCTAGGTACTTGGTATAAATTTAAATTTTCATATAACATATTCTAGAAATGAGATTAAATTTTTGTATATTTTAAACTATATTTATTTATTTTTTATTTTTTTTACATTTATTTTTATAATTATATATATAATTGTTAAACCGAATTTTTAATTTAATTAATAATTTTAATTTTTAATTAAAAATGTTCGATTCAATTATTAGTTAATTTTAAAAATTCCATTTAAACTTTTAGTATCATTATTTAATACAAATTTGAATATTTTAATAAAATTATTAATTAAGATAAATTAAACTCGTGACTACTTAAGTATTTTAATAAAAATAAATGAATTTTTTAAATTAATTAATTATTGGTTTCGAACATTTTCTTTTTAATAAAAGTTCAAAATCGTTAAATAAATTAAAAATATTTTATTTAATCATATATATATATATTATATAATTATAATTAATAAAATAATATCTATAGTTAAAGTTTAATTAAATATTTGCTTTATACTTGCACTTTACTTCAATGTCTAGGGTTTAAGGTTTATCTAACGGGCACCTAATTCCTGTTAACTCCTTTTTCTTCTTCTTTTTTAACTCTCGTTGAATAGCGTATGACTTCTCAAGGTTAGACTAAAGAACTCGAACCTACAAGATAACTTCCGGAAGGACTCAAATAACCCATCACTCTGTCCTTCTTTCTTTTTCTTACTCTCCTAATCCAACACATTCTCTCTCTAGAACAAAGTTTTTTTAAAGAGAGAAAAATAAAATTCTGTTTTATAGTTCAAGCACTAAATACGTAATTTATCCATTAAATCATCTTAGCATTCAAATTCAAAGCAAAAGGTTCCAAGCGGAATCAATCAACATCGTGCAATATAGTATTTAAGTTCTAAATAGCTAATTTTGTGAAACTCGTCATTTCCTTCAGTTATCATCTTCGCCAACCAAGCTCAGGTTCCATCGACAATGGAGAAGGAATCTCAAGCTCAGATCCCAAGGGTGAAGCTCGGAACTCAAGGATTAGAGGTAAGCTTGGACAACTTTTTTTAATCGAACTTGTGATTTTTTGCTATAAAGAGAATTTATAGAATACTAGAGAACGAATTTACAAAATTTTAAAGGTAAAAATATATTAGATAAACTATATGTTTAGTTCTCTAACTATCATTATTGTTTTATTTTAGTCTTCCAACTATTTTTTAAAATAATAATTAGCGTTTAATTTTGGTTTCATTTTGATTATCTAATATTAAAAAATAATGGTGATATTGACTTGTCACCATAATATAATGTTATGTCATTTTTATTTTTTAAATGGCACATCAACAGTTCAATTAATTTTTAACAGTGTGATCAAAGCAAAATCGAAATGTTACCACCATTATATGGTCTATTAACTGATTAATCTGAATCAGATACTACAAAAACTCATTATAAAATTAACCCTCTTGATCTAATTTATTTTATTTATAACATCAATATTTAAATCTTTCATCTTATTTGAAAATTCTAACGTTTCATCGACAAACTAAATTTTAGTAAATATATAATAATTTCAAATATTAATTTTAAGCGCAAAGATTTTAAATAATTGGATAGAAATAGTACTTCAAATATTTATTTGAGATATAAACCTATAAAATATATCGAGGTTTCCATACTATTAAAGCTTGTAAATTTCACCATTCATTTTTTTAATAACTAAATTAAATTCATATAATATTTTTTTTTAGTTTTTGGGGTGAAATATCAATAGAAATGGAAAGGAATAACCGAATCCTCTCTTTATTTCATACAAGGATTGCAAATATTTATCTACTGCAAAAAGGACCTCTACAGTGTTTCAAACATATATAAACAGAAAAGAATAACAAGAATACATTTTCTGCTAATTTTTTTTTATCTTTTCATGTATTTACAAAATACACCACAAACCGTACATGCATAGCACAAGCGTACGGTATAAAACGCCCTCTTTTTTTTACGGATCAAGCTGAACTCGGTGTTCGATCGACTCCCCGTTCGGGTTCGGATTCGGTTCTTCATAGTAAATTTGTTTCTGCAATACAGTTGATGAACAATATGAATAACCGATGCACAACCAATGAAGTAGAATGATATGTTGAAAGAATCATTCGTATAAAGGGAACCCGACAACGAAATCGTATGATAGGCCGATGAGACTTAAAGCGAATTGTATACTTACATCGGCATGCAGATCAACATGGAACAAATTTATAGCATCTGCATTGAAACTGAATCCGCTGAACGGAAAAATGGGGCGGAGAACGGATTAGAGATCAGCGACAACCATATGTAGGGTAGAAACATAAAAGAAAAGCATTTTGTCTAAAGTGAAAGTCAAATTCGACCAGTTCAAAAATGCAAATCGTTTAACAAAGCAACAACCAATAGTTCCTCTCTCCACATTTCGGGTTATACTTTTTGTAAGGTTCGGATTCTTACCAGCGGGATAGGACGAGCTGCCAAACATATGGAATAAAGAACTCCTCCGGATGACTCTCTTGTTCGTATGAGAAGTGTAACTGAGTGAACATCTGCCGACGATAGAAACAAAATGCATTGAAATGGAAGCAACCATACTTGATAAAGAAATTATTTAGTGCTTTGCAATTCCAAAATTAAGCAATACCGTCGTGTAATTTTACCTTCATCCCGTCACCTCGCCAAGATCGACAATTATTAATTATGAACAGGAGAACTTTTTCTACAGACCATTCGCCATCCATTCTTTGCGCATCCATACGACTGTTGAAAAAATCTAATACCTAAAATGCCAAAAGAATCACAAAGCACAGAAGGGGAAAACACAAAGGAAATCTTAGGAATTGAAACAAAGAAGTGGAAGATTTAATAATGAGTTTCATCACATAACTCATAGAGCATACATTATAAATATTTTCAAGCAGCTCGGTGAAGCGAGGATGGTTCCTGAATGGTTCAAAGACTTCCTGTCTGTGCATAATAGCATAGACAACCTGCACAAATACATATGTTTGTTAGGATTGCTGGACAGGAATATAAGATTACCACATATAACTTTATAACGAAATACTCAGGATCGAGGAAGCATATGTCAAAATTGCATTTAATCTAGGACGTTCTCAGAAGTCGGTAAAAAATCTAATACCTAAAATGCCAAAAGAATCACAAAGCACAGAAGGGGAAAACACAAAGGAAATCTTAGGAATTGAAACAAAGAAGTGGAAGATTTAATAATGAGTTTCATCACATAACTCATAGAGCATACATTATAAATATTTTCAAGCAGCTCGGTGAAGCGAGGATGGTTCCTGAATGGTTCAAAGACTTCCTGTCTGTGCATAATAGCATAGACAACCTGCACAAATACATATGTTTGTTAGGATTGCTGGACAGGAATGCATATAAGATTACCACATATAACTTTAATAAACGAAATACCTCAGGATTCCGAGGAAGCGCATATGTCAAAATTGCATTTAATATCTCTAGGACGATTCTCAAGAAGTCGGTATAAATTTGCAATTCAGCTGACTGCAACAACCGAAATAAATACTATTTTAGGATACGGTATACACAACATTTAAATTACAAAGGGCAACATCACGTGCCAAAATCAGGACAGATACCATATCTTCCACAAGGCCATCTGCTGTTGAGATGGTTTTGTTTTGCAGTTTATCATCCCTTAGCTCTGCCAACTTGTTGTACCTACACTCCAACACATTTACGATAACAATTAGGAAAACAGTGCTAATATAAAATATGTATGAACCATTGTTACTCAGACTCAGACACGAGTCCAACAGAGGTATGCTCAATATTTCCAGGTTTTCTGTGCTCAAGGGTCCGAATAAGCATCAACATGAGAGTGAAAGTCTCGAAAACTGGTACTTTCAAGCAAAATGAAGGTTTGTGCAACATAGGGGGGAAAATCAAAGGATCAATGGAGAAAACAATAAAATATCAGGATTAACAAAAAAGTGGTCAAAACATAAAGGGACTTACTTGCGTGAAAGCATATAGAAAAGGCTGACAAGTCTCTGAGAAGCATATGCACTCAAACGATGGACATGAGGTGCCATATTTGCCAAAGTTGCTAGACAGGTAGTATGAAGATAGAAATCCTGTTCATTCATGAAAAAGAAAAGGAATCAACTCCAAAATAACACACTATTAACAGATATAGAACCCATGCAATCAAATATTACTGTCTTAAAGCTGGAAAGTACCATATGAAGAGAGAAATCCAGCCATTCAACAATATTTTCCTAGAGTGTACTTCACTAAACATAACATCATCTAGTAAGAATTTACGATATTTTGAGCCATACCCGCAATTTTGACAAGTTATATTGGACGGTTCTTATCAAAATTATGACCATCAGGGAACCAAGAGATGTCTGGTAAAGGAGATGCTCTTTATACCATGGAACACCAGGCAGCATCTGTCCATGTAAATAAGGCATCAAGGCAATACTTATTCATCAAAGTCAAAATCAGACAAACAAAAGAGATGCTTACCATCTTATGAATGCCTGCATTGAATGAAGAGTCTTGACTAAGTATGAGGAGTATAATCAGCAACATGTATATTTGATTTGATGTCCTCCTTGAAGCACTGTATAACGTTTCCAAGATGGGCATCAACTGTTGATATTCATCGTACAAACACAGATTAAAACCGTATGCGACATATCATATAAACAAACTTAGATGTTAATGCCATGTATATACTGAATAATTACAATGGACGACTAAAAACAAATGAATAGACAAGATCAAGCACAATTTGATGCAATGTGTGCGATTCGAAAGCTTGATATAAATTAGAATATGTTCAAGCTATTTCTTTCTTTTAGTGGAAAAGGGGACAGGCAGGATGCAGACAATTTTAAATATGTCAAATAGGACACTAGCCCCAATTCATACCTTGCAGCAAATAACTGGAAAGTAATTTTGCAAATGAGATTGATCAGGATTATATATGAAATGCAGATAGTGTAAGCTAGACCTTCTTACCAATGTATCCAAATCCGTTCGCACTAGTACATATTCCAAAAAGTCAGAGTTCCCTTGCAGCAATGAGTAAAGTAAAAGGACAGCAGTCTCATCAGCCAAGCACCTGCAGATGGGAACCATTATGAATTACCAAACAAGAAAGAAAGAGAAGCCAAGAGAGATGAATATTGATTCCAAATATAGTAACGAGTGACAAAGCATTTGTCTCAATCAGAGTTTACAACTATGCTGAGGATAGATGCACCATGTAATAGAAGTTTACAGTCAATATTCTATATAAAACAGTTAAAAAAAATCAATTAAGATACAAAAAATGTTAGCAAAAAGTAACAGTAATAAAGAGCAGTCATACATAGGGGTGTTCACTGTTCGGTTAAAACCGAATTAACCGACCGAACTGAAATTTCAGTCGGTTAATCGGTCGGAAATTATTAAATTAATATATATTATATATTATTAGCTTAGAGGTGTTAATAACTATAATATATATATAATATAAATTTCGACCAAATTAACGAATAAAACCGAAAAAAATATTAAATATTTAATATATAATATATAGTATTTATAAATTTCGGTTAATTCGGTTAACCGATCAATTAACAGAACTTAGTTCGGTTTGGTTAAATTTTTTTAGAAAAAATTTGGTTCGGTTAACAGTTAATGGGGGGAAATTCGGTTAATGGAATTTGGGTAATTCGGTTCGGTCGGTTAACCGAATTACCCGTTTGAACACCCCTAGTCATACAAACTTCTTTGTTGAAGTTTGCCACTATGAATACAAAGGAATAAAGACAAAAGGAAAGCCTCAATATCTCATAAGGGCGATTTTACTAATTCACATAGTGATAATAGAATAGAAAAACACTTACATGCCAAGGGTATCAAATAGGGATGCAAAAGGTAATGTCACGACTGGTCCATTTTGTGCATTCCCCTCAATATCAGCACGATCAACTGCAAGCAGAATTCTTATACATTCACCAAAAGTCTAGCATGCTATCATAATGATGAGCATGTAAAAAAGAGAGAAAAATATATGAGAAATGCTATTTAGCCTAAAAAGATATTGTAAAGAGATCTCACATTCAACGTCCCTTGCATTTTCTAGGGCCTTGTTGTAGGGGTTGACAGTAAAATATGCATTTCCTTTAGAAACAGTATCCATAGCGGCAGTTGCATCACTTTTATCTGTTATCGACCCATCACTTACAACACATTTATGGTAATGAATAAGTATAAGTAGCACATGGAGACTGCAATCTGCCAGTTGATTTCTAGAACCTTCACTATTTGAACTGACCAAATAATTGAATGGCAACAATACAAGGTTCGCTGCAAGCATAGCATACACGTTATCACAAACATACATTAGTAGAAGTTGCCTGCATTACTGGACCAATATTAGGGCTCGGTATTAATAAGAGCATCAAGGCAAAGACCATACCAGCAGCAGAACCAACTCTTTGTAGAACACCCGGCTGACTTTCTTCAGAAAAAATAGAATAAGCAGTAGCACTACTAGAAGGAAGAGGAGGTCGCATTATATAATTGAGTAGCAATCTGCGAACCACTAAATTAACCAACAAACTTTCCTGCTAAACGAAGAATGTGTAAGCAAATTTGAAATTTTTGGAGCGAAAAATCAAGCTAAGGTTTGAACTTATAACCTGAGACATCGCAGCATCAAGAAAAGGGTTGACATCTTTTGGCCCTGGTGTTGGTCCAGAAAGAAGTTGAGTTGACATTGCAACAAGCATGAAGTTAAGCAACTCCTGGTGTAAAAGGGACGTCGTAGGACTTGCAAGGAAAATAATGTGATATTAGGAGAAATTCAAGTAGAAGAGCAAATGTTAGAAATGCATAATTAAGCCATGGTGTACCTTACATCTATTGAACCAAGGAAGGTAAGCACATTATGCATTACAAGATTCTCAATCTTTTGATCTGCACATTAGAAATAAAAATCAGGTCATGATGCAATTTATCAGTAATTAACGACTTGCAAGATACTCATTTGCAAACTTTAATTTCAAAACTTACGGACCAATAAGGATGAAGAGCAAAATAGTAACAGATTTACCAGTCATGAAATCCTTAGGCACAGGTTCATTTTCATGAAGTGACAAGCATAACTCCTCAATGGTGTCACTATGTGAATTTTCAATTATGTACTTCAAAAAAACAGATGAAATATACACTGCGTTAATAGCCTTCAAATAGACTGGAGACGGAGCACCAGAAGTTCGAATTGCCTCTTGTAAACACCATGAGAGGTGAATCAAAATCTTTGCAAGGTGCCTTGTATGGTGGTTGTTTAGTGCTGCACATGAAGGGTCCACCACAAATAGACAAAGTTAGCATGATTGTGAGTATTCGAATTTCGAAACAAGACAAATGATCTTCCATAAATAACGGCAGAATTTAAAAGCGAAAAAAAGGCTGCTAGGTGTTACAATTTCAGACAATGCCTCTGACAACTTTAGTACTGATGTTGGAAATTGATTAATACAATTCACTCAGCTCTCTTTTGGTAACTTTGGAAGTTGAGTACATTTCTCATAGTAAATACATTCAAGATAGTAAAAATTAAGTATCAAATAACAAACAAATTTCTTCAATATCACAATACGTTGAGATTTTTTTAGATCATCTAGTTTTGGATGATAAAGTTTCCTAGCGCACAAGCTTCAAGCAGAAACTCAAATCTCCAAACATTTGTTATCTACATATAAAATCAACATGACAGCATTCCAATTCGGTGCTGAAAACTAAGCCAATTAAATAACAAAGGTAGTAAAACTGTAAAAGTCGTCGAACCTTATCGTTAGAAGAGCAAGCATTGTATTCCTATAATTTAGTTACTACCATTTTATAGATGTCAATAAACTCTATTAAAAATTACTAAGAAAAACATGTGCATTTTGTGAATCACGTAAAATTAAGCAATAAATTGCACGACTAATTATTCCAAAGAAAAATGATCAACAAAATATTTATCCAAATTAGAAGTAAAATTGGGAGTGAAACTACTTACCGAAGAGATCGCAAGCTTGTTGAACACGGTGAGGGGCCCACCGTAGAGTGAGAGGAAGCTCCAGAAGCTTCTGCCAGAAATCGGAAGCCAAAGGAAACGATTTCTCGCTGACGAAGGTGCCTATTAGGTAATCCGCCGCCTCAGCAGTGGTGCTTGTATGGCGCGGCGTCGAAGGCACCGCTCCCATTCTTCTGGTCACGTCGTATAAAACAAAAGTGAAGAAAGGCGGTTTGGCTCAGTGAATCAAAAAGGAAAAACAAAAAAAAACGATTCGATTCAGAACAAGGAAGAGGATGCGAGTTAAGAAATCCTATACTCGGAATCAATTGGCATTGTAAAGATAAGAGAGATCTGCGAAATTTCAAAATGGAAATGGAAATTTCAATTGAAAAAAAAAAGGAAGAGAGAGCTTAGAGCAGAAGGTTTTGAAGAGGGAGAGAGAGAGAGAGAGGGATAGAGGTATAAATCGAGGACTCTTCTGTTTTTTGTTTTTATTTTTTAGGCTAAACTACACCTAAGGTCACTTAATTATTAGTTTGATAAGTTACAGCTCACCTTTTCTAAAACTTACAAATAAATTGCTCAAATAAATATAATTATAAACAAATCATTAAATAAGTGGGTAAAGTACAAAAATGGTCCCCGACTGTATGGTAATAGTTTTTAAGTCATTAAACTATTAAAAGTTATAAAATTATCCTCCAACTATAGGATATTGCTTTATTGAGTTCATCGACTATTAAAAGCTACAAAATGGTCATCTGACTATTTATATGTTTTAAACTCATCCTTTTTCGTTAAAAAAAATATCGATCATCTGAGATGGAAACTAACATGATGATTGGGATATGATAGCCGTTTGAGATTCTGGGATCAGATTTTATCTATCATAGTTAGCAGGTTAACATTCAACTTAGACCGTCAGCAACTTTTTAACAAAAAAAAGACGAGTTTGGAACATATGAATAGTCATGTGATCATTTTATAATTTTTAATAGTTAAGGGACTCAACAAAGCAAAATATTATAGTCGTGATCATTTTGTAACATTTAATAGTTATGAGATTCAATAAAACATCATCGTATAGTCAAGAGACTATTTGTATACTTTTCTCTATATAAATATCAAACATAATAATCATGTAGTACGATATAATAATGTTTTTAGTCTTTAAAACTTAAACAACTTACTAATTTGTTTCTAATCTAAATAATTTAATAAATTTAATTATCTAATTTAAAACTGTTTTATTTTTGTCTATATTCTTATTCTAAATTAAGTGTCATTCTCTAAGAAATGTCATATTAATTTCTTTTTATTTCTATGGTATAAAAATAATTTAATAGTAATTGTTATTTTTATGATTGAATACAATTATTCAATTATTGTGTTGATGTTATAAACTCATTTTGTTTTTTTTATGACATAATATAATTATTCAATTATTGTTTTGAATTTATGTGCCTGTTTCATTTGATAGTTTTGCAAAAAAAAAAATTGATAAATTTTTTAAATAGAAAAATTAAATTTTTTAAATTATAATGTACAAATTTTAAAGAATAAAAGTAATATTATATTATGATAGTTTAAGCACATATTTCAATGTTAACAATTGAATGATTTCTTTATAATAATATTTTAAATAAATTATATATTTATAACTTTAAAAAATTATTTATTATTAAATTTATAATTAAGTGCTACGATGTTATTAAGAAAATAGTTTTAAAATTTTGGGTAAATTACACATTTAGTACCTAATTTATCAGTTTTGATTTATTTTCGTGCCTAAACTTTCATTTTTCTTAAAACCCCTAACGTCTGATTTTCATTTCATTTTAGTACATGCCGTTAAAAACTTAACGCACTTAGTACCTAAACTATTAGTTTTGGTTCTTCTTAGTTCCTAAACTTTCAATCTTTTCAAAATTTAACTTTAAATTTTGAATGGGTACTAAAATGAAATAAAAACTAAAGTTTTTAACGGCGGATACTAAAATGAAACAAAAACTAAAGTTTAGGTATGGTTTTGAAAAGAAAATTAAAAGTTTAGGTGCTAAAATATACCAAAATTGATAATTTAGGCACTAAATTTGTAATTTACTCAAAATTTTAAACGATGTGCTTGCCAATTATTTATTTTTTATATTAGGTTGAAAATTGTAAATTAAAATTATATGTTTTAGAATATAATAAAGGGACGTTTGGTTCATGATATAATATTAATTATAAAAATAAATTGTCAAAAAATAATATTATTTAAATAATTTTAGTGAGATATAAAATTATAGTGTTTGGTTTATAATAAAGTATGATTATTTAAGAGTATATTTTATTGAAATATTCTTGTGATAAATTTTTTAAACGGTATTAAATTAAAATATATCAGTATTAAATGTCATAAAAAAATTAGTAAGACTAACTAAATTTTACATTCAATATACTATTAAATAATTAATATGTTAAATGAATTCATTGAGAAGTGGTTAAAGGAGGTGTTGTTTTTCTTTAAGATTTTGGGTTCGAAAATTAAGGTTCATAGAATGTGTGTACGTTGTCAATTGTTAAGAAATATTATGAATAAATATTACACTATAATCACCCATGTTTGAAGATAAATACACATGTAATTAAAACATCAATATCTTATATTACCATTGTCAAGCAATTACATCATGTACGTCTAAAAGAGTGAAGAGATATTTGTTATCTCTAAAAGTCTCAATTGAAGCATGTCGTTTATTGGAATGTTTAAGCATTTATGTTAGGATTTGCGGAAGTTTGAATTAATAACCTAAAAAGTTGAAATGGGGTGAATTGACAATAATTTGTTTAGGGAGTAAGGAGAGTAAAAGATAAGACAATGAACACAAGCATTTACAGTGGTTCGACTTGTCAATCAAGTCTACCTCCACTATTTTAGCTCATAACTAAGGATTTTCTAACAAATTCACTAATTTGTTCTTTCCTTTTAAAGGATCAAGAGATAACCTTTAAACTCCCTAGTTTTTCACTTGGTTAAACTAGAACCAAACCCCTTTTACAAAAAGGTAAAAAGAAGTAAACAAATAAACTTATCAAAGGTAGGTGTTTACAAAGAATTAAACTCGCTAAAACACAATATTTACAAGAGAATAGAAAAATAAGAATGGAAAATTATTCTCTTGTGTTTGATTGATTGGATAGGTGTTCTAACCCTTCTTCAAGTGTCTTGAACTTTATTTATATGTTGGAATGTTGTTGTGGTCGTTTCTAGCTGTTGGGGATGATTTATAGTCGTTTGGGGATGAAATCTCTGCAAAATAAAACTGCCCAGAACAGGGGATATCAATACTCTTAAAGGGAGTATTGATACTACCTTTGTTTATATTTAAATCAACTAGCCATTACTAGCCATTGGGGTCTGACGGTATCGATACTATGTGTAATATCCTCTATATCGGGTTAGTGATTAAATTGTAAAGTTACAGAATTTGGTGATTAAAGTAGAATAATTGATTAGTTCAAGGACTTATATAAAAATATTGTATAGGATAAAATTTCAAAGAATGAAGAATGAAAGGACAACATGGTCATTTTGTTAGTAAATAATTAAATTGAAGAAGGGTTATATATATGCTACACGTGAAAGTGGAGGAGGCAAAACACAAGGTTTCCAAAGTTCTCTTCTCCTCTCTTCTTCTTTGTACGTGAAGGTTCAAAGCAAAGGTGAGATTTCTCATAAGCTGATTATGTGTTGAAATTTAAGTTTGGTTTTGATCATTAGATGCTAATTAAGCTTAAGGAAAGCTTAATTTGTTTTAAAACAACAAGATGAAGGGTGTAGGAAGAATTAAAGGTTAGAAGTTCTTGAATGAAATTTTGAAATAAAGTTCATAAGGAGAATTGAAAGTTGAATTTGACTTGTCATTAGTAGAATTAAAGAGTAGGAAGTGTTAGAATAGGAATTAGAACATGTTGGAAATTGAATGTGATTCTTGAATGCCATATAAAGGATAGGATTTTGAGTTTAAAGAAGTGATTATTGAGTAGTAATGAGTGTAAGTATATGTATGCAAGTTAGGGATATTAAAGGAGGTGAAAGATGAAGAGTTGAGTTGAAAAGAGAGTGAATTTCGTGCTTAAAATGGAATTTCTGGGTCGTGTGCATCAGTGCATCTTCAATGTGTACCGATGCACTCTCAAATAAATAAACATCGAATGCAATTAGTGCATCGATGCACCCCCTTAATGTGATTTGTGTACCAATGCATAGATAGTGCATCGATGCACATATTAAGGGATGCATCGATACATACCTTCATTAAGAGATGAAATTAGCCTTTCTTTTAGTCTAAGAAGTGATAATTTAGAATATATCAATTAGTATACTGATATGTATCAATGTATTACTATGTAGATATAGAACGTAATCTTATTCCGGAACAATCGAAGGATTATGATCGAGTCAAATCAAGCAAGGCTAAGGTGAGTGCATATACTAGATATAATTGTATTGAGATAAGACTTGCGATAAATCTATCTCTTATAATTGAATTTATGATTCCATATTCATGCACATGCATATATATATATATATATATATATGTGTGTTAATGTTATAGTGATTCCATGCATAATTCATTCATGATTTAACATGATATTATATGAATGAATTCCATTATCAGAGAATCCTTCCAGGTATGTGAAATAATGGAAATGATCATATGAAGGGACTTATATGTTTATATGGACAGTGATAAAAGAGATATGAAATGAGAAATGTATCTATAATTAAGCTCATGATATTTAATATGAGAGTTGTAGGTATAATTGGCATGCCAAGAGTCGAGGGATTATCAGTGGTCCTTCGGAACATAATGGTCCTTCGGGACATAATGGTCATTCGGGACAAATATTCAGTGCCTCTAGTGGGATTTTATTCGAACTGTGGTGACAACATTGTGCACAACCTCAGTGTACTCGCGTACCTTCTGTTCTCAATAATGTATATGGGCAATCCAAAGATAAATTAAAGTGAAACTAGCATAAGAATACGAGTTTTATATGTGCATGTTATCATCATATATGTTATAGTGTAATAGATACATGCAAGTTGAAATGTCATGATCAATGGTAATAATGCATGTTCATGAATTCATTGTTATATATGTATATACATATATTTATGTTATGCCTCATTAAGTCTGTGACTTAGCGTGTAAGTGATTTACACGTAAGTGATTTACATGTAAGTGATTTAGACAAAATTTGTATGTTTTTTCATTTATATTTTTTTAGGGTTAATAACTTATAGGTGTCTAAACTATATTTCAAATTGAATTTTGGAGCCTAAAGAATTTTTTGTTAAACATAGGCGTCTAATGTTTTTTCCATTACATTTTTTGTTTCTACCGTAAAAAAAAGTTAAATGACACATGTCATGTCTAGATTTTAAAAAAATAAATAATATTTTATTTGTTAAAAAAAAGTTTAAATATAACATGTGTTACTTTACCCTATTTTTTAATGGTATGTGCCTAAAAATTTAACAAATAAAATATTAGGTACATATTTTTAATGAAAAAAATCTTTAGACACCAAAAAAATAAAAGTAGGTATAATTTAAACACCAAAAATTAATATTAGATATAATTTAGACACCTAAAAATGTATTAAGCCTATTTTTATCTAATTTTTCTTTTCTTTCTTTGAACAATATAAACATTTATTGTATATTTTATATAAATTATTATAGGATAATAATTCATCTAATAAATATTTTAATATGATTTTAGCTCGATTTACAATATAGAAAGTCTAAGGTTTAGATTTTAGGGTTAATGTGAAAGTATGTGTTTAAACTATCTACAAAATTAATTTTTTGGTGTTAAAAGAATTTTTAGTAAAAGTAATTATCTAAATTTTTTCATTACACTTTTAGTGCTTACTATTAAAAAATTGTTAAGTGACACATATCACATTTATATTTTTAAAATTTTAAAAAATAAAATATAATTTAAAAATACTTTTAAAAAAATATAAATATGACAACACATGTCACTTAATGATTTTTTTAATGATAAATACTTAAAAAATGTAAATAAAAAATATTAGACTATTTTTAAAAAATTAAAAGTTAAATTTGAGTATAGTTTGAATAATTACTTTTATGTTAAGTCTAGATTATATAATATTACGTAGAAGAGGACAATTTAGTATTTGCATGAGAAAGATTCTTCTTTAAGTACGGACTTTTTGTCCTTTGCGCACAATTTTTCTTCGTCGGCAAGAACCCACCCGAAAATTAATTATAAACTACTTAACTTTTTTTTAATTGTGGTCAAGGTATTGTTTTGATTAATTTTAATCGATTTAAGTCGTACACTTAATTTTAATGAGTGAGTATTTCAGTAAGAATTTTTTGCATAGACATTACTTAAGCTCAGTTGGTAGAGTACAAGGTTCTTAATTTTAGGGTTATGGGATGGAGTCTCACGGAAGACATTTCATAATTCGGAGGTCTCCTACGGAAGCTGCTCTTAATCTGGTATTGGGGGCAACTTACTATCATACCTCCCTCTTACCCCATTACATATGAGAATAAGGGTCAGCTAATTTATTTATTACTTAAGCGATATCAATTTACTTATAAATATATGTATATTTAATATGTATTTAATTATATATATGTATTTAACTATAAATATAAATAAATTAATTTTAGGTTTGTGCTATTAATATGTATATTTAATATTTAATACGTTATATTTTGCTTTTATGATAAAATTCTTATAATTAATTTATGGTTTGACTTTTCTTTTTCTTTCTATCATTTGACTCTTAAAAGAAAATTTTGTATAATTTTTTTATTTCTATCATTTTAACCCTTACCAAGATAATTCTAGAATTATTTTATGTTAGATAAATAAAGATGTATGATTTTTTTATTTAGCTAAGGTGATTACAAAGTAGTATCTGTTTGTCGCGGTCGTCTTTCGGGTGGGCCCAGAATTGGGTTTCGACTTGAATAAAATGTTAAAGTCGCAACCGATCATTTAAAAACATTATTTAGGTTGATCGGACACTATCTTACCTGATCTGTATTTTACCCGAAATGTGTCGGGATCGGGAGTCGGTTACAGTCAAGGAAGGATCAACACCCTTGTACTGCCATTTCGGTACCAATTAATTTGTAGGTTGTCTTAATCGCGAAAATTAAAATTAAAATTTAAAAACCCGATTCGAATTGCTTACCTTTGATCGATTGAAATTACTACTGAAAAAAGTTAAAAATATGTTAGATGGTAAAATAAAAGAAATATTGAATAAACATTAACTAAATAAAAAGAAAAATAAATAAATAAATATATATATATATAAATCAAAGAAGAAGAAAAATATTAAAAAAATGTTAATATATAAAAATGTTAAAAGAAAAACAAAAGAAAAGAAAAAATGTTAAATTTCAGAAAAAATAAAATAAAAATGTTAAAAGAGAAAAAAAAACAAAATGGAATGAAAAAAGCGAAAAAATAAAAAATAAAATAAAAAAAATGTTAAAGAATCACACTGTACTTAAACAAAACATCGAATACATAAAATTATTGATTAAAATGAAATTATTTCAAAATTAAAATGCCAAAATAAAAGAAAATAATTTACATTAGTGACCAAAATAAAACATGCATAAATTCCTAGGCCATATTTGAATATCAATAAATATTAAACATAAATTAGTGACTAAAATGTAAACATAATAAAATTTGAAATCCAAATTAAAAATATTGAAACTTAACTTCAGTGATTAAAATGTAAAGTTACAAAACAAGAGGACTTCAGGTGTAATTTACAAATTCTTGAAATTACACAGAGATCTCTCCCCAAAACGACGTAGTTTCGGGGAGGATATAAATACTTGAAATTCCACCCTAAAGGCCTTAAATCTCTCATTTGTTCATTTTCTCTCTCTCTCTTAGAGAGAGAAGCTCTGGTTTCTCTCTAAAATTTCCTCACAGGAAGAATAGTCGACCATCGTTGGGCGTCGCGCTCCGGTACCGAAAACCACCGCCGACCACCACTCCGACGATCGAACTTTTTTTCCCCAAATCATTCCCCTCAACACCCTCACACCAATACAAATCCCAAATCTCACAAAAAAAAACCCAAACGGCATAGATCTAAGGTGAAAGTTTCAGTTTTTACCTATTATCCTTTTGTATTCCGGCGGCTTTCCTTTCACGATGAGATCCCCCAACGCACTCCCGGTGTCGCTCGACAAAACACAACCCTTCCTTGTTTTTTCCTTTCGATTTACGAATGGTTGTCTTGGATTTTTTTGCGTTTGTGGTTGCTTGCTTTCTATTTTTTGTGTTGTAATGGTGGTTCTATTGTTGTTGTTTTGGCTCCCGTTGTGTTGTTTACCGATCATTGGTTCTGTGGTTCGATCATTCGTCCTTTGTTTGGCCTCGTCGGAGGCTTTATATAGCTTCGAGTCCAGCCGTTTTGAGTCCCGAAAAGGACGAGATTTCCGTTGGAAATCCAACTGACTCGGTTCTGTTTTGGATTCGTGCGAGTTTTGTTGAGATAATTGCTCTGATTATGTCTCGTGCATGCTATTCGACCGAGGTTTTCGGGATTGTTCAGTTCCGATCTCCTCCGGCCGTTGGCCTCTGATTTCCATGCCTCGTGCGTGACTTTCATGCGCCATATGTGCGGTGCCCTGCTTAAGCGTGAAAACCCTAATCTTCTCCTTTTGACTGAACCGTGTCTGCTAGATCAGGCTACTCGGTTGGGCCCTGTTTCTGGACCTCATTTGGACCTAAAAATGAAAGAAAATAAATAAATAAATAATAATAATAATAATAATAATAAAAGAAAATAATAATAATAATAATAATAATAATATATTATTATATATATTTTCAAAAACATTTCCAAAACTATATAATATATATATATTCAAAAACATTTTAAAACTATATATTATATTTTTTAAAAAAATGTTTTTAAAAAAACTATATATTATATATTTTCAAAATGATTTTAAAACTATATACTATATATATATATATATATTCAAAAATCATTTTCAAAACTATATATATATATATATAACCGATAAAAACCATTTTCTAAAAATTATATATATATTATATTTTCCAAAAATATATTCAAAAATTATACTATATTAATATATATATATATATAATAAAAAAATCCAGACAAAAACGAGTGTCTACACTATTCTAAATATTTTTAACCATTTAATAAGGAAAGCTCAATCTCCCTGCTGCAGTCACTGGTGCTCGAATATGTAACCTTTAGGAACAACAACGATTCCTTTAACTACTGAGGTAAGTTGGTTCGTGCAAGATGTATGTTGTTGAATTTTTCTATAAGATGTCTTTACTTTATGTAATATAAATTGATGATATTTTTAAAATTGAATAATTTATATTATTTTAGCCGAAAATAAGTAAGAATAATATTTGAGATCAGATTAAGATAATTATAGGTAAAATACAATAATAAAGCGCTAAAAAATTCGATAGACAACAAATAACATATTAAAGAAATACAAACCGCGTATGCACATATGTTAAAGGAGGGAGGTAATCCCCGAACAAGAAGTCATATATACCAACCAACCACCGTGTCGAGACAGACAAAGAAACATCACAATCAGTTTGGAATAGAATAACATGGTCATGGTCAAGCATTCAGGCCACCATATTCTAAGAAAACAATCTGTTCAATTATATTTTAAGAAAAAAATTGAAATATATTCTAAATCCTTATACTTTTATATATTTGAAATTTAATACCCTTGTTTTCATTTTTAATCATATAATCCTTACGTTTTCAAAATTTAAAACATAAATCCAATTTTTTTTCTGATGACGTCAGTTGGAGTTGGTCGTGGCAGCAATTAAGGCGTACCACTCGTTTTTTGTTGACTTTATGAGATGCTGATAATTCAATGTCCAGACGTGTGGAAAGGCGCAGCATGTTTTTGCTCATAAAAGGGTAAATTACAAGTTTAGTAACTAAACTATTAGTTTTAATCTGTTTTCATGCCTAAAATGTAGCTTTTATTTTATTTTAGTATCCATTTAAAATTTAACGTTAAGTTTTAAAAAAAAATTGAAAGTTTATGTACAAAAACATATCAAAATTGATATTTTAGGTACTAAACATAATAAGTTTTCAACGGTAGATATGGTTTTAAAAAATTAAAATTTAGATACTAAAATATATCAAAACTAATAGTTTAGATACTAAATGTGTAGTTTACCCTAGAAAATTTACAAACAAATCATCAGTTGCCTTGAAAAGTTTGGAAAAATTCGAGACCAAATTAGTCGAAATTATTTTGAACGCACTCCGTTTTTGTTTTAATTTAAAATGTAATTTAAGGTCAGTTTAGTATTACGTTTGAAAATTAATTTTAAAAAGTGTATTAAAAAATGTTTTTAATTGTTTTGAAAAAATAGAGCTTAAAATTTAACTATTTAATATTGTTGTTAAAAATACTTTTGGAAGAATAAAATATCTATTTTAAATATTATATTGTAAATTAAAATTAAATAATTAAGAATAAAAATATAATTTCACTTTAAAAGTGATTTTTCACAATAAAAATTAGAAATATCAATATTTTATGTTGAAAGTTATATAGGTTCCTACATGATATTTTTATATGTATTTAATTGATGACCTGTTGCATGATACGTCACCAATTAGACATGTGTGAAAATATCAAATTAACAATATATATTGATCGTTAGTTAACTAACAACTTTCATCCAACATGATATATTTTGACTAAAAATTGAAATATTACGGTTTTCATCCAACATGATCAACTGAGAAAATGTCGGGGGCTACTTTAGAAAATTAAAGGAAAAACTTCACTATTGTCGTATTTTTATGGAAGTGAATCCCTAATGGGAGGGTATTTAGGTAATTTCCCCTAAAAGATTCTAATCATGATTAAGAGAAGCATTCAACAAGAAACAAAGAAAGTAAAGCTTTGTGGATAATTACAAGAAGACGAGTGGATAAGTTCAAAAAGATTAATACATGGGCTTGTGTCGGTGGGTATGTCTCTAAGGCCGAGTTGCTTTCAGGACACTATTGAGGGAGACAGCCTTCCAATGAAACCATATTGTCCCTTCAAACTTTTGTGTACGCTTCAATATATGCTTGTTTGATGGCAACTCCTTACCTTTTCCTTGGTAGGAAAACTAATTATTTTTTTGTCATTATTTATTTATTCTCTCAGTTTTAGAGTTTCGTCTTAATAAATTCGAATTGATTTGTATCATACATCTGATTTTTATCGGTGAGTCTCCTATCAGAGATTTTTTATATACATAAGGAGTCAAACTCGATACCTACTTAAGCGATATCAAGCTGATTACCATTTCAACTAACCCGTTGGTATTTTATTTGTCATTTTCAGTAGTAGGAAAATTGATAAATATTTTTTTTGGATGCGAATGCTTTTTCATTTTTTATATGTAAATAAAATAGTATCTCATAATCTTTCTTATTAATAATTTATAAATATATACAAACGTAATTACTTGAACTTAGAACCTTTACAAAAAATAATACTTATTTTAACATCGAAACTACTTGATGGTTTCAATAAGACTCACTATTGAATCATATAATCATGCTTATAAATAGGGGTATAAACGAGCCGAGTCGAGCTCGAGTATTGCTGAGTTCGACTCGACTTGAGCTCGACTCGACTTGAAAACTCTGAAATGGAGCTCGACTCGAATCGAAAACTCGAGAGCTTAAAATTTTCAAGCTCGACTCGAACTCGAAATCATGAACTGAAGCTCGTGAGCAGCTCGAAAAGGCTCGAAATGAAAAAAAAAATCTTAAACTTAACTCGATTGAAGCCTCAAACTCAAACTCGAACATGAACTTTAAATACATAAAATCTTACTGTATTTTTTTAAAAAAAAATCAATACATAAATATTAATATTATTATTAATTTATTTTTTAAATAAAATCTTAATATATTATATTTTCGAGCTGCTCATGAGCTTTTCGAGTCGAATATCGAGTAGCTCGTTTCAGCTCGTTAAGAACTCGAGTCGAGTCCATTCGATCCGAGTATTTATCGAGCCTTGATCGAGTCGATCTCGAATAGCCCGCGATTTATTTCGTCTCATTTACAGCACTACTTATAAATGATAATTTTAATAACAATTAACAATTAAGAAAGTGGTCTATTTTAAAAACTTTAAGTTTAAATTAAACTTGACTGTTTGATTTTTTTAATTCATAGTCTTTATCCATCAAAACTTTTGTATGATTTTATGTTTTCTTACCAAAACTATCTCAAGGAAATCAATTGCAAAAGTGGTAGGTTTTCTACCAAACTTGATGCTATTAGAATGCACAATAATGTAATTTTTAATTTTTTAACATAAATATTAGTATTCAACTCATTAGTCAATTAATATAGGTAGAATATTACAAATGCTCATTAGACTCTCTTAATTTAATTTTTTTTGTCATTTGTAATGCTAAGATCTCCGACCTTACTGAAGGGCTTAACGTCTCATTCTATTAAACCAAAATCAATCGATTATACACAATTTAAAATGAGATATTGTGGGAATTTTATGAGGTTAGTGTTGTTTACACCATGAAAATTAAATAAATTAGAAACCAAATAAATTCGACTCATGTTCTGATATCGATAGCGCACCGTTTTTCCTCCATTTAGGTCTAAGAAAGTTTTTTTAATGAAACCTTATCGATTATCTTATTTTGTATGCATTTGATCAATAAATTAATATATGATTGCTTTCGTTTCATTTTAATTAAGACGTTGTGACTGGGACATTAGTTTTTTTGTGAGTTGGATGATGTGACATGTTAATAAAAATATTTAATTTTTATTTGAACCCTTAAACTTTAAATAAATTAATAATCATGGTTTTTTTATAAACTCAAAATAGTTAAGGGTTAAAATATAAATTTACCCCTTTTTCCCATATGTTCCCCCCCCCAGCCCCATCTTCTCCGCCGCTTCCCCTGCGAAGCAATATCGTTTTCAAACTCAGAATCTCTTTCTGAACTGTCAATCTACTTTTTCGTGCAGGTTTTACTTTCCTGGGTAAACGAAAACACCAAGATAGTCCTGCTAAAAATGCTGTTGCTACATCAATTGCAAATAAGTTTACCGATGATGGAAATTTCATTCAAAAATTTCTTCGTAAGCAGGGGAATGATACTATTGCATCTGGTTCACATGCAAATGATGATGGAAATCTGGATCCAAAGTTATAGCATCAGAGACAAAGTTGTGAAGCGACTACAATTTCAAAGTTTCAATAAATTGGCAGCTAAGGCTTTGCAGCTTCAGTTGAAGGGAAAACATGAAAGTAAAACCTCCACGAAGAAGTCGATTGGTAGTTCAGAAAGAGCTTCTGAGTTTGAAAACGATATTGTTTCGCTGGGAAGCAGGGGAAGCAGGGGGAAGCGGTGGAGAGGATGGGGTTGGGGAAGAAAACAGGGGTAAATCGATATTTTATTTCTGAACTATTTTGAGTTTACAAAAAGGCCCATGATTGCTAATTTATTTAAAGTTTGAGGGTTCAAATAAAAATTAAATTTTTTTACTAACATGCCACGTCATCCAACTAATAGCAGCTAACGTCCCAGTGACCGCATCTTAATTAAAACGAAACAAAAATAGCCATATATTATTTTTTTGGATTGAGTGACCATACGTTTATAAAAATTAAAACAAAAGCGACCATCTAACTAATGGCAGCTAACGTCCCAGTGACCACATCTTAATTAAAACGAAACAAAATCGATCATATATTATTTTTTTTGGATTGAGTGACCATACGTTTATAAAATTGAAACAAAAGTGACTAACCCTGTAGTTTACCCAAATTATAATTATAATATATAAAGATATTCATAAAATAAATAAATATATAATCCTAAATTTATATGAAATTAAATATTATAATAAAAGTATAAAATTAATTATAGAATTTTAAAAGATAAGTGCATCGAGATCAATAAAATATAAAATATATGGTATGTCGTGTGGGTGATCGTGCCAAGATCCTCACAACATTTCTTTTTTGATTGGTTTGTTCGTGATCATATATTTTCAGATCTCTTATTTAAAAAAAATTATTTGTTGATATAATCAGAATTGTGTAACAAAACAGTTTGATAAATTGTTTGGTTCACTCTTAACTCATTTATTATTTCATATGTCTCGTTCAACATAGATAAGGAATATTATGCTACTAGATTTGATGTTGGATATAATTTTCAATGGAAGGTTTCTTTTTTTTCTCCGTATTTTTGGATTTAATATTTTTTATTTTATATATGAATTTTTTATAATTATTGCCTATGATTTTCTCTTTAAATACATTATAATTTTGATTTATTTTATTATTTTTAATAATAAAATTCACTTACCATTGTTTAAAAAAATCAAAACAATATTATTTTCCGCAAGGACATTGACATTACAATGGAATTAGGGATGACAACGGGTCGGGTTCGGGCCGGGTATCGGTCTCCCCGTCCCCGTCCCGATTTAAAAAATTGATACCCGTCCCCGTTTAAAAACCGCGGGGATTTAAACGGGGATCCCCATTGGATAATCAGGGAAAACCGCGGGGAAATGGGTATCCCCGTTTAGCATAAACGTTTATTTAAACTGGTATCGGTAGGGTTGTTCATTCGGTTAATTTGGTGGCCGAACCGACCGAACTACTATTAACCGAATTAATCGATTTTTTTTAACCGTTAATAGAACCAATTTTTTTTTTTCGAAAATATTAACCGAACCGAATAAATTTCGGTTAATTCGATTAATTTTTGAATTAACCGAATTTTTTTAGAATTTTCGAATTTAATACTAGAGAGCAGCTGCTGTTCCATTTGCTAAGGAAGAACGTGATGTTGGTATAGGTCTCGAGGCTGATTTTAATATGGCTAATTCACATGCTTCGCTTTGTCAGAGGAACGTTAAAGCTTGTGTAATGGAGACAGCTTGTATGAGGTTATTGGAATGCGAGGTGAAAATGAGGGTTGCTGTCGAAGAGACGAAGACAATATGTAAGTTGCATTGATTTTAAATTCTGCTGGACATAATTTCCAGTTTGCCAATGCTAGTTGTGGGCTTCAGGTGTGTAATGGTGTACTGGACGAGGACCCTGCAGCAAGTACACGTTCGTTGGAAGTGGCACAATACCAGCAAACCAACCAGACTTTTCTCGTTTAACTAGACAATGTTTGTCTATTAAAAGATATTAAAGGTTCACACGTGATTGCAAACAAGAAGTGTAAGCATTAATTTCACTATTAAAAGAAAAAAAATATTATGATACAGCGAAAATTGAGGTAAATTTTAGAAATTGAAGCGGAGACGATGTTTTAAAGTGGGGCAGTATAGGGTGAAAAAAAATAATAAAAAATATTTAAGGGTTAATTTAAAATATGTTATTAATATTATATATAAAAAATAATTATTTTTAATATTTATCGGGCCGGGTAATCGGGGTGGGTAATCGGGTAATCGGGGCGGGGATTACCAAACCCGTCCCCGTCCCCATCCCCGTTTAACATAAACAGGTTTTCTCCGTCCCTGTCCCCATTTATCATCCCCGAACCCGACCAATTAAATTCAGTTTTCGATTTTCCCCATCGGGTTCAGGTTTTTTTACCATCACTACATGGAATTAAAATGGAACATCTCGTTTCACATTCCTTCAGGTATATGCAATAGTACAATCAAAAGCCGAAATACTAGAACCAATGAACAAATGATAATGCAAAAAATTATTTTCTTTTTAGATCATAAAATATATAATAGTTTTGAAATTTTTTCAAACTGAAAAAGGAAACACAAAAATGTTTACTCACAATCGAAAGTTGAGTGACCAGAATATAAATTTACCTATAATTAAGTGATGAAAATATAAATAAAAAGTTAGTTTTAGTTTAAAATTTGATAATATAATGATTTATAATAGTGTGACTCGATTATGACTTTTTAATATAAAATAATTTAACTGTAGCCTCATTAATAGTTAAATTATGTGTTGTGGTTTACCATTAACATAATTATCCATGCGATTACATTTCACATGGATATTTGACCCGAATCTAATGGATTTTGATATTACTCGATGACTATGAGTCATGTCTTTTTTAAGTATGGGATTAAACTCGGATTTATGGTAGAAAAACCGGACTTTGTCTATAATAATATTAAAATGATATCTTATATATTTAAGTATAATTACAAGAGTATTCCTCTATATTTTTTCTTCAATTACTTATTATTTTACCTAATAAAAATATTATATATATTTATTTGTGTTGAATCAGATCAGATCGGGTCGAGTGTGAGTTTTCACTTAAAATCGAGTATAATAAAACCTTCCTAGATTTTATTCGAGTGGTGGTGTAAAAGTAGGGATGAACATGGGTTAGGTTGAGTCGGGTTTTTAGCCAACACGACTCGAACCAACGAAATATAATCCCTCCACCAGAAACCTGACTTGACCCGAGGTTAGGATGACTTCACCTAACCCGAAACAAGACTCATCTTTTGAGATAAAACCCAACTCTGACTTCAACCCGACCCAAAATAAATATGTTTATACAAATTATTAATTTTAATCTATAAAATAGAGATCTAATTGTAAAAAAAACATAAAGGTGTATTATTGTAATTATTTGTAAATGTATAAAATATAATTATATTATTTTTGGGTCGGATCTGATCAGATATTTTTCACCTTAAACCCAAATTCGATTTGACCTGAACTTATTCTTTAAAAAGCTCAACCAATACGATCCGAACCTATTTTGTTTTAAAAAAAATATGACTCAATCAAATCAGGTCGGGTTAGAATCCGTCTAGTTCAGGTGCAGTGCCCCATCCCTATGTGAAACAGCAAGAAGCACATGGAATCTTATCCATTGAGCACACAACTGATAAGAGCGGAAGTGTTGAACGTGAGCCAACTCGATTCCTGTGGGTGGTGGTTGGCTACCCTGCGTACGCTGATTTAAGTTTCTTGTTTAAGCTTGGTGGAGTTCATGATCTACGCTTTTCAATGGGCCCTTTGCCCATCCAAATTAAACAGCGGGTGTGGAGGGTTTATTACCCCAACCATACGTAAATGCACATGCACGTTCCGTTTCATAATTGCGAATATCTCACTAAATTCCTTTTAGGTAATCTTGAAGTTTGTGGTTAGAATTTTGTTTTGATCTAATTTAAAATTTTTAACATCGAATGATCAAAATGAAGTAAAAATCATAATATTAGATATGATTTTAAATCAAAAAAATTGGGTGACTAAAAGGGAACAAGAGTGACAGTTAAGGCACTGAACGTGTAGTATATACTAAACTTATTTATTAATTAATCATATAAATAAATAATATATTATAAGATAAAACTTCAAAAGTCTTGTGAGGTATTGTAATCACAAATCCAAGAACGAAACTAAAATCAAACATTGAGAGGTAAAATCTTATTCGATAATATTTAAACTAAGGTAAATTTTACAACGCTCGACGAGTACTGATGAGCATCACTAATAATGAACATCATTAATTTAATTTATAAAATTTAAAATTATAAAAGAATCAACGTATAATTATAAATTAGTTAAAAATTTAAAGATAAATTATTAAAATTAAAGGGTAAATTATACTAGTACCACCTAACTATTGTCCCTTTTCATTTTGATCACAATTTTTGAAATTTTGTCAATCAAGTCACTCAACTATTTATATGCATTCAATTAGCCACTTCTTGTTAATATTTAACGGAGAAGCTAATGTGATAGTTAAAATATTTGATATAATTACACATTTGATCATTATTACTTATATATCCTATCAATTTGGTCATAATTTTAATAAATTAAAATGAACTCATCCTAAATTCAATTGGCTGTAAAATTGCTTGTTTGCTACTATCATAAAAGAAAATTTCCTCTAACATTTAATCAATTGTCGTAAAATCAATTCTCTGGTAAATTTGTTTGCTCGCAAATTGTCGTTAATTCCCCTATGGTACTTAACTCATTCACAAATATCTAAATCAAATTCATCATCTTATCAATGTGGGCCATATAAATGAAATACAACAACATTTTAAGTTAGGAATTTGGATATGAGAATTTAAAATTTAAGAATTTGAATTTCAAGATTTAGATATTTAGAAGATTTCGACTTGAAAATAGAGATTGGGATTCTTTTATAAAGATTTTAAAAAATTGAGATTTTTAAAAATATATATTTTTAATTTGAATATTAACGGAAAATGACTTAATTGAATGCATTTAAATAGTTGAGTGACTTGATTGACAAAATTTCAAAAATAAAGGGTAAATTATACCAGTGACCACGTAACTATTGCCCCTTTTCATTTTAACTAATATTTTTGAAAATTTTTCAATCAGGTAACTCAACTATTTAAATACATTCAATTAAGCCACTTATTCTTAATATTTAACACTGACATGACAATTAAAATATTTAGTATAATTACACATTTGGTCACTGCTACTTATATATTCTATCAATTTGGTCTTAATTTTAATAAATTAAAATAAACTTAACCCTCAAATCTTTAATTTTAAAAGATTTTAAAAGTTACGACATATTTTATATTTATAACAAAACAAATTTTTTACTAGAAACTCCATTTATGGTTCTTAGAAGCATCCCGTCAATAGTATCATAACCTTTTTTGGTTTTAAGAAAAATATAGTTGATTAACCCATGCATATAAAGTTCGATGGATAAAATTTTTATCCCATTAGTATTTGTAAATGACATTCTACTAGAAAAAGGTGATATAGTGTAACCTGTAAAACTAAGAAATATTTATCTAGTAAATTTATAATAGAAAAATGTGACATATATTTCTTTTATGCTTGACACAGTATTTTTTTAAAATTTTAAAAATTCATCTCCTACCATAAATTTTATGTCCATCTTTAATAAAAGTTTATACTGATAAGATTCTCGTTGGACTTAGCATATAAAATTTTGCACTAAGAGATTAATCTATATTAAAAGGGGGATAGATTTAGTTTGCTTTAAATTTAATATCATAAATTATTGCTTGAGTTATTCAACTTTTTTAAAAAAGGTTTGTTATTAATTTTGTTTTGTTATAAATGTGGAATGTCGTAACTTTTAAAATTAAAATAAATTAAAACAAAAAAGTTGAATTTTGGGTAATTATACATGGAACTATTTGATTTGAGGGTTAAGATTATTTTAATTTATTAAAATTAGGACCGAATTGATAGAATATATAAGTAACAATGGTCAAATGTGTAATTATACCAAATATTTTAGCTACCACATCAGCTTCACCGTTAAATATTAACGACAAGTGGTTTAATTGAATGCATTTAAATAGTTGAGTGACTTGATTGATAAAATTTCAAAAATATTGATCAAAATGAAAAGGACAATAGTTAGGTAGTCACTGATATAATTTACCATTTATTTTAAATCATTTATCTTTAAATTTTTATAAATTAAATTAATGATGCTCGAGTGTAAAATAATCGACCTATATTACAATGTATTTCTTTTTCCTTAATGTGATTTTTCCATTTAATTTTTTCAAAAAAATATAATTCATTTTCTTATTTATTTTAGCCATCATTATTTTTTATTATAGTAATAAATTCTGATGTCGTCTTTACATGCAACTTTTACCATTATACACTAGCTGCCGATATTTTATTTTGTTGTCCATCTTTATAAGATTATTTATAATATTTGAAATTTACAAAAGATATAATAAAACAATAAAAATATTAACTTTTTGAGCTAACATAAATTTCAATTTTAAACTTTATCAATTTACGAATGTAGATAAAATTGTATTTTTTTTCAACTGAATTCTATATTTCACTCTCCATTAGTTAATTATTGCCTACCTAAAAGATATAATAAAACAATAAGGTTTGGTGAGGGTAGTAGATACTCTTTAAATTATAATATTAGATTATATTTTTTTTTCTTATAAATATAGGAGTGTTAAAATTCATGAAACTATATGTGTGCGAAAAACTCTAAAAATCTAGTTTTCTCTTATTGGTGTGCCACTCATCTATTTTCTTTTTCATTTTTGTTAATCATCGACGACACTAACTTTAATGTTGGTTGCCGAATGACGACATTTTTTATTTTCTTTTTGTTTTCTATATCATTTCTTTATTTTCTTTTGTTTTTTTATTTTCAATAAATTTGCATGTGTTGCACGTTTTCATATGCCTTTATGGCATATTTTTCTTATGCTTTTTGGCATTTTTTGGTTCTTTGGGCATTTTTATTTATCTTTTTCTAAGGGTTGATTTGATATCGTCACGACTGATCAAGATTACACTTATATGACATCTTGTGATCTTCCCTGCTTTGGACCCTCAGATTAGATTTGGATACCCGATTTGCTTTCGTGGATAGCTTTTCACGTTGCTCGAGTTTGATTTGCGGTTTATAGGTGGTCTTTCAATAGATTGATCCCATTTTGTGGTTCATTTACTGATGCAATCAAATCTATTTGTATATATCTTTGTTTGAGTTTCTTGGTTAGATTTAATCTTTCATTGTATAGTCCTTATGTTATCTTAAATTACTAGTTTTTGTTTCAATGATTATAGGAAATTTTCCTAATTATGTGCTTAATTTACGATTGTAATTGTAAATCTTTATTGTAATTTGGGATATTTTCTATTTTAAATAAAATTAATTGCTTCTATAAAAAAATCATCAAACTATTAACGGAGGTTGGTTCAAGTAATCTTTCCTTGTATAGTCCTTATGTGATCTTATGCTACTAGTTTTGTTTCAATGATTATAGGAAAATTTCATAATTATATGCTTAATTTACGATTGTAATTTTAAATCCTTATTGTAATTTGGGATATTTCATATTTTAAATAAAATTAGTCGCTTCTATAAAAAAAATCATCAAAATATCAATGGAGGTTGATTAAAGTGGTAAATAGTTTGATATCACTTAAGCAAGGTCTCAGGTTTGAGTCCTTGTGTATGCATAAAATCCCCGCTGGGAGACTCACCCACCAAAGTCAAGTGTGCGACCCGGGTCGGTTTAGATAGTCAAGACGAAGTCTTGGAACTGGAGGAAAAAAATCATCAAACTATATAATTTATAACCTTGGGTAAAATTTCTTTTATCTTCATTGCATTAAAAACTATCAAATTAATAATTAAATATTTTATCAATTATTGCGATAATAATTTATATATAAAATGATCCTAATTTTGAGTCAACAAACATATATTAGTTCAAGCTTTGATAATTATAATTTATATGTTTATTTGGACTTATGAACTAACTATTGAGCTTAATTTATTATGTGTGTAACACCCAAATCCCGAAGATTTAAATATCATACAAAATCACTGTAACGTTTGAATTTAAGGGTTAAAAGTTTCGCTAACTCGAGAGAGAGTTTTGGGTAAACCTAATGGGTTAATAAGAGACCTTGGTCCATTTGTAGGATGAATTGGACTTTGGTTGAGCCCAATATGAAATAAAAAATGATATTTTTTATTTGGGGTTAAATAAGGAATGATTAAAGCAATAGATTTTCCCCAAAAGTCTTCTAAAGGCTGAAATTCCTTTATGAATCTTATGTTACCCGTTGGAATCACCCCTTCATTCTTGTCTTCTTCCTTCTTTCGAAACACTCTTCTTCTCCTCTCCTTGTAAGTTACCAAAGGAGAAAGCTTTAACATTCATTCTCCATTCCTAGAGCTTTCTTTGAGCTCTCTATATCCACAAATGGTTACCATAGCCATGGAATAGGTTTAGTGAGGGTTTTGGGTTTTAGAAACCTTAAGGTGATTCTAGCTCATTTTTTAATGTTTAGAATCACATTTCTACCTCTCTTAAGTCTTTTAGATGAGCTAATAACTCGTTCCTTTGTGGTTACTAGTGAGGGAAGTGGGTGAAAGGTCAAAGGTAAAGGGCAAAGAGAAAGAGGTCATTGAGTGAGCCTAAGGTTATTTCTTAACTCCTAGGTGTAAGGTAACATGTTTCTAATTGTCCTCTATTGCTTGTAGATCGACATGTGTAGTTTTGATGCTTGTATGAGTGCATGAGGAATAACATGAAAATGAGAATTTTGATGTTGTTCATACATGAAGTAATGACCTTTTGTGACTTTTTAACTCTACATAATCCTTAAACACCATTTGGCGGTCATGAGAGTCCCTTAAGAGAGAATTAGATAGTTGTATACAAAAGAAACAAAGTTTTTTGGGTAATAGGTATTGATATTTTATGAACAATATTGACTGATTGTTAAAATGGGCTAAAATCTGAGGGTTTTGTGTGAGAGTATCGATACCTATTCTTGAGGTATATATATTGTCAAAGAGTATTGATACTCGGGGGTTTAGTATTGATACTCGAGGTTTAGTTCAGATTCTAGTGAGTTGTTTTGGTATTGGTAGCCAGGTAAGTATCGATACTATATGGAAAAATAATATTGATATTGGTACTCAGGGTAATATCGATACCACTGAAAAGGAGTGTTGATACCTAGGCAGGGTATCGAAATCGAGGGTTATCTCAAATTAAAGTGGGTTATTTTGGTATCGATACTCGGGGAAGTATCGATACCCTAAGCAGGGGAGTATTGATACCCAAGGCTGAGTATCGGTACCATCAAGAAATTATAGACTATGAACTTTGCTTACTTTAGGGAGTCAAAAAAGGGTCTTGGTTAATGGGAGAATTTTCTCTAAACTTACAAGTGATAAAATTAATAATCGTGTGATAACATAAGGTAATTATGAAGTAAATTTCCATAAGACTTATGCCTTGTTTGATGATCAAAAAACATTGAGGACACCCGAAAACTTAATAATTGTGTGATAACATAAGGTCATTATGAAGTAAATTTTCATAAGACTTATGTCTTGTTTGATGCTCAGGAAACATCGAGGACACCCAAGTTACTTGTGTGCGATGATGGTCTAGTTGAGTAAGGGATTTATTTGGGTATATAAAACTTAGTGCTATGGTACTCAAAATGCTAGTTGGACGTCGTGTAGATGCTATGTGATCTAGACACATCCCAAGTACTCAAAGGGAATAGACTAGCTAGGTAAGGTGCCAACACTTTGTGATCGGGACCTAGACTATGGTACTGTAAGATGCTAATGTTATATGGCCCAGATCTTACTTGAGATACCTTTGGTAAGTAGATAAAGGTGTGAGTTCCGTGATTGTATAGTGACCCGGAGCTAAACCATGATGTTTTCCTTGTTATGTTATAGATATACTCATGTTTTCATAACCATACTTGTAGTATGCTCATTTTTTAATGTATGTAGTATAGTTGGGTTATTTGTGTGACATTGAGCTTGTGAGCTTAGCATATGAAATGTGTTTCCATGCACATGTCCTTAGGTACAATTCGAGGAGCTCATCGTTGGATATTAAAATTTCCAAACTTGATTTTTATCAGAGTACGTCTCAAACATTATAGTGGGAAAGTACTGTCATAGACCCTTATGTATTATAGAGTTGTAAACTTTATTTTAAACTTATGCATTTTGAAAACTATTATTGGGTGTAATCACCATATTTTTACCTGACCCTTTATTATTATTATTGTTATTATTATAAATAAAAAAATAAACAATATTTTTAAATGTACATTTACAAGCCAAGCCCAAACTTGAGGGTGACCTAGAAACCAAAGCTCACAAGAGGAGGCCCACGTGGATTAGGTTTTTGTGTTTTTTCTCCTCAGCCACCAAAAGCCACAATTATTAGATCAGATCTAATATGACGATCCAGATTAGCTATAATATTAGGGTTTCATCATTAACCCTAAATAGTGTTATAACCGTCGAAGTCATCACCAAAGCCAGCACTGTCGCTAAGCTCAATTCCAACCGTTGTTTCCAGTATCTTCTCACCAACATAGCTGCGCTGATTTTCAGAGCCACCAAGCCAAGCCAGATCAAATCTCAACAAATCTAAGGCATTTAATGCCTCACTAACCGAGCAAGGCAATCATGCTCCTCCCTTTGTCGTTCGTACGAGCTCATCAACCATGTATATGAGCAATGTCAGAAAGTAAGTAGGATTAGATTTTTTTGGGTTGTAAAAAAATTAGAAAAAATGGCTTTATAAAAAGTCCATTCAAATATGTAAAAGGCATCTAGCTTCTTCCCGAATATTTTACAAAAAAAAAAAACAATACAAAGCAAAGATTTTACAAGGTTTCCTCTTTAATCCTATATTTCAATTTTTATTCTTTATTTTCTTTCTCGAAAATAAATAAAAGGCAAGGAGTGAGGCTTTATTTTCTACCTTTTTCGCTTGAGGGTCTTGTCACCGGGAATAGGGAGCGTCGTTGGTGTATTCGAAGTTAAGAAATGAAGAGTTATAGAGCTTTTGGGGTCTTGTATGTAGATTTAGTGATCGTTTTAGGTATCAATTTGGGTTTAGGTGAATAAATTAGGGCATATAGGATTATTCGGGTATTTTTTAAGAACTTCAGTCATCATGGTAATCAACGCGGTGGTGTTGGGTTTTGGTGAGGTTGCCGGCTAGGAAGAGAGAATGAGAGTTGAGAGAGTTTTGAATTTTTTTAGGTTTAAGGTTGAAAATGAGTTCAAACAAAAAGAGTGTGTTTTATAATATGAGTTAATGGGTTATTTACGCTTAGGTCCTCTAAAAGTTGCTGTGTTTTTGCATTTTAGTCACCTGCTATAACTGTTTTGATTGTATTTTAATCTTGTTGGCCCGAACTTGTAATTTTCTCTTTTTATTTGTTTGTGCATTTTAGGCTTATAAAAATGGACAATCATGATTTAATCCCTCTAGTTTCAGCGTGTATTTACATTTAGGTCACTATCATAATCCTAATTTTTTATGCTTAATTTTGATTGGTTTTAATTTGGTCACTATGCTGATTTGTATGCCTTATTAAGATATGGTCCCTAAACTATTTTGTGTGTTTCAGTTTAGTCCTTGAATTAATTTATTGTTAAATTAACCTTATATTAATTTTGTGTTATAAATTTATTTGGTAATTTGTCAATAAGTAGTTAATCTTTTAAATTAATTTTGTATAGTTTTAGTTTTTTATTTCTATTTTCTAAATGCATGTTTGTTTTATGTTTTTGGATTAATCTTTTAGTTTTATGTTCCTTTAGTTTACTTTGTAATTAGACACTTAGATTTTAGATTTAAACCTCATATTTAGACTTCTCACATGTAGTCTTTAATTTAGGGAATAATTTGATTTGGCTCTCACATTTAGATGCTTGAGAGCTCATTTCGATTCTTCGATTCAATAAAATGAGAATTAATTAGGGTTTAATAATTAGAGCCTTAACCTTAGACTTTTCACACTTTACTCCTCAAACGTTTTTGACATTTATTTGACAAAATTAATTAGGATTAATATTAAAGCCTTTATTTTTAGGGTTAGTATCTAGGTTCTTTAAATTTTATAATTTGACACCTTAAGTTAGAAAAAGCCTTAATTAACCCTTAGTATAACCATGATTAAATAATTGATTGTGTGCTTGCATCATGTCTTCAAAACAAGGCAATGTTCATTTACCAATGAGTTAATAGTGTTTCCTATGTATTATGCTTAGGGGGTGACCACTGGTAATTCCCGAAGTGAATCGACATCCTTTTCAAAAACCTTGCATACATAATGAATTTCAAATTAAATAAAACCTTGAACTCAAAATTTTCAACTTTTAAATATAGGGTAATCGTCAGAGGTACCAATTTTGGGCAGTGTGGGGGGTGTTAATCATTCCTTATGTGTAACTGACTCCCAAATCCGATTTTTGGTTTTCGCAGATAAAATTTGGTATTTTTGATAAAATAAAATGGTTTATTAAAATTACCCGTTTTTTTTTTTGCATTTCAATCGCACCTTAAAAAGATTGGTGGCGACTCCTAACATTTCACAAATATTTTTAAAGAAAACACCAAGTCGTACCAATTTTCCCCACCCGGACAAAAAAACAGTGTCGACATTGAGAGCTCCCTCATATTTTTTAAACATAAATACTTAGTATTTTATCATGATTTGAATGTATGGATATGCTAAATGATTTCAAAAAAATGGTTAGCCATTTAGTTGGTTCCGTGCAATATTCTAATCCTCAAAATTTTGGGTCAGATCGGATTAGGGTATTATATTTAGTCGTTAGGTGTCAATGAAGTACATGCCTTTAGAGTGTCAAACGTACTTAAATGTCTAGAAATATAGATGTTAACTCTTTTCTTTTCTTGAAAACTTATATGTTATGACTGATGATCTTGATCATAGTCAGGAGGACCATGAGGAGATTCGTGCCTCTCTAGCTAGAGACGCAGAAGATGCGTTTGTTCTTGACTCTAAGGATTTAGGCATCCTGAGGAATACGAGCATAGAAGAGGCGACGTTCTTTAGAGACCTCATGTAGGCGCTGAGACATATTGTTAGAGATATTCCTAGAGCCACTGCTGCACCCGCCTCACTTGTTCCACCCCTAGTATCCCCTCAGGAGTCCTCCGTCGATAGACTTATCCACTACAAGACCACTAATTTCCTTGGTTCTAGAGACAAATAACTCATGGTTACCGATCAGTGGCTCCATAAGACCCTTTAAACCTTGCCACAGCTGTATATTACCCCTAAGGGTAAGTTAGAATACATCATCGCCCTGTTGAAGGGTGATGCCATTGACTTGTAGGAGATAATGAAGATGGAACTAGAGCCAGAATGAACATATGAGACTTTTCTATTAGCGTTTAGGGTGAAGTACATCGATGAGGCCCACACAGATGATATGAAAATATCGATTCTTATATTTGACCCAGGGTGATCGCTCCGTGTATGAGTACAATAATGAGTTTTTGCGCTTGAGTCGCTATGCACCGGAGTTAGTTGTTACCAAAAAACATTGTTTTATGAGGTTCAAAGAGGGTCTCTAGATAGATATCCTCACCAACCTAGCTGCCGACCTACTTAGAACCTTCTCTGAGTTGACTCGCTAGAACAAGGTGACTATCGAGTAGTATAGTAGGCCAGAGCCACCAATCCCCTAACTCTTTCGAATCTTTCTAAACTTCAGCCAAGAGGGCCAAAGACTCCAAGGGTTATGGAGGTCTTTATTTTTTAATCTTAGAGGTTGGGTTAGGGTTTAACCCATAGACAAAGATCAGAGGGTCGTTTGATACTACTAGTTTTATCTATGGAGAGCACGGGTAGTTCAATGAGTACTATGCAGTTCCTAACATATAGACATTATGGTAAGAGGCACTTAAGGGAGTGCTATCAAGTTTTTCGAGCATACTATAGATGTGGTTCCCTCAAGCACCTCATCATGGATTATCATGACATTGGGAGCTTAGCATTATTGACTGTTCAGAGATTAACCTATACTATAGGATTATTCTAGAGTGGAAGTAATTTAGCTTTCGGACAGTAGGGTAGAGGTACCGCCAAATTCGTAGTTCATTTTGAGGCTAGGGTTGCCTCTCGCCAGTATGTAGTCCGAGCTGAGGAGGACGGTGATACTGTTGATATCATCTCAAGTATCATTATAATTTTTTGTATGTATGTTACTACTTTGGTAAATCTAGGGTCAACCTAATCCTATATTTACTGTGATCTTATCCAATAAAGAGAGGTGTCCCGCTGAGAACTTAGAAGTTAAAGTCTGAGATGTGATAGTGGACGAGGTCCACCGTAGGTGTCTGATATATATATGAGGGAAAACCTTTCTAGTTGATCTGATAGAGCTACAATTATAAGAGTTTGACGTAATCCTAGGAATAAATTGGTTATCTGAGCACAATGTGAGTCTGAAGTATAAAGATAGACATTTAAAACTTCGTAAGGAAGAAGTCACTAAAATCATGATTGAGAGTGAGAAACTCAGTTATACCTCAAGGATTGTTTTACCCTTAGAGGCTCACAAGTTGATAAACATGGGTTGTGAGGTATTATTGGCTCACGTGGTGGATACTCGTGCTTTGAGTCTGATGCTAGAGGAGATTTGCATAGTAAGGGACTTTCTCGATATATTTCTATAGGAGTTGTTGGGATTACCATTTAATAGAAAACTAGAATTTGGCATCGAGGTAATGCCAGGTTCGATCTAGTGTCCATCGCTCCCTATCGTATGGCACCGACGGAGCTAAAGGAACTTAAGGCTCAAATTTAATAATTCCTAGAAGATGGTTCATTTGACCGAGCATCTCATTGTGGGGAGCACCAGTTTTAGTTGTAAAAAGAAAGGCAGATCGATGAAGTTGTGCATTGACTACCATTAATTGAATAAGTTAATTGTAAAGAATCAATATTTGCTTATGAGAATTGACGACTTATTTAACCATATTAAGGGAATTAGGGTGTTATCCACTACAAGAAAATATACCTTTAATGACACACGAACGATGACACACGCTAATTTATAACTTGTAAAAAATGTGTGTCATACAAAAATGTAATGTTTCTTAAAATCTGAACGATTTACGACTTATAATAATGTGTATCATATTTAATAGTCATAATCCAAAAAAAAATTCAAAAACACGGAGTACACTTTTAATTATGTGTCATATGTAAAAGTCATCTTTTAATTTCGCCATTATTTTCATCATGTACGCATGCTTTCTCTCTTTTAAAATCTGAACGATTTACGACTTACAATAATGTGTATCATATTTAATAGTCATAATCCAAAAAAATTCAAAAACACGGAGTACACTTTTAATTGTGTGTCATATGTAAAAGTCGTCTTTTAATTTCGCCATTATTTTCATCATGTACGTATGCTTTCTCTCTTTAAATGCTTTTAAAATCTTTGGAAACACATTTTTGGGTTACGCTTTATTTCCTTCTTTTCCCACTATGCCGATGGACCCTCGAGGCGGTGAACCCCTTCTTGATGCAGAAACCAACCATTTTAGATCCTCCGACTATCCTGAAGACGACAAGTCTACTCCTCACACCGGCGATGGCGCCAGTCCTGGGTAAATATATTCCCCTTTCTTCTGTTTGTTTCTTGAGAAAATTTGGGGGTGTCGAGGAAAATCCTAAAATTATCGATTACCCATTGCTTAATTACACGTGAAAAACGTAAATTGAATCGTTATTTGTATACACATATGTATATGTTCCTTTAGATTTACTCTGTTTCCTGAGAGAATTATAGAAAAAGTAATGAGAAAATTTGAGCCTTTTTCCTTTACCTTTTAGTTAATGACTTTGAAATTATTCGCAAATTTAAGTGAAATGGTAATACCCATTTTTTATTTTCATTTTTTTGTTATAAGTTTGGAATTTATGTCATTTTAAAATAAAAAGGAAAGAGGAAGAATTAGGGTTCTTCTTTTCTCTTTTTCTTTAGACTTATGTAGGATTATATTGATATGTTTAGAGGTATCTGTTTCTTTGAAAGACCCCTTTTATCATGAATACTTTGGAAGTGATTTGTGAATATATTCGATATTTGGAAATTTACCACAAAATATTTGTAGGAGGTTTAGCGAGAGAGACAAGTTTGGGTTAGTTCTTTAGCTTGTTTGTTGGAGATTTTTATTAATCTCATTGAATATGATTATAGCATGAATTGCTTTCCCCTATAGTCTGTTCATATTTGGTTATTTTACATATCTTCTGCAATACAATTTCTTGAGCATTTTGGTAAATATGGTGAAATTACGGATTCTGTGATAATGAAGGACCGGAAAATAGGACATCCTTGTGGATTCGGGTTTGTGACTTATGTAGAACCTTCTGTGGTTGATAAAGTCATTGAGGACACTCATGTTATTAATGGGAATCAAGTAAGACTCCGCTTTAGTCTTAATGTTTTGTTTATTGTTATGTTTCCTTACCATAGTCCGATGTATGTTGCTTCACTTTTGACTTGAATTACTACTCTTTGGCTCAGTTTTTATCCTTTTAGGTAGACATTAAGAGAACAATACCAAAAGAAGCTTCTGGAAGTAAAGATTTCAAGACTAGGAAGATTTTTGTAGGTGGAACTCCTTCAACTGTATCCGAAGGTGATACCAGTATCTTCATTTCTTTAATGCATATAATATTGAAGCTTCACGCCATTTATCCGGAATGCCTTGATTTATCATAGATATTTCTCATAAATGTTAATCTATTTGGTGCAAATTGACAGATGAGTCCAGGACTACTTTACACAATATGGAGAAGTCAGAGAACACGCAATCTTGCGGGATCATGCCACCAATCGTTCCCGTGGTTTTGGGTTCATCACTTTTGAAATGGAACAAGCGGTTGATGATCTCTTGGAGAAGGGAAACAAGATTGACTTTGCAGGAGCTCAGGTATGAAGATTGCCCGTTGAATTGATGTTTCATGAAATACCTTATCGTCTTTATGGGCTATCATCTTTTTTCACTTTTAGATGTTACCAAATGATGGCATTTCCATGAACGCGTACCATTTTGCTTTGACGAGATTTTACTTTCAGACCTTAATTATATTAGCTGTAGTTCTTTTTACCCTAACATAAAACGAGTAAGGTGAATTTAGAGAATCCATTTTGTTATGTTAAATTTTAGAAACAATAAAATGAGTCTCATGATATCTCCCTTTGCTGGTAAGTGGAGATAAAAAGGGAAATCAAGTTATACATTAGGCAGCCTTAGTTCATGAATGAAATCAAAATTTAAGAGCCATATGTAGTCAAATTTCAGAGATGAAACGGATATATAGTAAAATAATCAAGACGTAAAGAGACACCTATGCTAAACAGGTTTAAGAGGTTAGTGTGTATTAAAAGGAAAGAATTAAAAGTCTTCACCCACAAGTGGCAAAATATAGTGATTGTCATGATTACTTTTGCAAAAATGGTGTACACATAATCATTCCTCAAGGCAAGTTAGTTGTTTAATCACATCAAGTTGTCAAGCAACATAATTTAGAAGACAAATCAAGTGCCGACTATTATGTACTTGTACTGATTTTCTTCTCAAAACTTGAAATGCTTCTGCCCTCATTGACAAAAACTTAAGAAACTTTTTAGCTAGGATATTTTCAAGTTCATCAACCTGTTTTACCTATACAAGAAGAAGAAAGTACATATATTAGAACAAAATGGGAGGAAAAAATGCAAAACTTGTCATGATATTAGTTAAGATAAGCTTCTTATCTTGAATCCAACAAAGTATAATAGAAGAGAAGACATCATCCTATGAAGAGCAGTTCAGATTTGAAAACAACAGATTCCCTTTTAACATTAGATGATTAGGAGAAGAAAATAGGAAACATTTTCTCCTGAATAATTTATCTCAGGCTGGTTCCCTTTGAAAAATCAAAAACTAGATTTCAAAAGTTGAACCAAGTTCAACTGAAAACAAGGGTAATAAATTATTCTAATTATTTTTGGGGGCGGAGTGGTCAAGTTGCCTTCTCTGTATAATGAAGTTTCTTAATTAAGCAGGATCCTAATTTTTTGAATTAATGTCATTTGTCTTGCTCCGTGTTTTCATATCTTAATACCTTGCCCTGAAACTGGTTCTGACAGCACTAATTTGTTTTTTGTATACTTTTAATGAAAATTAAATTTTAAATGCATTTAAACTGTTGAGTTGCCAAAAGGTTTATGCTATAGGCTGCAAATTGCTTATACGATGTGGAGCTTATTATGTACTGGCTGTGCAAAATTTTGACATCTTTGTTTTATTTTGCTTACCTTTTGTTGATATTGTTTTTGCATATTTTAAGCATCCTCATTTTTTTTGATGTTGTCAATACAGGTTTGGCAACACTACCTATTTGCACATATCTGTGGCTTTTATCCAGATGCTCAAAGCTCTAAGTATGTGGAAAAAAAATGCATTATTTGATTACATCCAACGAAATCACTCTATGTGAACTAGGACTATATTGTTGAATTCATAGGCTTTGGTTTCAATTCTTCTTTGTGCAGCATAGATAGTACATATGATTACAATATTTTTGATAACTTAATATGAATATATTGTATACAAATTGATTGTTTATATATAATATGATATATATATATATATTAAGTATTATGAGGCATTAAATGTGATTTAGTTTGATTATTTGTCAATATACAATATATATATATATAATTTACGAAATACAATCACGACACACAGATGTGTGTCATCTTTTTTAATGACGTGTGCTTCAATGACACACAATGTGAGTCATACATGCGTATCATAAATTTATGACACACAAATGTGTGTCATCTTTATTTATGATGAAGGCTTCAATGACGCTCAATGCGCGTCATAAATGTGAGTCATAAATGCGTGTCATCAATGCGCGTCATAGATTTATGATACACAATTGAGCGTCATCTAAAATTCATGTCGGTGGCTTTAACGACAGGCATTTGTGTGTCATCCTCACCCATAGATGACGTGCAATGCGCATCATTAAAGGGGTTTTTTCTAGTAGTGATCTAAAATTGGCTTGAGATCGACTTTGTAACACCCTGATCCAATTTGACCCGAAGATCTATGGATAACAATGTTACACGGGACTACTGAAATAGTAACCCAAAAGTTTTCTTTAAAAATTGTTTATAATCACTGAAAATAAACCATCTATAGTAATAAAAATAAAACAAAAAAATTTGGGTTTACAAAATGATGGGGAGCTCCCAAATTATATCTTAAAATAATAAAGTACCGAATACAAATCAGAGTTACAACTGAATACACATAAGAGTTCATTTATAGTACATGCCCTCTAAAGATGACTCAAGACGTACTCTAAAAGTCTTTGAAAATCTGGTCTACTGTACTGGAATATCTAGTGACGATAACTCCCCACGAACTGCCCCTAAGAACCTGCACATGGAAACACATTTCGAATGCTGAGCTTACTAGCTCAGTGCCTCACTAAAAACTATACTATACTATATGCATTCACTAAATGAAATTGTAAGTGGAATAGGTCTGAGCATACAATTACTAATCTGTGGCTGGCATCATGGTGCGGCTGAGAGATTCTATATCTCAAAGCTCACGTACCCCTCTAGCACTGTCGGTGTACCCTCGGGCACACCTAAGGTGAGATCTGGAATTCTGCATCGGAAATATACACCCATCAACTTACTCTGTCGAATCTTGAGGCATCTACACCCAGTTGACTACTGAAGTGCATGAAACTAAGTTGGATGCACTGACTATCATATTCTGTCAGAAGGAACTCGAGTGTCCTGGTTGTTTCCCAAGTATGAAACAAGGCTAGTTTTATGTTAAACTAGTTGTCACTATTTTACTATTATAATATTATTTACTGTTATCGCTTGGAGTATTATTTGATATTATTTGAGTGTGTTTAGGGTACTTCAGGTCTGATCTAATATCCCTTGAATTATTTATCTAAAATTATCTGTTAGTATTGATATTGGTTCATTAATATCGATACTAAACCATTGGTATCGATACTCGCATGCTGGTATCGATACCCTACTGAATGATTAGGTTATTTGAATAAGATAGTATCAATACTCCTAGAGGAATATCAAAACTTTGGCTTTGGGTATCGATACCAGACTGAGTACCGATACCAAATTTAGGTGCGATATTTCTGAAAAATAATCTGGTATCGATACCCCAAGGGGAGTATTGATACCTTTACCTTGGTATCGATATCATTCAGCCAGTATCAATACTCTAAGAATGAGTATTGATACTCCCCTTTTAAAATTGCCCAATTTTAAGCATGACTGAAGAATATTATCAATATTGCTCATATAGTATCGATACCCATGCTACGAAATGCTCTGTTTTGGCTCGAAAGATCCTAACTTTCTACCCCAAAACCCCTAGTAAGGTCCCCAACTGATGTTTAAGTGTTTTATATGATATTAGGGATCATAAATAGGTCTGAAAACATATTGAAACACCCAAATCATGCATCTACCATGGAAATGCTTCAAGCTTATACAACCTACTACATTTCATCTAAATGACTTACACATGATAAAGTTGAGTTAGAAGTGAGTTACCTGAGCTTCTTACATGTTGAAAAGGTCAATGGCCAAACTTTTCAAAAGAGGTCTTGATTTGAAGCTTGAAACGAGTAGTTTAAGTTTCTTACCTTTAGGTTGTTGAATGGGGCCTGAGATTCTATAAAGTTTGCACCTTTTAAGCTTGGTTGAAGAAAAGAGATGAGGGAGAAAGAAGATAAGAAAACAAGAGGTGGTAAGGAGGGGATGAGAGTTTACCATACGTGATATCATCTCCCTTAAAATATTTTCAGCTTTAATTTTAAACTATAGTCTAATTACACTCTTGGTCCTCCTGATTTTAGCTTAAAGCTAAAAATGCCATTTTTATCCCTTGTTAGGCTCAACTCAAGCCCAAATCTAAAACAATTTGCATCAAGCTTCCTCCAAGCTAAGAATAAATCCAAGGCTCATCTCAGGTTAGCCCAAAACTCCTAACTCAGGATTCAGAGAGTTACAGGGGTACTACGAGCTAAAAGTTAAGAAAGACGTCATAGAAAAGATTGCTTTTAGGACTAGGTATGATCACTATGAGTTTCTAGTAATACATTTCAGACTCACCAATAGACTAGTCATGTTCATGGATTTGATGAATAAAATCTTCCACCAGTATCTAGATCAGTTTGTTATAGTGTTCATCGATGACATTTTGGTTTACTCACATTCCAAGGAAGACCGCGACCGTTACTTCCATATTGTGCTTAAGAACTTGATTGAGTATAAACTATTTACTAAGTGAGAGTTTTGACTTTTAGAGGTATCATTTCTGGGTCACGTAGTAGCCGCCGAGGGTATTTGAGTTGACCTTAAGAAGATTCAAACTCTAATTGAGAGGGAACCACCACGGGACATGTTCGAACTATGCAATTTTCTAAGGCTTGTCAGATACTACCATCATTTTGTTAAAAGGTTTTCTATGGTCATCATTTCAATGATTAAGTTACTTTAGAAAGGAGTATCATTTTTTGGGATGATATGTTTCAACAAAGCTTTGAGAAACTCAAAGAGGTTTTAACTCAAGCCCTTGTGTTTACTCAACTAAAGTCAGGTAAAGATTATATTGTATTTAGCGACATTTCACTAAACAATTTGGGTTATATGTTAATTCAAGAGGGTCAAGTGGTTGTGTATGCTCCCCGAAAACTTAAGTCGTACAAACACAACTACCCTACTCATGACTTGGACCTCACCATTATCGTTTTTTCCTAAAAATTTGGAGGCACTATCTTTTCAAAGAGAAGTGTTACATCTTCACTGACCACAAGACCTTGAAGTATTTACTCACTCAAAAAGATTTAAATATAAGGTAACGTCGTTGGGTGAAATTTCTTAAGGACTATGACTTTTGATTGATTACCACTCGAGTAAAGAGAATATAGTGGCAGACTCTTTGAGTTTAATGATAATATCTAATCTTCAAGCGTTGTTCGCGTTGTTGAGACTAAACGAGGATGACATACTTTTAACTGAGTTGCAAGTGGAGCCCGAGTTAATTAAGAGAGTGAGAGAACTTTAAAAGACCGATGATCGCTTGATAGCTAGGTCTGAATGAACTAGTCAAGGTGAGATGCATAAGTTTGAGCTAAAGAATGATGATGTATTATATTTTCAGGGTTGTTTGTATATTCCGTCGAATGAACAGTTACAAACTAAAATCCTTGGTGTAGCGCATTGTAGTCCATTTTTAGTCAATCTAAAAGGAAACAATATGTATCAAGGCCTTCATCAATTGTATTGGTGGTCGGGTTTGAAAAGGGAAATATCTAAGTTCTTATCTAGGCGTTTGGCTTGTCAACTAGTAAAAACAAAACATCGGGTTCCATTTGAGTTGCTTCATCCTATTTAGATTTTGTAGTGGAAATGGGATAGAGTGACCATGGGGATTTTGTGACTGAGTTGCCAATGACACAGAGAAAGAACAACACAATTTGGGTAGTAGTCAATTGTTTGACCAAGTCCGCTCATTTTATTTAGATTCGCATAGACTTTACCTTTGAGAGATTAGCTAGACTATATATTCAAGAGATAATGAGATTGAATAGAGTATCGACATCGATTATCTCCGATCGAGATTCACGTTTCACATTGAGGTTTTGGAAAGCACTTCATGAGGACTTAGGTACCTAATTGCATTTCAATTTCGTCATCCACCCGTAGAACAACGACCAATCTAAACGTGTGATTTAACTTTTAAAGGATATGCTTAGATATTGCGTGATTGACTTTAAGGGCAGTTGAGTAGATCGCTTTTGTTGGTTGAGTTCGCCTATAACAATAACTACTAGTCTAGTATTCAAATGACCCTTGTGATGCCTTGTATGGAGGAAGTGTATGATGCTTTTCTGTTAGACAGAACTTGGTGAAAGGAAAATAATTGGTCTTGATCTAATCAAAGAAATCGAAGAGAAAGTTTGGTTGATTCAAAGTCGTTTGAAAGAAGCTTTTGACCTGTAAAGATCATGTGCGAACCTGAAGAGTAAAGACATATAATTTGAGGTAGGTGATAAAGTATTTCTCAAGGTGTCACCTTAGAAGCAAGTTCTTATATTCGAGTATAAAGGAAAGCTAACTTTGTGCTTCATTGGACCATAAAAAATCTTTGAGAGGGTTGAACCCATTGCCTATCGACTAGCGTTACCACCACAGCTGAAACACCATAATGTGTTCTATGTTTTGATAATTATGAGATATCGTTCTGACTCGTCACTCATCATTCCGTTGGAAAAATCAAAGTAAGCCAAGATATGACATATGAAGAGAAATCGATATAAATATTGGATCGAAAGGTCAAAAAATTAAGAACTAAGTAGATTTTGATAGTGAAGGTCTTATAGAGGAATCATGAGACTGAGGAGACAACTTGAGAGACCAAAAAAGATATGTAACTCTAGTATCCACATCAGTTTCACCAAGGTAAATTTTGATGACGAAATTTATTCTTAGAAGGAGAGAGTTATAACGCCCCAAATTTTTAGGTTAGTAGTTTTGGGCTAACTCCAGAGAGAGTTTTGGGTAAACCTAATGGGTTAATAAGAGACCTTGGTCTATATGTATAATGAATTGGGCTTGGGCCAAGCCAAATATGAAATAAAAAGTATATTTTTTTATTTTGGGTTAAATAAAGAAGGATTAAAGTTGTAGTTTTTCCCAAAAGTCTTCTAAAGGCTAAAATTCTTTTATGAATCTTATGTCACCCGTTAGAATCACCTCTTTATTCTTGTCTTCTTTCTTCTTTCGAAACATTATTCTTCTATTTTCCTTGTAAGTTGCCAAAGGTGAAAGCTTTACCATTTATTCTTGTTAAACTAGATTTAGTAAAGTAAGGAAAGTAATCTCCATTCCTAGAGCTTTCTTTTGAGCTTTCCATCTCCACAAATGGTTTTTATAGCCATGGAAGAGGTTTAGTGAGGGTTTTGTGTTTTAGACATTATGGTGATTCTAGCTCATTTTTAATGTTTATAATTATATATCGACCTCTCCTAAGTATTTTATATGAGCTAATAACTTATTCCTTCACGGTTACTAGCGAGAGAAGTGGGTGAAAGCTCAAAGGTAAAAGACAAAGAGAAAGAGGTCATTGGGTGAGCTTAAGGTTGTTTCTCAAACTCCTAGCTGTAAGGTAACACATTTTTAACCCTCATCTACTGATTGTAGATTGATATGTGTAGTTTTGATGCTTATATGTTTGTATAAAGCATTTGGGGTGTATTTGGGTTTATAGCATGAAATAATAATTTTAATGTTGTTCATGCATGAAGTAATGACCTTTTATGACCCTTTAACTCTATATAAGCCTTAAACACCCTTTGGGGGTCTTGGGAGTGCCTTAAGAGAGAACTGGAGAGTTATATATGAAAGAAACATATTTTTCTAGGTAATGGGTATCGCTACTATATGAATAGTATCGATACTAGTTGTTAAAATAGGCTAAAATATTAGGGCTTTGTGTGGAAGTATTGATACCTATTCTTGAGGTATCGATACTCGGGGGTTTAATATTGATACTCGAGGTTTAGTTCAAATTCTAGTGAGCTATTTTGGTATCGGTACCTATGTAAGTATCGATACTATAAGGAAGAGTATCTATACTCTAGGTGAGAGTGTTGATACTCGTGCAATTTTTTAAAAAATCAAATAGGAATTTGGTACTAGTACTCGGGGTAATACCGATAACACTGAAGAAGAGTATCGTTTCCCTAGGTAGGGGTGTCGATACTGAGGATTATGACAAATTATAGTGGGATATTTTGGTATTAGTACTCGGGGAAGTATCGATACCCTAAGCAGGGAAATACTGACACCCAAGGTTAAATATTGGTATCGTTAGGAAATTATAGGCTATGAAATTTGCTTGCATTAGGGAGCCGAAAAGGGGTTTCAATTAAGGGGATACTTTTTTCTAAGATTACAAGTGATAACCTTAATAATTATGTGATAACATAAGGTCATTATGAAGTAAGATTCCATAAGACTTATGCCTTGTTTGATGCTCAGGAAAATCGAGACACCTGAGTTACTTGTGTTTGACGATGGTCCAGTTGAGTAAGGGATTTATTTGGATACATTCAATTTAGTGCTCTGGCATTCAAAATACTAGTTGGACGTCGTTTTGATGATAGGTGACCCAGTCACGTCCCGAGTACACAAAGGGAATAGACTAGCTAGGTAAGGTGTCGACGCTTTGTGGCCCGGACCTAGCCTATGGTACTATAAGATACTGATGCCATGTGACCCACATCTTACTCGAGGTACCTTTGGTAAGTAAATAGGGGTGTAAGTTACGTGATGCTATGGTGACCCCGAGCCACCCCATGATACTTGCCTTGTTGTGTTATATATGCACTCACATTTTCATAACCATACTTGTAGCATACTCATTTGTTAAATGAATGTAGTATTGTTGGGTTATTTGTGTAGCACTGAGCTTGTGAGCTCAGCGTATTTCTATGTGCATGTTCTTAAGTGTCATTCGAGGAGTTCATCATTGGATATCAAGATTTCTAGACTTGATCTTTTATCAGAGTACATCTCGAATATTTTAGTAGACATGTGCTATCTTAGACCCTTATGTAATATCAAGTCATAAACTCTATTTTAAACTTATGTATTTTGGAGACTATTGTTGGGAGCTCCCCCATAAGTTGTAAGCATATATAATTAGTATTTTTATCATGATTTGAATGTTTGAATATGCTAAATGATTTCAAAAAAAAATAGTAACCACTTAGGTGGTTTTGTGTAATATTCTAATCACCAAAGTGACTAATCATTCATTTTTTTCCTTTTGAAACCATACTCATTTTTTAAAACATTTACAAAAGCATGAAACCATTTAAAAAATGGGCCACTAATTTAGAAAATCGATAAATAAAATAAATAATTAAAATATTACAAATTGACTCATTTCAAATCATGACCTCTACATGCCCACTAAGTCGTCATCACTGTACTATGGTACTCCGCTGAGACTTTTATGATAATAGCGTTATCCCATCATACTCAACGAAACCTGAAACCCGCGAACGAAAATATATTTCAAACACTGAGCTCACAAGCTCCTTGCCATACAATATCTCTACAACACTATATGTATTCATAACATAAGCATGTTAACAAGTATAATTGGAGAAGCAATACTATTATGCCATCAATGCTACCAATCTATCTATCCAAAGTACATTCACTATCATAATAGTGTGATTTTCATGCTTCCCTTAACTCATAACTAAGGCATTACTATGAGTGTATATATATTGAGTCTCTAACTATATTACCATAAAACTATGCATCATCATATGCAACAAACAATCATCAAACACGCAAACAAAGGTAGAAATCATTGTATAGTTGGAGGGTCACTTAGCATCTCGGGACTACCACCCTTATATCCTACCTAAAATACCCTATATAAGACCCATGCCAATCATATCAGGATCTTCATTTAGAAAGATCTTCATTACCAGTACCTAGGATGCCTCCGGGGTCACATAGCATCGGAGCCTATGTCTTACTAGTTTACTCATCGGGAGGACTTGAGACGCTTCCGAGATCATATAGCATAGGAGCTTACGCCCAACTAGCATTTTAAGTGCTTTAACACTAACTCATGCATATTTGGATATTTCTAGCAAATAAGATGATAGTCGTATACAAACAAACATACAATGGTGCCCATAGGCCAAACACATCAAACAATGCCATTCAAGGACAATTAAGGTAGCTTGACTACTCACTAACATAGTTCATCACAATCAGGTAAGGTCATTCCCTTACTCGTTATTTATATCACTCATTCTCTCATCTAGAATATTATGTAAGGGTTTACTAGCCTTTTAGTGTTTTATGCCCTTAAGGCAGTTAATATTCATCTATACGCATTTGGTATATTATTATTAACCCAACACCCAACTCAGGTTGGTTAATCGATAACGACTCTCTAACTGCTCGTATCATATCTTCCCTTAATTCACCATTGAATTGAAGTGATGAATTGTACATTATCATAATATATAAGTAACTCGAGTGTCCTTATTGTTTCTCGAGTATCAAACAAATGTATGAGTATTATGAAATCTTACTTCATAAGATTCTTATGATTATCACACAATTTATTCAATCTTTGTTCTTGCAAACTTTATTAAGAGGTTTTAGACATTTTTTCGAGCCTTTGACTCAAAGTTAGACTTTTGATCCAGATCAATATGATGGTACATATATTGTACTCTTCAGTATTGATACTGGCCTCTCAGTATCGATACCCACCTTTGGTACCAGTACTAAATTTAGCTACTGGAATTTGTAATTCAAATATGGTATCGATATCTCACCCTTTGGTTTTGATACTCGACAAACAATATCAATATTATATGAATAGAGCACGAATAGTACCTAGTGAAATATTCTTACTGAGTTTTCATGAATAAGCTCTCATTATTTAGCTAAGCATCCCATATCATTATTTAATCAATATGCAACTCAACCTCTTACTCGTATGGGTTATTTTATTCAGTTAGACCCATAAGGATAATTTGGTAATTTTATCCCCAAAGGGCATTTTAGAAACCTCTTGCACTCGAGCTAAATGTCTAACCTCAATTGATATTAAGTTCCCCACTCTCGTATCTTTTAAGTATCTTGAAGTTACTCAACTACTTTAGGTATTGATACCAAGGCTTCGATATGGATACCTAATCTTTGATATGGATACCAGTTTACCCAGTATGGATACTATCCCTTCAGTATGGATACCAGTTTATCTGGTATGGGTACCAACCCACTAGTATTGATACCAGGCAGTCGATATCAAAACCGAGCTTTCGGTATCAGTACTACAACCCTTAGTACCAATACTAAGAGAACAATATGGATACTAGTTCATCTACTATCGATAATGACACCTAGAAAATCAATTTTCACCCAGAATATGAATAATATTAATACCATTTCATCGGGTATCGATTATGTTGCCCATAAATACACTATTTTACTTAGAAATCACCTCTAAACTTATCCCAAACACTTGATTTAAGGTCTAAGTTGATTATTAAAACTTACGAAAGTTATTAGGGGTTATCATACATCAGTTTTACATCAATCTAACATCAATAACAACAAAATCAGGAACCCAAGCCCTCACATGCTCTTCCACCCCATGCAAACACGAAAACTCGTGTAGATGACATAAAAGTAGTAAGGAAGAGTTATTGTGTGTTACCTCAGTTCCGTAACCCAAAAACTTCTATAGCTTACCAAAAGATAAACATTTCCTTGACCTATCTCAATAGGGGGTCTCTACACCACTTTTTTATCACCTAAATGCCAACCAATGATTCCAACATAAAAAAGAAGAATATTAGTTGTTAAACAATAACCAAACCATATGAAAAGCGAATGGAATCAAATGAGGAAGCCTTTGGAGCTCAAACCCTCCCAAAATTTCATGAGAGCTCAAGGACACCATTTATAGAGATGATGAGCTTTTCATGAAGCTCAAGAACTCTTGATTATGAATCTTACCTTTAGATTTTTGAATTGAAGAAGGAGAAACATTAAATCTTTTCTCTTGTTCTTGCTTGAGTGGGAAAAAAAAGAAGAAAAAAGAAAGATAATGAAGAAGAGAAAAGGAAGAAAAAAGAAGCCCTCTATAGCCATTAGATTTAAATAAATAAATGGCTTAGATTTAATTAAAATTTATAACCCATAAATAAATATTTCTTTAACTCACAGTAAAATAATATATTTTTTCTTTTAAGGTTAGAGTTTAGGGTTTAAAATTTAAGATTTAGGGTTTATGATTTAAGTTATATGGTTTAGAATTTAGGGTTTAGAGTTTAAGATTTAGAGTTTGAGGTAGGAGTTTTAGAGTTTAGGGTTTAAGATTTGAGATTGAGGTAAAAAGAGAGATTGTTTTACCGTAAGCTAAAAGATATTTATTTATGAGTTATAAATTTTAATTAAATCTAAGCCATTTTTTATTTAAATCAAATGTCATATTTAAATTATGCTACTTTTATTGGTTTAGGTATTTAAACTATTTTTTGGTTCAACTAAGCAGTACTATATGTAACCACTTTAAGTACCATAATTATTTTTTGTCAAAATAAGTCCTTAAACTATACCATTTTTATTTTAAGCCCTTAGAATATTTTTTTTGTCAAACAAGTACCTAATTTTATATGAAGTGTTAATATCTTATTGATAAAAAATAATTTTCTAACAAAAAAAGTATTAGGACTTAAAATAATTAAATATAATAGTTTAAATACATAATTTGACCAAAATATAACTTTAGTACCTAAAGCAAAAAAGGAGCATTTACTTACACGGCCTCATGTGATCCCTTCCAACTTATACTTTTAAAAAATAAATTTGTGTTCGATTTTACACACCAAACAATCGCTATTTTCCTATATTATTTTAGCTATTTTTTTATTTATTATAATGTTGTTTACAGAGCTATTGTTATATGGATTTATGTAGAAAAAAATTCAAAAAAAAAAGTGCATGGGTTGGTAATTTTTAATTGAGTTGGTACTTGATTAGATCGTTTTAAGTACTTATTTGACTGTAAGCCAGTTTTAATTCTAGCGCTTACTTCTTTATTTTCTTTAACCCGTTCAACTTTTTTTCTTCTATTTTTTGTTAGCAAGTGTGTTGTCATCAATATTTCTTTTTTTACCTCGTATTTTATTTTATTTTTTTAAATAATTGTTTTTATGACATGATTTTTTCTGCCTATGGTTCATTTTTTTGTTTTTATGACACGGGTTTTATTTTTTCGATCGTTTATTTTTTATTTTTCTCATAGTTGGATTTGATGTCTCCAAGATTGATTAAGATAGCGCTGATTTGTTATCCCGCTAATCTTTGTTGCTTTACACCATCAAATTAGATTTGAATACACAACTTATGATCGTAGATAATTCTATCATGATGCTTGGTTCTTATTTGTATTTTACCAATGATCTTTTTATAGTTTAATCACATATTGTAGTTCGTTGGTCGTAATAGTCAAATATGTTCTTATATACCTTTTGTTCCTGATTTTGGATGAAATTTTCACATTTTCCTTGTATGGTCATTATATAATCTTAACTTGATAGTTTCTTGTTTTAATGGTTACATGAGAATATCTCAATTATGTGTTTAGTTTACAATTTTAATTGTAAACTATTAGTATAAATTTTGATAATTTTTACCCCTTAATCAAATTAGCTGCTTATGTTTAAGAAAAATGAGTTTTGGACACAATTGAAAAAGGTCGAAGTCTTGTCTTTGATTACTATCTTACTTGATTTTGTGTAAATTTTATAGTTAATACTAGTTTTGATTTGATATAATTTAATACTCCTAATGACTGATTTTGATTATAATTATATTCAGAAATCAAAATTTGTAATTTAATAAAAAAGTTAAGGTATCCAAAAGGAATATACTGAGGGTATTTGAATATGGTGTCACTGATAACCCCGTAAAAAGGTTATATTTCATGCCTTTTTACTTAGGTTATTGGTTGTTCAAAAGCCCACTTAGTTGCATATAGTTGCATTTAAACCCAAGTAGTTGCATATTGTGTTGTTGTTTTGCTACAACATTTTATTCATGAAATTGATACTACTTAAAAGGAAAGGTGGTGTTCTAATGATGATGTGTAGATAAATATGACCGAAGGAGAAGTGGAGAATTATCGTAGCATATTGGGTAAGGAGACTCGGAGAAATACTGTAGGATTCTAGACAACATTTAAGAATATGAAGATATTTTTAATGATGCTGCCATCTGCCCATCTCACGTGTAAAATTTCCGTTTCAGTCTACCCTTCACGTGAAGGGAATAATTCCTTATGGTACAAAACCCTAGGAGCCCCACTATATAAGGTTAAGGATACCTCATTTTAAGAGAGTTTTTTGGAAAATATGAGATAAGAGATATAGGAAGTGGCAATTGCAACAAAAAAAAACCCTCCATTTTTCTTTCTTTTCTTCCTCATTTCTTGGTGTCCTCTATATCCAAGCTCTAAGGGGATAATATGCTAGGCCTTTGAGAGAAGCTTGCTTGCCAAGGCTGTTCAAAGCTCATGACATTTCACACTTGGGAGTTTCCTTCTTCTTTAGTTTTTTTTTATTTTTATTTGCTTCTGGGTTTGTAATGAAACAAATGTGAAGATGTTTGATTCTAGCCCGCCATGAACTAACTTATTTGGTGTGGGTTTATTATGGATGAACATACTTTTGTTTGAATGAATGGTTTAAAATTTTCCATGCTAAATACTTGCTTTGTTCATTTTTAAATACTTAGATTTGTAAGAGCTTTCGAAAGATAATCATTATCTATGTGTAATGCTTGATATTGAGAGAGTTTAGCTTAGATCGACGTGAATAATGAGGTTGAACTGGGAAGCAAAACCTAACTCACCTTAGAGATAAGGGTAGGGTTTCAACTACTAAAAAGGAGTATGACTTATTCGATAGTATTTTTCTACTGTTTACTCTGAGATGTATTGCTGTAGAATTTTCATTATCAAGTTTCTTACTAGAGACAGTCTAGGAACACTTTAGCAAACTCTGTCGAGCAGTATACTCATGGAAGATTTGAACACTCCAGCAAACAAGGCATAGGATTCCTTAGTAAACCCAACTGTTTATCCTTTTTGTAGTTTGTTTGTGTGAGGTTATGATACATGCATCACAAGGCTCATATCATTATCTTTATCAATTATTTATTTTATGTTTATCCTCCTTGTCTTTATTTATCTGTATTATCTTAGTGTTTATTGTCTTAATATTTCTTCTTGATTTTTCTAGCAACCTTAATCCCTACATTATCCATCTTCCACAACTCCATCATTATCTTCTTCCATTCAAATCCTTCCGCTTTCTTCATCGAGTCTAGAGCTTTCTAGGTTTGATTCCTCAACAAGACCAACAACCATCTATTCGTTCTCGCTTCTCTATCAGGTTATCAAGTTATCTTTTCTCATACCCTAGTGCTCAACTTAATTTTGCTATAGCATTCTTACTTTACTTTTTGTCATAGCATTTCACTCACTTCAATACTTTGTTACAACATTCACACCATCTGTTCATATCATTTTACAATTTATTGTTTATAGTTTTAGTGCATATACTTTACTTGATTTTCTTTCAATTCATGTGGAGATGATATTCACTCATCACTTTATTACTTTTTTGACGTGTATACTTGCACAATTTACGTATCAAATTATAGTACATCCACACACGCAACAACCACTTTTTAAAAATGTTTAGGTCTCAAATAATTTAAGTATTTTTAATATTTTCTACTGATGGACTAATTTTGCATTTAAAATTTTATAATTTCATATCCATAATTCGTTAATATATATCTATTCAATTTCATAAACCCTAACATAAAATTTTGCAATACATCCACATTACGCCCATAGATTTTGCTAATATTTTTCCCACACCAATTAACACAATTTTCACTTAACATGAAAATCTAAGAGTTTTAAGAAACAAACCTGATAAACTTGGAAATTTGCCTCAAAATGAACCCATTATACCTAAGAAACTGAAATGATAATAATCTTAAACATGCAGTAATTCTCTACTTAGGACTAGAACCCAAGAATCCCAGCTGCTCAACCAAAACATCAACATCTAAATCATCATCTTCACCTTCATCTTCATCAACTTGTAAAACTGGTATTTCTTCTTCAACATCATCATTCAACAAATCATTCCAAAACCCTTCATCTTGTAATCTTTTATCTTTATATCTTCCATCTTCTTCAACCCCAGTTATTCCCTGCAAGTCCATTGCCATTTGATCCAACTCTGAAACTTCAAATGCATCAATGTTTATATCATCATACAGTTCAACTGGTTCAGCCTTGTGCCTTTGGTTATCGATCCGCCGCCTTCTTTTGGTGCAGATAGCATCTTCAAGATCTTTTCGTTTATCTTTATTGTGTATTAATTGTTGGACAAAGTTTGGATTCTGCATTGCTTTGACTAAGAAACCCATCATCTGTTGCTGTTTCATCTCGATTTTCTGCAGCTTTTCTTCCATTACGAGAAAACAAGTCTTTGTGTTGTGCTGTTGTTGTCTGAGTTTCACTAATTCCGCTATTAAAACTTGCTTGTCACGCTTTAGCCTATCAATCTCTTCTTCAACCCCAAATCTCCCAACTTCAACACAATGATCTAAACCGCCATTAAAACCCTGGGTTTGCTGTTGCTGTGTTTTTCTCCTCCTGATAGTCTTGAGCAAATGCCTTTGCCCTCTGAGAAATCTTTCATTTGCAAACTCCCATCTATCTGGATCAACCTTTCTAAACCCCTAAAAATGCAAAATCAATGAAACTAACCAGTAAATCAAATCTATGGAGACCTATATTATACAGTTTCAAAAACATGATGAGAGAGTACTTACATAGGTATTTAGTTGCCTAACAAAGCTTGAGAAATTGTTGTGCTTGAAGAATCTAGGCAAAAGTGTCATGGAAAATGCTTGGGGATCCCAAACGATGAAGCTGTTGTTGCTTCTACTCCAAGAGACGATGTGATCGGTTCCTGAATCATCTATGATATCGTATGTTTTGGTGAGGAAAGGAGGAGGACCTGCATCATGGAGCCCTTCCATTGGCTGAGGTATAGCTGTAGCCGCCATGGAAGAAGATGGAAACTCTTGTTTAACACTTCCAAAAGGGTTCATCTTCTTGCTCGGAACCAAGAAAACAAAAGAAAACTTGATCTGATATTCTGGGTTAGTTGATTTGCAGGTTAAGAACAAGAAGAAAAGTGAAGCAATGAGATTAGATTAGATACAAGCCATGGAAGAGATGAAGCTTGAAGCACCTGAAAACTCTTGTTTAACTCCTCCATAAGAGTTCATCTTCTTGGTTGGAACCAAGAAAACTTGATCTGGGATTCTGGGTTATTTGATTTGCAGGTTCAGAAGAAGAAAAGTGAAGAACTAAGATTAGATACAAGCCATTGATGGACCCCAAAAGTTCACACAAGGGAACATGAAAAGAACACAATCTGGAAGAGTTTAGAAAGAACAGACAGATCTGTGAACATGGGTGTCATTAGGTTAAATGAATGGATTTTTAATATAAAAAAAATTGAGTATTCAATATATTCACTCATTTCTTTTGATTTTGGTTGGTGGGGGAGACTGGTTGATGATGCACTGGCAATTAGATATTCTCTGCTCTCTTCCCCACCATAACTTACTCCTTTTAGAAAGTATAAACTACTGAAAACTCTCAAGGATCTAGCATTTTTGTCAAGATGGTCCTAATTTTAAATTAGTCCCTAAATTTTTTAACATTTCAATAATGTTTGCAAAATCATTCAAGATTTTGTGGATTAAATTGGAACATTAATAAGTTTGGGGGATCAATATAGAATGAAAGTCATATTTGGAGATGAATTTAGAATGTTCAAGAGTTTAGGGACTAATATAGAATAAAAATCAACATTTGAGGATAAAATTAGAACAATTATAAGTTTAAGGACCAATTTAAAAAATTATCATTATTTAAATATGTTTAATGCAATTAACTACTGAAAACTCTCAAGGATCTAGCATTTTTGTCAAGATGGTCCTAATTTTAAATTAGTCCCTAAATTTTTTAACATTTCAATAATGTTTGCAAAATCATTCAAGATTTTGTGGATTAAATTGGAACATTAATAAGTTTGGGGGATCAATATAGAATGAAAGTCATATTTGGAGATGAATTTAGAATGTTCAAGAGTTTAGGGACTAATATAGAATAAAAATCAACATTTGAGGATAAAATTAGAACAATTATAAGTTTAAGGACCAATTTAAAAATTATCATTATTTAAATATGTTTAATGCAATTAACTACTGAAAACTCTCAAGGATCTAGCATTTTTGTCAAGATGGTCCTAATTTTAAATTAGTCCCTAAATTTTTTAACATTTCAATAATGTTTGCAAAATCATTCAAGATTTTGTGGATTAAATTGGAACATTAATAAGTTTGGGGGATCAATATAGAATGAAAGTCATATTTGGAGATGAATTTAGAATGTTCAAGAGTTTAGGGACTAATATAGAATAAAAATCAACATTTGAGGATAAAATTAGAACAATTATAAGTTTAAGGACCAATTTAAAAAATTATCATTATTTAAATATGTTTAATGCAATTAACTTTCTATATTATAAGTCATTGAATTTGGCCTCAATTTTTATACATGTAAAATAGAAACGATGACTCAAGTTTTCACTTAAAATAATTTAATGATTTTAACATAAATGATTTAATTTGTTAATAATTAAAATTGAACAATGAATCCGTTAAATTCAAGGTTTATGACCTATATAAAAACAAAAATTAAATTTGATGACATGTTAATATAAATTACCCCACATATTAAATAAGGTTTTTTTTTTATCTCAATGTGGTATCTGAATTCTATAGTATTTTGATAATATATATATATATATATTGTGTAATATTATATTTAAATTAAATATTAAGTAATTTTAATGGTTAAAGAGATTGTTAATTTTTTAAAAATCTCGAGTTTAAATATGCGTATTTGTAGGGCGTATGTGTTTTATCAATAACTAAAAAAATTCTAAAAAAATATTATTTTATAATTACATCCCACACTATTGAATATATATATATATATATATTATAAAATTTTAAATTTGATTATTAGATAATATACTTTTTACTTAGAGTATCAAATGATATATTAAAGTTAATAAAATAATTGGGAGAGTTAGGGCAAAGGGTGTGGGGTTCCCCAAAAATATCTAGTAATTGGCTTCTACTTTTTTTTTTTGGTTACAAGGAAAAACAAATTAGTGATTAAGCGGATTATAATTAAAAGAAATAAAAATTATGAATAAATATAAACAAATTGAATTCATTTTTTTTAAAAAAATATGCATAATATGTGTCACACATAATTGCATAAACACGGGTCAGTTAAATAACGGTGTTAACATGTATATATATATATATATATATATATATATATATATATATATATAAACATTATTTTCAATAACTTAATAAGTATATATTTAAAAGATTATATATTTTTTATTATCCTAGGGTAAGTACAATGTAATATCTGTTTAAAAATGACTTTTAATTATTTGATATTAAACGTTCATACTTATGACATTCGTAGTACTTAAACCTAAGATTTCAAGAAATAATAATAATTTTTTTTAATCACTAATTATGAATAAATAAAAATATCTAAATATTAAATTAACTTTTTATATTTTCGGGCGTGACGTTAATATTGATAATATTTAAGATTAAATTAAAAGAAATAAAAATTATGAATAAATATAAAAAATTGTATAATTTTTTTTTTAAAAATAAAAATATGCATAATATGTGTCACACATAATTGCATAAACACAATTCGGTTAATTAACGGTGTTAACGTATATATATAAACATTATTTTTAATCGCTTAATAAGTATACAGTTAAAATTCTATAAATTAATAATGTCAGGACCGGAGAAATTTATTAATTTAGAGAGTTATTAATTTATCGATAAATTAATAATTATTAATTTAAAGAGTTTTTAAGTAATTATACTGTACATACCAAACAAAAAGGCAAATTAGTCTATGCCTCTTAGAATTACGTTGCAAGAGACGAGTTAAATTAATAATGAGCTCCAAATAGACTTGAACTTTAAAGGAAAACAGACAACTATTGAATCATATTTCAATAGAGTGTAATATATTTTTTTCAGTTTCTATGAATTATTAATTTATGATTTTCTTGGGACCAAAAATTATAAAGGGATCTCACGAAAAATTATTATCTTATTATTTTATCGAGTTTTTCAATTTTTTACATTGGCCCAAGTCAGGACCGGACAAATTTATTATTTTAGAGAGTTTATTAATTTACCGAGTATTAATTTAAAGAGTTTCTACTGTATATTTAAAAGATTATATATATTTTTATTAACCTAGGGTAAGTACAGTGTAGTATATGTTTAAAAATGACTCTTAATTATTTGATATTAAACGTTCATACGTCTTTCATTCATAGTACTTAAACCTAAGATTTCAAGAAATAATAATAATTTATTTATTATCGAGGTGAATAAACACTCGAAAGAACTCATATCTAGTGTGAAATTAAAAATTCTTATAATCAAAATTTATTGATTTTGAATTGTTAAAGACATGTATTTCATATTTAAATTTAAATTTATAATAATACGACAATAAAAAAAGTAAATACTAAAATTTAAAGTATTTCAAAATATAATAACAGTTTAATATTAATGAAAGAAATGAAAGAAAAATGATTTTATTTTCAATTGATTGGATCAATTGAAAGTGATGATCTCAAAGAAAATTCCCAAAGCAACCACAACATCAAAGGTAAAGAGTACCTGATTAGGGATGGAGCTTTGGCCTAAAGGGCATAAATATATGGGTAAATTACTGATTTAGTATCTAAATTATCAGTTTTGATATGTTTTAATACCTAAACTTTTATTTTTTTAGAATCATAACTAATGTTTAATTTTTGTTTCATTTTAGTACTTTGCCGTTAAAAACTTAACTCGTTTAATACCTAAACTATCAGTTTTGGTCCATTTTAGTACCTAAACTTTCAAAATAAAAATTCAAAACTTAACATTAAATTTTAAAAGGGTACTAAAATAAACAAAAACTAAACTTTAGGTATATTTTAAAAAATCAAAAGTTTAAATACTAAAATAGACTAAAATTGATAGTTTAAATACTAAACGTGTAATTTATCCTAAATATTAAAAAAAACAATACCTTTAAACAATTGTCTTAGCTTACTGTGTAGAACTTTTCCGAATATGCCCGACACACCCAGTCCATATAGAACTTTAAAGCCAACTTGCTAGCTAACTTCTCAATTCTTCTTTTTTTACTTACTTCGATTAGATTTGAATATTAGAGATTCGCTATTTTCAAAATAAAAAATTATATTTCACTTTTATAAATAAAAATAATTTATTTATTTTAAAACTTTAGTTATATTTAATTATATTTTAATAAATTCTAAATTTAATTATAATCTTAGCTAGGGAAGAAGGAACACAGGCTTTTAGGAGAATGAAAGTGAATGTTGGGTATAGAACCTATAACTTGAGGGAATATGTGAGGAAATATATCAACAGTTCGATTAACCAATTAAATGTGTCTGCTTATTCAATTTTAATTTTTTTAATAGTACGAGAGGATTACAAGGTAATATCTATTCAAAATCTTTTTTAACCATTGATAATATATATATATATATATATCCAGTGGCGGATCCATAAAATTTTTCAGGATGAACACACATATATTAACAACATAAAGTTTTTAAATGGGACATGTACAAATAAAATTTCACCGTAAAATAAGTAATTAATCGAAGAAAATTCAGATTTCGAGGTGGACACAAAAAATTTCAAGGTGGACACTATCAATTAAATAAGTAACTAATCGAATAAAATTCTGACTCTCACCAAGGTGTGACTCCACCCCTATATATATACCCTTAAATGCAACTATTCAAACTTATAACCTTAAAACTAAGGTATTGGATCCCTCATAATTGGAGCCACTAGATTCCATCCCTCCAAAACGAGGAACTCTCTTGAACCCTCTCCAAAAATCAACAACATTGATTAAGTTTGAATTATTGAAAAGAAACAATATTTTAATATATTTTAATTGAATTGATATAAGATTAATATACGTTGTTTAGTCAAATCATGAACTTAATAACATTATTGACCATCGATGGTTGATTTGAGTCATATTTTAATTGTTTTATCGATGGTTGTTTATCAAAATGCACGAAATTGATAAAAAAAATAGTAGAAAATAAATTCAAAGTTATAATTTTCACTAAAAATAATACATGTATAATTAAAATAAGAGTTGATTGCATCATATGTCCCAAAACTATTACTCTCATTTTAAATTAGTCCTTAAATTTTTGAACATTTTAATTTCATCCTAAATATGACTCCCTTTCTAAATTTAACCCCAAACTTTTGAATATTCCAAATCCATCCAAATGGGTAATTAATTTCAACCGTAGTTTAACATAAAATTTTTCAAACATATAATAATATAACTTGACCTAACGATTTTATTAACAAGGGATGTGAATAACATATATATATATAATATGGGATGAAAGTGGAATGTTAAAAAAGTTTTGGGACCAATTTAGAATGAAGTTCATATATTGGGGGTAAAATTGAAATGTTCAAAAGTTGAAGGACTGATTTAGAATGGTAGTCATATTATAAGGGTGGAATTATAATATTTAAAAGTTTAGAGATAAATTTGTTATGAGGGTCATACTTTGAAATCAATTTAGATATCAAATCGAGCACTGAAACCAATTCAGATATATAATTAGAATTAAAAAACCTTTAAGTATCAAATTGAAAGGAAAAAAAATTGCGGTACCAAAGTGAACATTGAACCAAACTCAGTTATCAAATTTAAACAAAAAACAATTTAGTACCAAATTAAACATGAAGCCAAAATCAGGTACCAAATGCTATATTAACCCTTCAATAAAAGCAAAAGAATAGAAATATCATTGCCTCAGCATCGCCGTTTCTCTCATCCCGAGTCGCCGACCGCCGTTTTCGTCTCTCTCATCGGCCGCCGTTTCTCTCACCCTTGAATCAGTCAGGTTTTTTGCTCTTCTATTCCTCCTATTCTCTTAATCGCCGTTATTTTTCTCCGTATGGCAGTGTTGTTATTCTCTAGATATGATTCCTTCTTTGTTCCTATTTATTTACATTTTTTTATTATTTTGAACGGTGAAGTAAGGGAAATTGAATGAGATCGTAACTATATTTTTTTTTCATCGTGATTTTCTTTGAATCAGTAATAATCATGTAATAGCAATAGCAATTTTTAAGCACTTATATTATGCTATTGGAATTTTGCTTTTAATTCTGAGGTTGGCGTTTATTTATCTGGAGCTTGGATTCGTTTCTTGCTTTGTGAGTTTGCACCAGTTTTCACTGAAATCTGTAACCGAAAACACTAACCGATTATAATCCGATCAGCCTAAGAGGTTTCTGCTTTGTGTTAGTTTTGCATTTGGCTGATTTCCGGATGTTATTTTAACTCTCATCAATGGCTGTTGCAGGGGAATGGAGAGAAAAGAAAATTTGAATAACTTCATTGTTGGGAATTTGCCGACTTTGTTTTACATCCCCAACTTTGTCAACGATTCCGAGCAAGCTCAGCTGCTAAATAATGTATTTATGATTGTTACTCTCTTATCTTTCTATGATTGTTTCAAAGCTATACTTGTTGATCCCATTTCTATTGACACATAGATTTACCAAGCACCTGTTTCAAAGTGGAAATCTTTGAAGAATAGGAGACTACAGAATTGGGGTTTGTTGAAATACTTGTAGGATAGTTCATGTTTACAATCTCTGTTTCTTCTTCTGATTGACTGTGTTCTATTTTATTGATATTGACAGGAGGTGTTGTTCACGAAAAGGGTCTTCTACCACAAGATTGTGAGATTATTTTCACTCTTTTAATCCATTTCTAAATCCAAGATCATGGTTTTCTTCTTTTTCGTACCAGTTTTGGATAGGCTTTGAGTCTAGTGGTTTCTGTGGTTATTACGTTCGTGATCGTCTTTTGATTCTTTGTGTCTGGTTTAACTATGCCTCCCTTGTGGTTTGTTCTCTGTAGTGCCACCTTGGCTATCTAAGATTACGGAAAGAATATGTGAAGAATCAGGACTTTTTCCTTCTGCAATCAACCATGTTCTTATCAATGAATACCTTCCAAACCAAGGAATAATGGTTTGTATTGACTTTTTTCTTGTTTTATTCCGATGATTACTCTTGGATATCTAATTTTTTGTTGTAGTAGTTATCATAGTGCTGTTTCAGTCTCATAGTGAGATGTTTTATGATGGGATTAGAAAGGAAAATTTATTTCTGGTCAACATCGATTTTTTGTACTGAAATGATCTCTCTTACAGCCACACCAGGATGGACCAGCTTATTATCCTGTTGTGGCAATTCTGTCTCTAGGATCTCCTGCTGTTATGGACTTCACTCCTCATTCAAGATTAGATTCATGCAAAAGTACATCGACGGATAATAATGGGGCAGAAAAACATCAACCCTTTTCTGCTCTGTTGATGCCTCGCAGTTTATTGATCTTCAAGGATGATGCATATTCAGGAAAGTTAATGTCCTAGGCTGCTAGGTTGTATTGTGTATCGTATATGTCTTTTACTTGTTCTGTTATTGTGACTACAGATTACTTGCATGGTAACGAAGATAACAAGGTACATCGATTGGATAAGGTGAAAGTGAACTTTTTTGTCTAATAATTTGCTCAAATGTATCCATAAACAATATTCATAGCCAAGTATTCGTATTCTCACGGTTTTCTTTTCAGGTTGTAAATGAAAATGAAGCTTTGACCAGGTCGACCTCGAGCGATGCTGGAGTGATTAGAAGTGAAGATACCAAGATTGTGAATAGAAATGAGGGCAGAATTTCTTTGACATGCAGACTAGTATTGAAGGTTCATAAAAACTTGTTCAGGTTTTAAATTATTCTCTCAACTCTAACTAGTGTGAAACTTGTTATGATTCTATATTATTTTTGTAGGGTGTAGTATAGTCACTAACATATTACTTGTTTTCCAATTTAGTCATAATTAACGATGATACTACATGGATATCTTTTTTTTTTATTAATTGCAGGGTCATGTACTTAGCTACTGATATGAGTGTAGAAACTGACAAGAGATCCTCCATATAACCACTAAAGCTAAGCCAGGAGTTTGTAAAAGTTTAATCAAAATTAATATTTAAGTTGAATTGTGTCATGTCCTTAAAATTAAATCAAAATGCTATTAGAGACTATTGAAGTGGGCCATTAAACCATTAATATTCAGATCACATGATAGTTTGGTGTTGATTTAGAAGGTTTTTTCTTCCAGCTCGTCTATTTTCATCAAAGTTGAAACTTTTTCATTCATTTTTAGTTGTCATCTGAAATTGTCATTCTTCTGTTTTGATGAACTTGTCTTATCGCCCTCTATTATTTAATCGATTTGGACTTTTCAAAAAATTTCTTTAAAATTACAAAATCAAACACAAAAAATTTATTATTTTGAGGTTATGGGACTTTCTTGGATTCGAGTAATTTGAACTGTTTGTTTTAAAATCCGAAGGAAGAGATTCTTTCTTTTGACAATCAACAACATACATCGAAAGAGATTTCTGACAACCGTCAGAGAAGACGGAGAAGATTGGGGTATTAGAATAATGAATTTTTTAAATGTATTTTTACTGGTTTTGAGGGGATTTAATAGAAAATCAATTCGGGAAGAAAGATGAGTGAAATATAAATATGACATTGATCTAATTGAGAATGACAACCATCGACACCAAAAATGACGATAGGTGATTTTCTAGAAGGGTCAAATTGACGCATAAACTAAAATTAAAATATTTTAAAGTTAAGTGACAAAATCAATATAACTAATATAATTTATGATGAATAAATAATCATATCATCACATTAATAATTTAATGACGAGTACTTACAGTGTAACCAAAACAAAATTCAGTATTAAAGCTGAAGTAATAACAAGATTCAATATTAGAATAGAAATAATTTAAAATTTAATGGTAAAAATGATACAAAACAAGCTAAATTTGAATAATATTTGAGTAGTTTACCTACAAATTCTGATCGTAAAATGCACTAATTTCAGTGCATAGGAACATATAATTAGATGGAGTTCAATGTTTGATACACAGCTACATAAAGTTTCATCAAGTTCAACCATTGAAAAACTTATGAAACTGAGACACACAATATATATATATATATATATAAGGACTATGTGCAGAGACATAATAGCACAACTGCAAGTGGTAAAAAGCTCTAATGAGCAGCTAATGGCACCCCAACTCTCTCACTCAAATTTTTAGTGTACCGTTTCCTTGCAGGGTGATCCTCCTGCGGCCGATTATATGCCGTCCAAACCGGTTCTCCGACAAACAACCTCATCAACTGCACATTGTAAACGCATAAATTCGATCGAATACATCTCCAATGCATCCGTGATTTGATTATATATCAAGTACCCTGCATTCTAAACAATGAGATTCTTACCTTGACACAGTTGCTAGTGTCAAGAGTGAACCTATGGTAGATTCTGGCAGGCAGTACAATGAGATCGCCTGCTTGGATCCAAATCCGAATCCATCGGTCATCCTTGTCCCTGACATCGAAATATCCACTGCCTTCCAAACAGTAGCGTATCTCTTCATCGGCATGTATGTGCTAGGTGTAAAAATTCCTCAGCTTCTCCTCATAGTTAGCAACTTTCTCTGGGCATAAATCAAGCAAATCCTATGTATACAGCATAGTATGACTTGTCAAACGAAGGTCCTATGTATTAGTAGGGCACGTAATAACAGGACCTATGTACTAGACTCGGATATAGATACATTAGTATTGTTGATGGAAAAAATAGGATTGGGTAGTTTTTATGGTTTATTTCTTTTGCTTTGAACCGAGAGTCGTATTGTAGCATCCTCAATACCGGGTTAGTGATTAAATTGTAAAATTTCAGAATTTGGTGATTAAAGTAGAATAGTTGAATAGTTCAATGATTTATGTGGATATATTTCCTGAAAGTTTTAGTAATTATTAAAGGAGTCAAAGGGCAAATGAGTCATTGAACAAGGAAAAGAATTAAATAATAATTATTGGGTATTATAATACATATGTGGAGCATGATTGAAGAGATAAGTCTCTAGACAATTCTCTTCTTCATCTACTTCTCTTCTCCACCGTGAAGCATACAAGCAAATGTGAGTTTCTTAATTAGTTGATTATTTGTTGAATTAAAGGTTGAGTGTTGATCATTAGATGATAACTAAGCTTAAGGAAAGCTTAAGTTATCTTAAAATCAAAAGATAAAGGAGTTATGTCAGATTAAAGAAAATGGATTTTTAAGTGAAATTTTGAATAAGAAGGTTTAAATGAATTTGGAGGATGAATTTGACTTGTCATCTATGAGAATAAGAAGTTAGAAGTGTTAGAATTAAGTTTAGATAACATGGAAAATTTGGTATGATTCTTAGCCTTAAGAATTTTGATGAAATATGGAAGATTATAAGGTGTTGGAATGATAGGAATTGGTTAAAGTTGTTATAGATGAATTTAGTATCATAATAAGGATTTTATACATGAAAATTTGGGTGAAGTGTTGATGATTTTTGGATGAAATAGCATATTATGGGCAGGTGCATCGATGCACTATGAGTGTGTACCGATGCACTAAGACAATTTTGAAGGTGCATCGATGCATTAAGGGGTGCATCGATGCATGGAAATTTCGAAGCTATTTTGGATACCGATGCATCCATAGTGCATCGGTACACCCCTAAAGGAAAAATGGAATTTTGACTCATTAAACTAGCTTGAGTTATTAATATCAAGTTATAAGGTTTAGGTTTTTTATAATCATCTCGAAAATTATGTTTATGTAGATATTGAGCCTAAACGAGTTCTGGAACAATCGAAGGATTAGGATTTATTCAAAGCAAGCAAGGCTAAGGTGAGTGCACATTATTTAGTATATGATGTTCAATGGAAAATAAAACTTGTGATAAGTCTATTTCCAATAGTAAAATGCATGAATTCATAGAAGTATGTGTTTGCTATGATTTATATGTGTGCATGAGTATATGTGTTATTGATATGAATATGGTAAGTAAAAGGGATTAATGGTGATGATAAGAATAATAATAAAGATAATGAAATAATATGTATATGTGAATATATGTATATGAGAAGACATAAGAGTAAGATATAAGCAATGTAACAAGAAGTGTGAAATGACATGAAAAGTTGATATAAGCTATGCAAAAGTGATTTACGTGATTATATGTATATTTGATCCAAGTTATGTGAATATATGAGAATAAAATATGAGAATACATGCCTGTGATGAGCTTTGTGAAAGTAAATACATGAAAATAATATATATCTAGATGTTATTCTACATCCTATGTGATGTATATATGAACATATGTGAACAAGAAATGACATACGTATATGAACAAATGATAAATGACATAAGCCATATGAAATAATCTACGTGATTACATGTAATATGTAATATATGCTATATGATATGAAATATATGCTTACACATACATGTGGTATGTGACAAAAGAGAAAGAACAAGTGATATGAAATTTTATAAATGATAATGCCCATGTTATGTAATATGAGAGCTAGTGGTATAGTTGGCATGCCAAGAGTCAAGGGTTTACCTATGTTCTACGGAACATATGGACAGAATTACCTGTCTTTTGGGACATATGGACATAATTACCTATGTCTTTTAAGACATATGGACAGTATACCTATGTTCTAATGAGCATATGGACAGTTTACCTAGGTTCTTTGGGACCTATGGACAGTTGTCGAGGTTCTTTATGACCTCTGGATAGGTCATTCGAGACAATTATATGAGCTGTGGTGACAGCATAATAGTGCACAACCTCAATGTACCCACATACCTTAAGTTCTCATTGGTGTACATAGGCTAATAAAGAGATTAAACAAATATACTGAAGGTGATATGCATATGTGATTTATTATATGGAATAAAATACATGATTCATGTATTGGTTATATGAAAGGATATATGTTTTAGTTATATGAATTGTATTACATGAAGTATATGATGTTAAGTGTACTTCTTTATGAAATGATATATGATGTGTATAAATGACAAATATATGATTATATGATAAAAGGTATTAATGATAATAATAGGATAATAATAAGGAAGAAGATAATCATATATGTACATGTGTGGATTTGATATATGAATAGAAATATGATAGTATATGTGTATGTATGTAATTTAATATGAAATGTTATATGGTTATATTATATGTTTTATATGCCTCACTAAGTCAACGACTTAGCGTGTGATTGTTTCACGCGTAGGTTCTGAGAAGAGGAAGATTGATAAGAGTTATGCAAGACATACCAGTTTCTCCTTTCCAAAGATCAGATCAGAAAAGAAATGTATAATATGTATTTTGTAATAATGATAGTGGTTGGCATGTCAATAGAGGTTTAAATCCGATATGTTATAATCGGTTTGTAAAATCATATGATAGAGTTTTGTAATGTCTTAAACGTATTTATGTAAATGTAAATGTATAGTAATGAACGGTTAAATTTTTACGAGTTTTATGAACGTTTTACGAAAGTCACTGTAGCAGTACTGTATCAGTGCATCGGTGCACTGTAGCAATGCATCGATGTACTGTATCACTGTTCACAGTGTTGTTCATTACTGTTCATGGTACTGTTCATACTGTGTAGTACTGTTCATAAATACGTATTTTTTCAACTTTTTATAATGAAGCATAATTTAGTAGTATTTATTGTATTTTCTTAATATAAGTTCAAAAGTTTAGTTATTTTATAAGAATAATGTTTTAAAAAGTCAATGTGACATTTCGAACTCGTAACCGGGTCGGGTAGAAGTTGGGGTGTTACACGTAGAGAGACTTTCTCCTTCAACCTTACATAGTGATTTATATATCGATTATTGGTGTCAGGTTTAGGATAATAATAATAACTATTTGTGGATTGGCAAGATAAATATATTTGATTGTCATATAGTAAATTTGATCAATAGATCACGTAGGTCTGTCAATAGTCACGTCAAAGACTGTAACTGGTAGGAGGATATGTAGGTTCAGAGGCTTCTAGGAATTCCGAAAACTTGAGGATTCGATCGACGAATGAAAAACAACACTAGTGTGGCTTCCGGAAGATATCCGGAGGAGGTACAATAAATATGTTTTCATCGTAAACATATCCGAATACGAAAGAGACGGGTCGGACACAAGTGCATACAAAAAACGAAAGATATCACAGGGTTCTTGTACACACACCAGATTTGAATCCCTCCCCCCCCCCCCCCAAATAAAAAAAAAACAAACAACAGGAACACGCTTTCTAATTTCCCATCACATACCACAAAATCCATTCTAATAGCACAAAGGACAATGCAATTAGGCAAAGCATACGTAGAAAACTAAACAACATGTTATTATCAACACTAATTTTGCTTAAACAAGGCTATAAAATCATATAAAAAAGGGGGTTAAAAGAAACAAAATTACCATGTAATTGTAACCTCTAGCTTCTCTGATCTTCTTCAACTCCTCATCGTTCTCGTAATCCTTGGGATTCTAATGCAAATACAACACCCCAAGCTCTGCCATATTATTCAAAAACCCATCATTTCCATTAATCCAAAAAGCAAAACCCGGAAAATTTTAACTGCAGAGACGATAAGAACTGACCAGCCAAGTGATCCAACGAAACAGGCTCGTTGGGGTTGCGTTTATGAGGAAGCCTTTGATCTTCTTTGCTTTCATCCATAAACCATGCCTGTTGTTTGTATTTTGGAAGGGGAAAAAACAATATCAATCGACCATTTTTATATCGTTATCAGAGATTTAAACTACGGTTGAATTCAAGCTTTCAATAGTGATGCATACCTATTCTGATAGCGGACAACTGTTTAAATTTCTTATTGTTATAACAAAAAAGAAGAAGAAGAAGAAGAAGAAGAATTCCCAATTCGATTGAACTTATAATGGAAGTTGTAGAGAAGAAACTTACCTCGATAGCAATGGCTGTTTGATTACTCGGTGACTGGGATTCAGCTTTCGCCAAGTCGACTTAGTACCGTCTATTATATATAAACGACACTGAGTTAACCCGTCGTGTTGCGTTTTTTTAAATTGTTGTTAACAGTTGATTTCGCTCGCACGTGTGGCCTCTGGATTTCTATGGTTCTTTTTTGTGGTTTAAGCTTGCCTGTATCTAGGATGGCAAGTTGGCAACGACCCGGGTTAGGGTTAGGGTCGTTTCTTTTTATATCAATCTGACCCTATTGAAAAATATGTATCATCTATATGAATCTGATCTGATTCAAAAATTATATATCTTTCATCCGACTCGATCTGACCGAAAATATATATTCTCCATCAGATTTCAATCCGTAGAATTTTTAAAGTATGAATCCGATATGACCCAGCTTAACCCGGTATAAAATAAGAACTTAGTTAAAAATATAATTTTTTAAATATATATATATATTATTATCTCTGAGTCAGGTCGGGTCGAAGTTTTCACCCTTCACTCAAATCCGACCTTGCTTCAACTTGAACCAGAATTTTTTTTAAACAAAATTCAATCTTATCAAATCGAATTGAGTCAAAATATTTCAGTTTCGGGTTAAATTCACGTCCCTACATGTATCTATCATTTTTGGCTCCGATTAGGTATTGAGAATTTGAAATGAGATTTTACACTGAATCATCGTTACTAAAATTTATGTCAACCCCGTGAAAAAAAATCTTTTTAAAAATAAAAATTGCTATTTTTAAGAAAAAATAGTTTTAGTAAATAATTTTGTTTTAAAAATTTATTTTTTAATCATAAATTTTATTTTATCAAAAAAAGTTTCTGTATTTTAAAAAATGTAACTTTTTTTTTTAAATAATTGTTTATAAACACATTAACATGACTTATTGATTGTATTTTTTTTGTTGAATTGTTATTTTTTTTACTAATTACTTATATATAATTGAATTTTAGAGTTGTCTCCATAAATCGGAATGACGGTTTTACTCGAATTTAATGGGTTTTGATCTAATTTTATAGGATCAATCTTTTTTTCTTTTAAATTTGGTTTTAATCGGGTTGGTTAGTACTTTGTGAAAGATGAGGTAGGATTAGACTCGAGTTCAGATAAAATTTATTTAAACCTAAATCGAATCAAATTTCAGGTGAAGAGATGTGCTTTTCGGTCGAGTTAGTTGGAAACTCGACTCTTGACCATCCAAATAATAAAGGATGACATATGTTCTTAAATGAGCCAAATTCAAACAGTATTATTTATACAATATATATATATAATTTGTTCAAATAAAAATTAAAATAAATAATATTATAAGTTCTAAAAAAACAAATATGTGTACATAGCTTGTTAAACATCTACTTTTCTTGTTGACCATTTAATGATAAGAAAATTGCTTTATTTTTTAGTTTTTTTTAAAAATGATCCACAAAAAGAAATGAAAAAAAAAATCACAACTTATTTATATTTTAAGAAAAATGTTTTCCTGAATTATTACAACAAAAGAAAAAGGACCCAATTCTGTGAAGTGTCCCTTTCCAATTTCAACACCCAATGAAAATGGAATGTAGGTGTCTGTTCCTTTAATAAGGACACTGCCCCTTAACAGGCCCATCTCATGTGCGCCTGAAACCTCCTCCAAGAATAGGCCCTTACCCGGATTCATGGCTTAGATCCTTCGGTTCTTGTAATATTTATAATATTTTAACCCAACTTAAAATATGTATGATAAGATACATATTCACTGTTTATAAATTTTAGGACTTTTGTTTCTTTTTCTGATGTTGAACATTGTATCTTACTTCTTCAAGACGTGATCCCTCTTCAATCTCGAGATGATGTTGTTATAGTTGTTCATTGTACCTACCTCAGCTACCGAGGTGTTATTAGACGTGAAATCAGATAATCAAAAAGTGTCTTTGAACATAACTTGAAACTAAATTATGATAGATCAATAGGTGGGATAACTTACGTGGTATGATCGATCATAATTTAATCTCAAGTTACGTTAAAATAAAAGAATGAGGAAAAAAATAAGTGTATATATTTGTTAATTTTGTTCAAAAAGAAGAAATAAGTGTGATACATGTAGAAAACAAGTGTTTAAATGAACACAAAATAAAGTTGAACAACAATGACTTGTGTATAGTCAATCACTCGATGAATATATGTTTAAAATTTTATATTTAAAAATTCAATATGTGAACAATGTAGGGTTTCAAAATCTCATGATCAAAGTAATCGATTTTGAACTATCAAAGACAAGTCTCGAACTTAATTATACCTATGTTAATACGACGGTTAAAGGTGTACGTATTCATATTTTTTGGTACAAAAAAGTTTAGGTTATGAGTGGCTCCCCCAGTCTAGGGTCAGGGTATACCAAAGACCTAAATGAGATTTACATAAGGATTTACAGATTAACTATCAAGAGTGACGGTGGTAAGATTCGAACTTGACATTACAAGTTCAAATTCTTGAATCATAACTATTTGTGCCAACACTCGTTGGTTGAGTATTCTTATTCAACACATAGTGTAAACATTTATTCTTTTGGATAAATTTTAAACATAATTTGATCCTTCTTTCTTTCATTTTGACCTAATATGTTGTCAAACTCTTAATAACCATAACGTTAGTCTGAAAATTATTTTTTGGCAAGTGATATTTAGGTAAATAATGCCAAAAATGTATGTATCGATTTTATTTTTCTAGAAAAAAAATAGAAATTACTTTTTACTGTTTTACAGTTTGAGGGATTTTCGATGGAGCTATTCACATCTCAAAATATGATGAATATCTGTCACATCAAAGTGCACGTGAACACACACATATCTTATTTTTTTTTTCAAATAATAGGATAGTGGTGTTGTACGTCAGCTTAAGGTTAAATAAAAATATTTTTAAAAATGTTAATTTTTTAATATTTTTAATAAAATATTACTTAAAATATTATTTTTTATAAAAAAAATATTAATTTCATTATTTAAAATGAATATTTTTTATATTAACATTTTTAATAAAAAATAATATTTTAGATAATGTCCGATATTAATATTTCTAATAAAAAAATAATATTTTAAATATTGTTTTACCAAAAATATTAAAAAAATATTAATATTCTTAATAATATATTTTCTTATATTTATATTAAGTTTTCTTTCCTTAGACATTCTCACATATTATATATATATACACACACGCACCAAAGATTCCATTAATCAATGTTTTTAACTAACATACATGAAATAAAATTTTTAATCAAATATTGACATTTTTAATATATATATATATATATATATATATACACTCTCCTCTCTCAGTCCCTCTCATCTCCCTCTTTTCTCTCTTTATAATTTGTGTTATTTTCTATAGGTCAATTTAATTTTTTGTTAATTTTTTTTAGTCGATGATAATATTGATTTTGATGTTGTTTATCGACCACCGGTTATCTTTTCACTTTGTTTTTTTTAATTTTTGAATAAGAATAATTTTATATTTGTGACACATTTATCACTGTCTTTGTAGCATGTTTTTCTATACCTTTTTGGTAGTTTTTGATTGTTTGATTGTTATTTTTGGTTATCTTTTTTTTTATCATGGTTGGATTTGATATCGCCACGGCTGATAAATATGACGCTTATTTATTTTCATGTTGATATTCCCTACGTTGGACCCTCAGATTGATTTGGATACGCGTTTTGCGTTCGTAGATAATTTTCTTACGTCGCTTGACTCTGATTTGCGATTTATCGGTGGTTTTTCAATAACTTCATCACATTTTATTATTTGTTTACCGATGCAATCAGATTTGTTCGTATCTTTATTTTGTTATAGTATTTTGATTATATTTTTTAATCTTTTCCTTCTTTGGTCATTGTGTGATATATGTAGATAATTTTTGTGTCAATAGTTATATGAAAATATCCTAATTAATTTAGTTTACGTTTAGGGTTATGCTTAGAAATCTTCATTGTAATTCTGGATATTTCTATTTTTTAAAAATATAGTGGATTTTTATTATATATATATAAATAGAAATGTTTTTTTAAATATGTTTAAAATATTATATGATAATTATTAATACGTTTAAAATACTTATATAACGATAATATCTCAAATATATTAATCTATTAATTTTACATTTTATCTTTAAATAATATTTTTAATTTTTATATTTAAAATTTATATAAAAATATTTTTTGATATATATGATTTATCTTTTAAATGAAATAACATCAAATTAACTGTGATGCCAATTTAATATTTTATTTTTATTGATTTTATAAATATGTTTTCTTTTCAAGTATGGACTGAAGCACACTGTCTGAAAACACCATCTCAATCATTCAGGGTAATGGTAGACCAGGGCACCACCCCCACGTATTTAGCTAAATAATAAAACAAATATTTTTCTCTCTCACACGCATATATATTATTTTAAATTTAATTTTAAATTCGAATAAATAGTTCATAATTTTGTTATATATTTTTATATTTTAATTTAAATCAAAATTATCTAAAAATTTTATATTCTTTTAAGATACTGTTATTAAAGTCCTACGTTATACGTGTACAATATACTGTTATTACTTTTTTTTTTCAAACCGTCTAATTTAAACTTAAGTAATGGTAAAAAATATAATAACTGAAAATGTGATAAAAATAATAGTATTTTTAATTTAACCGAAAATATTAGAAAAAATTAATATTTTATATTATATTAAATTAAAAATATTATATTTTTTATTATATTTTTGATCACATCTATTTTCCGACGTTTCTTAACCTTAAATTAGACGTTGTTTCTTATACTTTATTATCATTAGTTATCAATGGTCTAAATCCTTGGAATCATTATTCTCTAACTTTTTTATTATTAAAGAATGTATATGAATATATACTTATTTAAGCCTTTTCATTTAAAATTTATCTTTTGTTTATATCATTAATTATATTTTATTCTCTTAAATTGGTATTTTAACTCGTTTTTAAATATTATATATTTTATTTTTTATTCATATATATTGATTTTTTTATCAAAATTTAATTTGTAATGATTAGTATTAGATCAACAATCTAAATTGCCCAGTCAATATATATGGACTTTTATGATATTTAGTGTGTTTCTGTCTTTTGACTAAGGACACACATACGCAAAACCAAAAGCAGAACCTTTAATAATAGTACTCTTTTGAGCTGAGTTTGATAACCTTCTTCTCCGCCATCTCCTCCACGGCATGGGCGTATCCCGCCACCGACACCACCACCACCACGTCGTAGCTACCTTCACCTTTCTCCTACTCGCTTCCGCTTCACTCGGCACTCGTTCTCAACTCGGTAACTATTTTAAAATTTTCCAACTCGAATATTCATGTAGTACGATGTAGCCACTGACTCAGTCCAAACTCAGTACAGTTTCATGCTGGTTTATGCAGACGGCAGGTTCCGGGAGAGAGAAGGGAGCAAGAGGAGAAGTGGGTCGGGGGTGTGGGACCGGTTCTTGTCTCAGAAACAACTAAGTGGACCGGGCTCTCAACCGCCCTCTTGTAGATCCAACTGCGGGAGTTGCTCGCCGTGTAAGGCGGTTCACGTCCCGGTTCAACCGGGTCTGGCGATGCCATTGGAGTACTACCCCGAAGCTTGGCGTTGCAAGTGTGGGAACAAGGTTTTCATGCCCTAAAAACTAAAGGCAAAGTAATAATACACTGAAATCTAAGGGTTTTTTTTTGGTTTTCTCAAATAATAAACAATGCTGGTTTGGTTAACTTACATCCTTGGTTGTTTTGTTTGTTTATATAGTGAATTTTGCTTTGGGAATGTAAGTTGATTATAATGTGAGATTACCTAGAGGGATGTCTCATCTCTCTCTTCTCTTTGCTTTCTACTTTTATCTTTCTATTTTGCTTATGATCTTTCTCTTTGTTTTTGTACAAGATAGTCAAGTAAGTCTTATTCCTATAATATCGAGTTTCAAGCAGTTGAATCTGTAAAATGTATATTATCAATAATTAAAAAAGATTTAAAATAAGTATCGTTGTGATAATGCAGAGGCTATGAGTTTAAATATGTATTACATAATCTAATCAAAGGATTTGTCATGGATAACAAATATTGACAATCCAGTGATAAAATTAGAAAAAGTGGATAGTGTAAGTGATCAAAACGTAATTTTATTAGTTTTAGTGATAGTGAGTGAATAAAATCAAAATTGGAGGGATCAAGTTTATAGTTTTCTCAATAATATATCTAAGTAGCTTATCTATTCATGTTTGTATAATATTACTATAATTTTATAATTTATCATATTTTTACCAGGCTTACAATATTTTATATATGTATAAATTTTGGTACGTTAATAATTTATACTATTTTTAGTTTTTGAGATATTATTATATGTTTTTGTTGTAAATTTCGATTATTAGTTTTTGTATTATGTATAATTTATCACTGTAATCTTTATACTCTAGTTTTATTGTTTTAGTCCATATACTTTTTAAATTTTAGTTTTAATCCTTATAGTGGTGGTTATATCTACTAGGTCAGATTATTAGTTCATATACAATGTATAAGTTATAGATTTAATTTAATTATTTTTAATTCTAAAATTTAACAATTATTGTCTAAACTAATATTGAAAATTTAAAATATAAAATATAAAAAATATTAAAAATGATAAAGATAAAAGGCATAAACTAAACTTTTAATTTACATAGAATATGAACCAATTATATTTGGTTGTTTATATTTTACTTGTAAATCTTCATTGTAATTCTGTATATTTTTTATTTTTAATAAAATTAATGATTTTCTATCGAAAATTGTTACTTTATTACTAACTTAATATCATTTTCAAATTATAATTAGTTAAATAAACAACATAATTACATTGATATCGAATCAATATAAAAAAAAGAAATTGATATGTATTGATTGACATAGACAATAGCATTATGTTACATCATGAATATACATTTCTATGAAGTGAGAAATTATAAAAAAAAATATTTAAGAACGGGCATTTTTAAGAAGTATGTTAGAAATTTAAGGATATGAAATTAAGTCGTCAATAAAAATATATAAAACCCTGAAATTGTATGAAAATATAATGTTTCAAAAGTTATGACTACTTCCATCACCCTTAATCTGGGATAAGTATAAGATAGTATATATTTAAAGATAACTCTCAACCATTTTACATTGAACGTTGACACTCCTGACATTCATGGTGCTCGAAATCGGGACCTCAAGGAATAACAATAATTCTTTTACTACTGAAATATCTTGATTCGTGCATATCGAAATATATATGATTTCGAGAGAAAAAAAGGACGAAAATGGAATGAAAGAACACGTGAAAGGTGAATAAGAATGGGGGAGAGGGTTGCATTATTTTTGGTTTTGGAGAAGGACTACATAGATAAGAGTATCAATGGGAATAAGGATGGGGACATCTTGTTCCTTTGTTGTTTCCTTTTCTTCAACATTCTTTTCCCCGTGGATGTAAGTAATAACGGTAAAAAAAAAATAAAAATAACATTATAAACTTTCATATGTTATCGATTAATATTTTAACAGGTAAATTATGCGTTTAATACATAAATTTTTAATTTTGATTCATTTTAGTACTTAAACTTTTAATTTTTTTCAAAATCATACTTAAACTTTAATTTTTTGTTTTATTTTAGTACTCCTGCTCAAAATTTAACATTAATTATTGAAAAAAATATGAAAATTTAGGTAATAGAATAGATCAAAATTGATAGTTTATGTACTAAACCCATTAAGTTTTTAACGGTGGGATGCTAAAATGAATTAAACATTAGATATGATTTTGAAAAACTAAAAGTTTAAGTATTAAAACTGTTGACGAAAACGGGTAAAGAAAACAAAAGAACACGAGAATTTTACGAGGTTCGGCAATGTGCTTACGTCCTCGGTGCCTAGGCGGCGCTAGAAGTTTTATTCAATGATTTTTTAGGTCTAGGTTACATCTCTATTTATAATAGAAAACGGGTAAAGAAAACAAAACAAAATTTTGCTGTGCTACCTTTTAATTAAAAAAATAAAAAGTACAAAAACTAAATGTCTATTAAATTATTTCTCTTTTGTTTTTATTATTTTGATATTGAGAACCTATTTTGCTCACATTATTTAATATTTTTCGTAAAATGTATATATTTATTTTCTTTGAGACTAGTAGAAATGGAAAGCGTTATATGTAAAATTTAATTAATGATAAACTTTTGCTCTTAATATTTATATAAATAATCATTTTATTTTTTATTTTTTAAATATTTTAATTTCTAATATTTTTTAATTAAAAATAATTAATGTTAAATGAGAATAGTTAATTGACTAATGATTGACACATATTTTTTAATATGATATATGTTATATCATTAAAATACTAAAGTGATGACGTGAAATATAACACGTTATATTAAACATATATATTGACTATTAATCAACTAGTAATATTTATCTAACGTAATCTGTCTAGGCTAAAATTGAAACATTAGAACTAAAGTTTTAGAAAACAAAGAATCAAAATAACTATTTTAATACTGCTTGAAATTAATTTTATTATTATAACTAAAATATTATTTATAAGGAACATTAATATGTATTTATTTATGTATTGAAATCCTAAAGGAGAGTATGTAAAGTCAGTTTGGCCATATCTCCATCGGCAATCTCTCAGTCCTCACGTCACATCTAGTTGTGATGTGATGTTTGATTTAACAGCAATTGTTAGGATGTTGCTGGACTACCCTCTTTTTAGTATTTGTTATACTTTATTTATTAACAATATTATTCTTTTATATATTTTACGAAATGTTCTTTAACAAAAAAAAAAGTCAAAAGTTAAAATAAAAATAAGATATTATTTGAATATAATAATATTGAGTTTTTGGCTTAATGCTAAAATAAGTGTCTAAATTATACTTTTTGTGTTGAATAGGTGCTTATAGTATTTTTGTCATTTCAGGTATTAAACGTTACAAACGTTAGGTGCTCGGGACATCAACGACGTTAATTTCCTCAATTAAGTGACACGTGTCACAATTTGATAATTTTAAAAATTTTATATAAAAATTTAAAAAATAAAACTATATAATGTATGAAAAAAGAAAAACAAATAAATTTTGAAATAACCACAAAACTTTGAAAACCTTCATTTTAACTCCCAAGCTGGGGTATCGATACTAAATTTGGTTTCGATGTTTTGAAAAAATACCTTGGTATCGATACCCCTATATGGAGTATCAATAGTCATACCCTGGTATCGATACCCCTATATGGAGTATCAATAATCCTACCATGGTATCGATACTCTATGAATGAGTATCAATATTATCTCTTTAAAAATACCTTGTTTTTGCCTGAAAGATGAACAATATTGATACCATCGCTACGAGGTGCCTTGTTTTGGCACGAAAAATCCCATATTTTCACCCAAAAATCCCCCTTGAGGTCCCCAACTAATGTTTAAGTGTTTTATTTGATATTAAAAGTCATAAAGAAGGCTTTAAACGTGCTAAACACCACAAAACTTAAAATCTACCATGAATGTTCCATGACTCACCTTTAGGTTAAAATGCGTCTCTAATGACTCACAAGTGATATGAGGAAGTTGTGAATGTGTTACCTTGAATTCTTTATTGCTAGAAATGTCCTCAAATCACCTAAAAGACAACTTCTCATTTCCTCTTGCCCTTGAGCTCTCGCCCACCTCTTTCACTAATCAAAGACAAGAAAAGGAATTACTAACTTAACTAGATAGTTGGATTAAAGTTAAAAACACTTTCTATAACTTGAATCTAATAAAAACAAGCAAGAATCCATAAATTTTCTTAAACCTCCCTAAAAATCATTTCTTGGAAACTAAGTGTAAAACTTGAGTAATTGAGCTTGAATTGAAGCTCTTTGATTGAAGATTTTCATGCTTACCTTATCTAACCCCAACTAGACTCAAAATTTTTGAAACTTTCACTTAAAGGAGGAATGAGAAGATAAGAAAGGTGAGATAAAGAGAAGAGTGTTTGGTGAACTAATAGGGGGTGTTCACGTAACAAAACATAAAATAGGAGGTTTTCAACCTTTAAATTAAGCCATGGGTAAATTGTACTTTTGGTCCATTTTCTTTATTTTCCTTAATAAACTCATCCCACATTTCTATCACTTGGGCCCAAGTCAAGACCAAATTCAATGTAAATAGGTCCAATTACTCTAATAAGTCTTTAAGGTTCTATTTATAGCTCTCGGGTTAAGCCAAACTACTAACTCAAGATTTAAGGTGTTGCTACTCTCTCTTTTTAATAAGAATTTTCGTCTTCGAAATTTACCTTTATAGAAGAGATGTAGATACTGGAGCCACATATCTTAATCGGTCTCCCAAGCAATTTCTTCAACCCCATGATTCATCGAAAGACCTTTACTAAGGGGATTTTTTTATTTGTCATCTCTTTTACTTCTTTGGCCAAAATTCGAATCAACTCTTGCTAATAGGTCATGACGAGGCTCAACTCGACTTGCTTAAGAGATAGGACATGCGAAGGGTCTAAACAATACCTGTAGACACCCATTCTCGTCTGAACAATAGATAGATAGATATACATAATATAAAATAAATGTTTAGTTTTTAAAAGAATTATATATGATATATATTATTATCATTTATTATTATTACATATTATTTTTATTTATTTTTACTTATTTATTTTACTTTATTTTGTTTTCCAGGTTTGATCCAAAAGAAGTCAAAATCCAAAGTCCATGCCCATTTCCCAATCAAGGTACAAATACAAATCCCAAATGAGCAATGCAAGCCTAACCCAACAAGCAAGCCCGACTAGGAAGCCCAAACGTAGATTAGGGTTTTGTATTAAGTTAGCCACCGCACACGCTCACAGTCATTCGATCAAGGTGAGAATCAACGGCCCAGATCGTGTTTAGATTAGGGTTTTATAACCCTAAAGGCACTAGCATCGCATCACACAAGACGTTGGATCTGATCAAATGATCCAACGGTCAACAAGAGACTAGGTAGCACCAGAGGTTACCCACCGACGAGAAAACGACACGTGAAGACCACACGCCGACGAGAAGGCCATGCGTCGTATATAGGCATTTCGAACTTTTTCATACAATTCCAACAAGCTAATCAGAGCGAAAAGGGAACAAATCCTTTCTCAAATCATAGATAACAAAGAAAATGAAAAAAACCAACGTGCATGGCAATGAAACCCAAAAGTCAAGAAAAAGATAGTGAGAAAATGAAATCGAAGCAAAAAGGGAATAATTCCTTGAATTAACAACAAATCCCAACTGTTTAAGGATTCACGGTTACAGATTTAAGGGTAAAATATTCCCTCTTCAAGCTATATAAACCTTTGCGAAAAGAAGGTGGAGACATGAGTAATTGGGAGGAGCAACATTCGAAGCCCATTAAAGATAACATAAATCAAAGGTGGAAGAGACGAGGGACTTAGCCTTTTCACCGGAGGGAGCCCTATGGAAGCCAACAACAGTCGAAAACTCGAACATGCACCGTCGAAAAAGGAAAATGGTGAGTCTTTCTGTTTAGATCTACATCAAGGGGCCCTTGTTTGGAGATTTGGTCGGTAGGGGTGATTTAGAATTGATGAGAGCTTTTTAAAGGGGTAGTTTTTAAGGGTCTGGAGGTCAAAGCAACGTGTCGAGAGGCGTAGGCGGTGGCTCTGGAAGAGAATGGCCGGAGAGGGTTAGAGAATTTGAGATAATGAGAGGGGAGTGTTTTTGAAAGAAATGTTACAAATGAGGTTGAAAAGGGGCATTTGGCTTAGTTATATATTAGGGACTTTTGTGTATTTACAAGTTTCTTAAACCATTTCTTTAGTCCCCCTTGATTTGATGTGTAGTTCATTTCAGTCCCCTGCTGTAAATTGGCACATGAATTTCATTTTAAATGCAATTTGGTCCATTTTAATTTGATTATTGACGTGTTTCTTTATTTTGAAGTTTTTTATTTATTTTAATTTTAATTTTAATTATTTTATTATTATTATTATTATTATTATTAGTATTAGCTCATTAACATCAATTTTATTTTTGAAATGGATCTAATTAAAATTCAAAGTTAATCAAAAGGCAAACAATTCAAATCGATTTTAAATTTTTATTTTAAATTATTAATTTTCGTAATTAAGAAAACTGGATAATCGAATGGTACCAAAAGGGTGATTCAGGTGTGCTAATATTTCTCGATCATAAATGACTCCGAAATTCGATAAAATCTATGGTAAGACGCAGATCAGGTAAATGGGCAAAATCAAGGTGTCCGATCTACCTCATTCAAAACGATCGATGGTGACTCCATCATGATTTCAAGTTGAAGCGTGAACCACCCGAAGGGGCTGTTGCGAAAGATTGACAACTTCGCTGGGGATAAAAGATAGTCAGGCCAAAAATCGATTACCTGGTTGTCTTCTTAGGTGAAAATTGTAAGATTAAATTTTATTTTATTTTCGATCTTTTTTTTACCTTTGATTATTTTTCAAATAAATAGTTATACTGATGTTTTCTCTAAGTGTTTTCAGGTTTTCCATTTTTTATTCTAAGCTCTAAACCCAATCTCTAAACCCATTTAAGTAGGGGTAAAAGCGAAGCCTTGAAGAGAATTTATTCTTCGTGCAGTCCTAGCCTAACCTTTGAGATTTGTACGCCTTATGTCTTCGTAGGAATTTATTTCTCGTGCAGGCATAGGGAAACATATCTCCTTGAGTTTAACTCAATCCACTAAGTTTGTGATGGGTTTAGGATTAAGGGTCTAACAAGTCTAATGGGGCACAAGCAAAGAGAATTTGGGTCCCTTTTTAGAACCCAAACCGTGTTACTGTCAGGAGATTATAGTCTACCCCTAAATCACATGCCAAACCCCTAGGATATTGTTAGTTTATTTCCTGCCCTTTTATTGTTCAAAGCATGAAAACTAGGAACTCATATGGTTAGGATTTTATTTCCGACAAAGAGTATGCGGGATTTGAAATCATGATCGAGTAGGAATGAAAGCATGTAGGGTTGATATCATGCGGCTAGGAATTATTGTAATTTTGCTTTTAATATTAATTTACCTTACTAACCTTGTTTATTTTTGTTTCATTTTTAGTTTCTTTTATTTCATTTGCATCATTGCATTGAGGTGTTGATCTACAAAGTGTTCGTCAAACTCTGGATAGCATTCATTAATGAAAAAAATGGGTTATAGTGTAAGAGGTTAAAACGCAGTGGCACGATTAAGAAGGATAAGACCACGAGATGGCCACGTTAATCGGCTTCACATCAATTGAGCATAATGATGCTGAAAAAAGTATAGGGTAGATAGAAGTACGATAGGAAGAATTTTTTTCAAAATCTGCCTCATGAACAGGTGAAATCCGAGCATCATTACAGTTCTGGAACCTACAACCCATCCGGAAAAAATACATTAAACTCAAAAGGTTTTGTATAGACACAAAAAAGCGAGCAAGCTTCATATAATCTTTTACGATGGAGGACCTCAACGGAGAATAGTTCCAACGAAAGTGTAGTGATCATTCAGTAGCTCCTAGGGTAAGTCCACAGAATGGCTCATCGGGAGACACTAAGGCAATAAGATATGACACCCAATCAACAACCAATAAAGTGAGGAAACTTGCTGAAGTTGCCCAGAGTTCAAGAAGACGAACATTTAAATGTTTCTAGCCTCTTTTTATATGACACTTTGGTCCCAATGAAGGCTATTTTATCGCGACAGACACTTTTTTGGATCAATGCCTCGAGTTCATCATGCATTTTACATTTTGGTTCACTTAGCTTAGCATTATACGTTCATAACGACTAACAAGTGTCATTTCATTCATCAAAGGAAAAGCATTGGATTCATCTCATCCACACAACACTCGACACAAGACAAGACAAATAGAAGCAAGGATGAAAGAACTCAAAGAGAACTTTTCCAAGCTACAACAGGATTTAGAAAACAAGTTGAGTCATAATCTCAATACCACTTTGGACTCCATTTCCAACAATCAGAACACTCTAATTGATTAATCGATGATGAGAGATTAATAGGGGTGAACTTTGATAATATTCCGGTGAAGAAACAACAACACCACTTTTGAAGTTGGTAATTATACCTAGGTATCAGGCAAACTCTTCTATCACAAGGGGGCAAACTAGAGTAACCAATCTAGGCAATGATCCCGAGAATTACATCTTAGTCTTCGATGAGAATGATAAGTCTCAAAAAGTGGAGAAAAACATAAGACACTTAAAAGAACATGAAGGTTGTTAGAGGAGATAAAAACTTCTACAGGATCGATGCCTCAGAATTAAGCTTAGTCCCAAATATCATATTGTCGCCAAAGTTCAAGGTTTTAGATTTCGAGAAGTATAACATGAATAATTGTCCTTCAATACACTTAACCATGTTCTGTCGAAACATGACAGTACATGTCAACAATGATCAAATCTTGATTCACTACTTTCAGGAGAGCTTATCAGGCTTGGCTATACGATGGTACAATCAGTTGAGCATGACTCACATCAAAACCTGGAAGGATCTTGCTAAGACATTCCTAGAGTAATATAAACATGTAAACGAGATGAGACCAGACCGTGTAATACTGCAAGGGATGGAGAAATGAGCAAACGAAAGTTTCCAATAATACGTACAATGATGGAATAATGAAGTGGTGCAAGTTCATCATCTTTTAGACGAAAATAAGACAAGGAAACTTTTCGTGCACACTCTCAAAGATTCTTTCTTCGGACATTTGGTTATAATCACTTCTGGGAGTTTCACTGACATCATAATGGCTGGTGAAATGGCTGAAATGGCCATCAAACAGGGAAAAATTAAGGGACATGAATCCTATAAGAGTTAGTCTTCAAGGAAAAAGAAATGAGATGTCAACAATGTTACTGTCTCATAGCCAAAGTCAACTGCACCATCAAAGCAAATTTACCATATTCTGATGGCATATCAAGAGTTGTTTTTGTAACACCCCCAACCCGTACTCGACCCGGATACGAGTCCGAGATGTCACATTGACTTTTTAAAACGATGTTCTTATAAAATAACAAAACATTTGAACTTATATTAAGAAAATACGATCATATACTATGAAATTATGTTTCATTATAAAAATTAAAAAAATACCTCTTTATGAACAATACTATACGGTATAAACAATACCGTGAACAGTACCGTGAACAGTGCTAGAGTGTACTGATGCATAAAAACATCGAATATAAATTATGTATCGATGCACTGCTACAATAACTTCAGCTCAAATTATATAAAACTCATAAAAAATAAACTTTCATTAGTATAAAGTTACCATTTACATAAACACTTTTAAACCTTTACAAAACTCAATCATATGATTTTACAAAACCGATTAGAACATATCATATTCAAACCTTTATTTACATGCCAACCACTATAAGTATTACAAAATACATAATATTAACTTCTTTTCTGATCTGATCTTTGGAAAGGAGAAACTGACATGTCTTGCATAACTTTTATCAATCTTCATCTTCTTGGAACCTACGTGTGAAATAATCACACGCTAAGTCGTTGACTTAGTGAGGCATATAAAACATATAATAAACCAAAGAACATTCCATATATAACAAAAATGCATACATGCATATATATATATATATATAATCATTATCATCATTTATGTTTCTATCATATTCATACACTATTATCATTCATATTTCTTATCTCTTGTTCATATAATCTCTTATGTTCTTATCATATACCTTATATCTCATTCTTATAACAGATGCAATAACTCATAACACACATATATCATTTCATACAATTCATATCACACATCATATATATATATACATACATTATATTTAGGATTATCTCTTTATTAGCCCATGTACATTATTGAGAACTTAAGGTATTCAAGTACATTGAGGTTATGCACTATTACTGTCACCACAGTTCGTATAAGTCCCACTAAGTGGCATATGAAATTTGTCCCGAATGACCTATGTATTTGTCCCAAAGGACCGCGTAGACCCTCGACTCTTGGCATGCCAACTATACCTATAGCTCTCGTATCATATAACATGGGCATTATCATTTATAACAGTTCATATCATTGCTCTTATGATCCCATATTTCTTTTCTTCTGTCACATACTACACATATGTGTATCCATCTATCTCTTATCATATAACATGTATCACGTATTGCATATTCATATGTCACATAGTTCATATCGCTTTACATGGAATCACGTAGGTTGTTTCATATGGCTTATATCATTTCTCCTTTGTTCATATACATATGTCATATATTGTTCACATATATTCATATATACATCACATAGCACATAAAATTAACATATCATGCATATCACATAGTTGATATCATATTTTTCATATATTTATATAGTTCAATATCACATATCGCATATAATAACATATGACACCTATACACATTTTTATGTACTCATGCACACATAAAGATCACATAACATTTTAGAAAATACTTTTTACCATAATAACTCCGTCACTGGCTCATCATAAGCCAATGTTTGATCGATAACATAAGTACAATTAAATTACACTCACCTTAGCCTTGCTTTGAATCGATCCTAATTCTTTGATTGTTCCATAACTTGTTTAGGCTCAATATCTACATAAACATAATTTTCGAGACGATTATAAGAAGCCTAAACCATATAACTTGGTATTAATAACTTAGGCTAATTTAATAAACCAAACTTCAACTTTTCCTTTAGGAGTGTACCGATGCACTATGTATGCATCGGTACCCAAAATAACTTTGAAATTTTCATGCATCGATGCACCCCTTAATGCATTGATTCACCTTTAAAATTGGTCTTAGTGGATCGATGCCCATTCATAGTGTACCGATGCACCTGTCAATTATAAACTGATTTTACCCGAAAATTCCATAACTTTTCATTAAAATTCTTCATGTTTTATTCTCTTTTCTATTCTTAACTCAAGTACATATACTTAAACTAATTTCTACTCATTCAATACACCTTTAACCTTAAAATTCCATCTTTCATATGGAAATCAATAATCATACCAAATTTTCAAGATGCTCTAAATCTAATTCTATCACTTCATATCTCATAATTAAGTTGATGACAAGTCAAATTTAAATTCAAATTCAACTTATCAACTCTTTTCCAAAAATTCACTTAAAAACCCATTTTCTTTAATCTTTCATAACTTCTTAATCTTTTGATTTTAAGACAACTTAAGCTTTCCTTAAGCTTAAGTATCACCTAAGGATCAAAACCCATACTTAGAATCAACAAACAATCAAGTAATCAGAAAACTTACCTTTGCTTGGAGTGCTTCACGTTGAAGAAAAGGAAAGAAGAAGAAGAAGTTTTGGAGAAAATATCTCTTTCATATTTTCCTTCAGTAACTCTATGACAAGCATATGGTATCGCCTTATCTCATGGATCCTCTAAAGCCACCATACCCTAGGTGGTACGATGAGAGCGTACATTGTGAATATCATGGCAGTGTCGCGGGGCACTCAGTCACAATTTGTCATGCGTTCAAGAGTATAATCCAAAGGCTTCAAGACACAAATCACATTCACTTCAATAACTCGAACGTGGTGTAAATTTCTAATCGTGACAGGAGTTAATAGGTCTATATTTATCCACGAGGTTGTGTCGTCTGAAAAATATGTTTTTTCTGAATTTGTCCTTTTTATTAAATAAAATATATCTCTTTTACTATCAACAATGAAATATTTTTTTTATTTTAATGAATACTAAATACAGTGAAATATACATATGAAAATCAAGGTTATAGCCTTTGACATATAACAAGGTTAAATTCCCTGAAAAAACAAGGTTTGTTTACCATTGAAACAAATGTGACATTTCGTAACACAATAAAGTAATCAAATACTTAGAAGGAAGACAAAATAAAACATTATGGTACATGACATTGCAATACATGTTAGCTTGCATGGCCATTGAGCACGTTAAATAATGATAAACGATATTTACAAATAGAATTGTGGAATAGACGAATTTGGCTTATATCAGTTGCTTGGAAATTGAGCTCTAAGGATGAAGTTTCATGACTTACACTGACACTCAGACTATCACAGATTCTTCTTGAAAGGATTAGGAAATATTGAAATCAAATACTCAAGGAATAATGTGGTACTCTGCTGAAAGTAATAAGCTGAAAGGTAATAAGCTGTTAATCTTCGGAGGTAATGTCTGAAGTAGCTATGAAGGTAATGTCTGAGTTTTATGAAGTGAGTTTTTTTTCGAGTTTGTCAAGTCAAATACTTTCTGACACTTGAATTCTTTAATTAAGGGTATTCTGCTAACGTAATGGGGCATGTTAATTTCCCTAACTTTATGAATATGATTACATTCAGATAATGACACTAGTCTCTATATGTCGAGATGAATCTCCCAGCAAAATCTAAAACGACGACACCAAAATTAACGAATTATAATTTAAATAAATGCAGTAAGGTCCCAAAGTAAATGTAAATTGAGAATGAGTTTCAATGAAAGGTGAACTAAGGGAGTTAAGAAACATCTATTATAGTTGACTACACAAAAACACTTAGGAGTTTTGGTTTTAGATCAATATTTATGTACTATCTTTGGTTAAGTTGTTTATGAAGCTTGAACAAATGGAAGATTCTTGATAACTGAAATATAAATGCTCTCTAAAAAGTTTCACATTGAAATGTGCCAGTTGCGTTATTTTGTCTACTTCCCATTAGAAGGTTATTTCGAAAACCTTCAAAAACCATGAATCTCTGATAATAAAAACCAAAGACATAAAACATAACCAAATCACATGGCCTTCCCAGATTACCTATGGATCTTGGCACTTGTCAAAGGGCTATAATCTTTGAAATCAACATGTGTGATTTATTTGTTTTATATTCAGTGAACTGATACTTTGCTTCAATCGCTCTGACATCTTCTTTGCAAAATACGTCTCTCAAACAAGACATATTTTCTTGAAAATTTAGTGTGGCATCCCAATCAAAGAAAGTATGATGTTGCGAAGAAGAAGGTAACATTACAACCCATGGCCAGGCATGGTACTGGATCAAAAGAGCAAAATATAACTATTCTAACTAATTATTTCAAAGTGAAAGTGGCCGAAATAAATGGTTACTTCATCCAACACAGTGTTTCTCTTTACTACGAAGATGGTCGTCCTGTAAGGTGAAAAAGACCTACAACAATGAGTTGGCAGGAAAGAGTTTTTCCCGTGATGAAGAGAAGTCTGTTCACTATCGAGTCCCTCTTGAAGAATGAGTTTACTATTGTACTTGAGGACGTTATCCCTGATGGTATTGGTAACCCAAATGAGTGTGAAAGAAAGATAGCAAGAAGCTATTCAAAGACACATTGGAAGTGGTTTGCATTTGAGCTTTCAAGTCATGCAAGGAAACCCTTCACAAAATACTGATTCATCAACCATTGTAATGATACAACTGGTTCCAATAGTTGATCATCAATCATGAGTACAAGATCACTGAATGGAGTGAGAAAATGTGCAAAGATCAAATATTTCCTATGAAACCGTCAGTTTTAGGGCAATGTCATCTCTAAAAATACATGAGAAGAAATCAAGATTGATAGAAGAAGATCAAGACTTCTATTCAAAAAGGAGAATAGAAAAAATGATACATTTGCATTTTAGGCATTGATAACTCTGTAAAAGGTCACATTTTGGAAAATTTTCACTTAAGTTATTGAGTGTCTAATAGCTCATTTAGGACTATGTAGATGAATTTAGAAGCATTTAGTTGCATGTGGTGGAATTCAGTATGCAGCGGAATTTTATTTTAAAAGCGGTGCTACCTTATGGGAAAGGTGCTTGTCTGATGATGTGCAGGTTTTGAAAGCAATGAAAAGAGGAAAAGAAATGCCATGACATAAGAAGATTGCTGAGCAGAATTAAAATTCCAAGTTCAACCGACATTTTGAAAGCGCTTAAAGTGCGAGAAGATATTTTTGAAGCCAGTTGTATCCGAATCTCCGAGAGCTCTGCCCGAGAAATCTACCTCGTAGATCCGTCTGGAGGGATCGGCGCTGCAACCACCAGTTCTGCTGCAGACGACGCCTGATCCTGCAGATCCTGTCTGTCCTTGGGCGCCTGTAACGGGATTATGCCGGTCACTCAGCCAGCTACCCAGGCTGTATCATAGCCTGTTCAACCTAACTCCCAAGTAACTTAACTATGGTTTTAGAGTTTCCTAGGAAAGTCAACACCAAGTCCTAGGATTAGTTTTCCCCTATAAATAGAGGATAAAGCCACATTGTTGAAGACTTTGGTTCCACGACGTTTTGAGCTTAAATAGAGAGAGAAAAAAGTCTATTCTTTTCTCTGTCAATCCTACTTGCCGTAGCATTTCTCCGTGACAAGCCTGAGGGAGTGGCGTTCTAGGCATCCGAGAGGAACTAGTTCACTAAGGGTAGTTTGTGGTGGCCGAGGGAAGCTTCGGTAGTTCACGTCGAAGGCTTTTCCTCATTCCCTTAGTTATTTGCTTTCATATTTTATCATTTGGGATGTAAGGAACGAATAAACTTGCTTTGTGCTTGTTTATTTCGAACCCCACCATGAACTAATCCTATTTGGTGGGAGTTCATTTTGGATGTTTAAGTTTTATTTCAATGAATAGTTACTTTTCTATGCTATAATCTGTTTTGTTTATGAAACTTAGTGCCTTAAGGTTGTAGGAGCTACGAGAGTAGCCATTCCTTAGGAGATTCTTTGGGTTTGAAAGAATATCGAGATAACACATCTTTAGTGTTCGAGAGAAACTAGGGAGGAACTACATAAACAAAGGGTTCTAGGTAGTAACTAGGCCTAATCCACCTTAGAGATAAGGTTAGGATTTCATTCAAATAAAAGAAGCTGTGCAAGAACGATAGGTTAGATGTTAATGTTGCCGCAAAAAGGTATTACCGAGACATATCATGTTATCTGGACCAATAGGATCACTGCATGGGTGTATGCCAATCGGTTTTGCCAGGGTATCTTTAATCTGTCGAGTCCCTTACTAGAGATAGCACCATTTGCTACGACATATCCATTTGCTACCATACCACCATTCCATTTCCACAACATCCACCTTATTTTGCCACAACATTATCATTTGTACATACCATCACTAACTTTACTTAGGTGACAAAGTAAAGCGCTTTGATAGAACTTATTCGACTTCCTCTAATTCATGTGGAGACGATACTCACTTATCACTGTATTACTTGTTCGATTGTGTATACTTGCACATATATCCGTACTCATTTATAATACTCATACCGAGCGGACAAGTTTTTGGTGCCGTTGTCGAGGAATTGCAACTGGAAGTTAATTTTGTTTTGTCAAAGAATTTTTATTTTACTTGTTTATTTTTTGTATAGTTTTACTTGTTATTTTCCTTTTCTTTTTTAGGTTTTTATTTTACGTGCTCAAGCAAATATGTATCAGATCAGAAATCAAGGAATTGGTCAAGAGGAATATCAGAATGTTGAGGTAATTCTGAATGCTGGGAATGCAGCTAGGTCTCGTAGTATTTGGGATCATTTAAACCCAATCATGGACGACCTAAATCCTGGAATTGTGGAACCCATGATTCTGGCAGCCGACTTTGAGCTCAAACCAGTTATGTTCGACATGTTGGACTTTATTGGACAGTTTGGTGGTACTCCTCAGGAGGATGCAAGGCAACATGTTCGGGAATTTTTAGAGGTCTGTTATTCTTTTCAACAACAAGGTGTGCATGAAGATATGCTAAAATTGAAGTTATTTCCATATTCTTTGAAAGATCACACCAGGGCATAGCTCAATAGATTACCTTCCGACTCGATAAGGTCTTAGGCTGACTTGTGCAAAAAAATTTTGCTATCGCATAATCAACCCAATATGAACAACCATCTTAGAAATGTCATAGTATCTTTTGACCAAGGCGATGAAGAGTCTATGTATGAGTGTTGGGATCGATACAAAAGTTTGCTTTGCAAGTGCCCCAATCATGGATTCCATGACTGGACTCAAGTTGTGATGTTCTACGATGGAGTCAATACACCCACGAGGATGATGCTAGATGCCTTGGCAAATGGGACACATTACTTGACAAATCACTAGCAGAGGCATTTGAAATTATGGATAGGATTGCCACCAACGATTTACCAATTTTCATCTACAAGGCTTGGCCTTGGGCGAAAATCCATAGAGCTTTCGAGCTAGATTCTAAGGATTTGGTGTCCACCCAACTTACTGCTATCACCAATATGTTGAAGAATTTGCAAAGGCCAAGTGAGGTGAGAGAAGTAAAGGTATCCAATTCAGCATACAACATGTTTATTATGCCATGGCAATCACAATGAGAGCGAGTATTCGACCAATTTGGAATCCATCCATTATGTAGATAACTATAATCGAGGCAACAACAAGCCCTATTCTAACAATCTTGGATGGTGTCAGCGTCCAAACTTCTCTTGGGGAAATCAAGGAACCAGCAATGCTAGTCAGCCCGGTAGGCAGCAGAACTTCAGTGACTCCTAGGGTTCCCAAATGAATATGCCATGGCATAATTCTAATGAGGGAGTACCATCTTCATCTAACACAAGCACTTTGAAGGCCACAATGCTAGATTTTATATCAACCACGAAGACCATGTTGCATGACCATGCGACCTCAATAAAAACCCAAGAAGCTTTGCTTCAAAGCCATAGCTCATCTTTGAGAGCCTTGGAGGGCCAGATAAGTCAAATTGCCACGACATTACAGTCTCGCCCACATGGCGGTCTTACTAGTGATACTGAAGTCACTAAGGCTCAATACATGGAGCATTATGGTACATTCACCTTAAGGAGTGGCACCAAAATCTATAAAGATGCTAAGTTTGGGGGGTAACACTGTGCAAGAAGATTCACATTCACTGGAAAACAATGATGAAGGTTCGAAGAGTGCAGCCAATGAAGACAATAAAAATTTTGCCACGGCAAAAGAAAAGCCCCCATCAGTAGGAGTCGATGACCAAAGGAAAGCTGCAGAATTTTGTCTCAACAAATTTTTTTGCAGTGATAATCAATTGAAGCTTGATGTAGAAGATAAAAAGGAGCTCGAGGATATTCCAAAGGAGATGAGTCAGACTAGCTTACCCATAGCTAGACCATGTATGAAATTTGAACCTTTGGATTCTATTGAACTCACTCATCCTAAACCCCAAGTGATTGATCATCTGTCTAGGCTAGAAATTATAAAAGAATTAAGGAATGAAATGGAGATTAAGGAAAAATTCCCTAATGAGAAATTATTATTTGTCGCGACAGTTTTGTGGCATGCTAACATTGTCAATTTTCTCGTTAGTGTTGTTTTGCTTTCTTACTTCAATAGCCTAGGAAAGAACAAGGTCATACACGATGGTGGCTACTGTCATAGGGATGACACCGACCTCTCCAATGAATTTGCTGCCCAAATGATTTCAAATTGCCACAACAAAAAGGAGTGAAAAGAGATCTTATTCCACTACCATTCAGCTTCACGCAGAGAATACTTTGAAGAAGAAAAGACTACTGCAAAGGTCCTAAAATTAAGATGTGAAATACCCAAAATGCCAAGGCAAAATATTTTGAAGGCATAATTATTATATGTGTGGGGCATTTTGGTCTACACTGGTGCTCCAATCGAACAAGACAAAAATGCCATAATATTTTGATATGTTTCGAAAAACACAGACTCTCAAAAATATGGACAAGGGTAAAGGCCCTACAGTATCTGCACCCACTTAGAAAGAAGACTCAATTACTGTTGGCACAAACGATGACATTGCTCATGATGTCCACCCATATGCATAAATACAACGGCAAATTACAATACTTCTGGCCATGCAGACCCAAGATCAAGTAGCAAATCCGACCAGCAACCTGATGACCTTCTTTGCCTATATCAAGCGATGGGATGAGGATGTGGCAATAGCCTTCATGGAGCTCATTCCGTAGCCCACAAAACCACACGATATAGCAAAATTGGAAATGTCGCAACAATTTCCTATACGAATGAGCAGACGCTGCTTGAAGAATGCATCTAAGTGCGAGGAGCCCCAACTCTCAATTGTCCCTAAAGGTCCCAATACTCCTCCAGTTGCACCCGCTTCTGACTCCGAACACTCCAGCCCCACCCAACTGTATAAGCGCACCCATGGCACGACCGCTACACCACCACTCGTATAAAGTCAAGGTACCTTGCATTGCATTTAATAGCATGTAGTTTCATTTTCCTTAGTTTTAGTAAGCATTGAGGGCAATGTTTCTTTCAAGTTTTGGGGAGGTAGGGTTTTCAAATCATTGCATGATAGTATTAGTAAATTAAATATGCCATGACAATAGTAAATGTTTGAATATTTTTCTGGAATTAGTTAAGGATGCCCGATGATGATGAATCTTGATGGCTAGGATAGAATGTACATGACTGGTTGAGGATGATAGAACAAACTCTAGGACTTGCTTCTTTGAAATCCTTGAATACACGATTGTATGTTTTCCATGCTTGAGAAACTTAGAAATTTTTTATAAGAGAATTCTTAAATTTCGTGGCATAAAATTTTGAATGATGAAAAACCCACTAAAAATTTTTTGAAATGAAGAGAAGTTATAAATAAATGCATCGGCATATCTATAGAGGGACACTTCGCTATGCCACGACATATGAGTGAATGAAAGTAATCACGGGATGACTCTACCTGACTAGCTAGGGGGTGGAAGGTATTCTTCCTTTCACCTAGAGTGTGGGATGGTAAAGTGATGAGCTGACTCCCCTCGTAGCAGAATTAAAGAAAAGAAAGCAAGGTGGGAGTAAAAATTTGTAAATGTCATGGCAAATTAAGAAAGCTTGCTTAGAAAATTTTTAAGTTTGTTAAGCATGGATTGGATACAAACACATACACACCCACACAAAGAATCTTACCCTAGGGGACAATACTAGATTTCTCAACCTAGGCTAGCATGTTGAAGCCATATGTGCTGAGGGCTAAAATTTTATCCCATAAGACTATGTTGCTTCTGAACTTGTCATGGTATTTTTGTTTTGCTTATTACTATCCATTGCTTGAGGACAAGCAATAGCTTAAGTTTGGGGGTGTGATAACTCCATAAAAGGTCATATTTTGGGACTTTTTCACTTAAGTTATTGAGTGTCTGATAACTCATTTAGGACCATATAGATGCATTTAGAAGTATTTAGTTGTATGTGGTGGAATTTAGTATGCCGTGACATTTATTTTTAAAAGTGGCGCTGCCTTATGGGAAATGTGCTTTGTCTGATGATGTGCAGGTTTTAAAAGCAATGAAAAGAGGAAAAGAAATGCCATTACATAAGGAGATTGCTGAGTAGAATTAAAATGCCAAGTTTAACCGGCATTTCCAAAGTGCTTACAGGGCGAGAATATATTTTTGAAGCCAGCTGTATCCGACTCTCCGAGAACTCTCCCCGAGAAATCTACCTCGAAGATCCGCCTAGAGGGACCGGCGCTGCAACCGCCGGTTCTGCTGCTGACGCCGCCTGACCCTACAGATCCTGTCTATCCTTGGGCGCCTGTAACGGGATTATACCGATCACTCAGCCAGTTACCCAGGTTGTATCATAGCATGTTCAGCCCGACTCCCAAGTAACTTAACCATGGTTTTGGGGTTTCCTAGGAAAGTCAACACCAAGTCTTAGGATTAGTTTCCCCCTATAAATAGAGGATAAAGCCACATTGTTGAAGACTTTGGTTCCACGAAGTTTTGAGCTTAATTAGAGAGAGAGAAAGGTCTCTCATTTTCTCTTTCAATCCTACTTGCCGTGGCATTTCTCCGTGACAAGCCTAAGGGAGTGGCGTTCTATGCATCCGAGAGGAGCTAGTTCGCTAGGGGCAGTTCGTAGTGGCCGAGGGAAGCTCCGGCAGTTCACGTCGAAGGTTTTTCCTCATTCCCTTAGTTATTTGCTTTCATATTTTATCATTTGGGTTGTAAGGAATGGATAAACTTGCTTTGTGCTTGCTTATTTCGAACCATACCATGAACTAATCCTATTTGGTGGGAGTTCATTTTGGATCACTGCAGGGGTTTACGCCAATCGGTTTTGTCAGGGCATATTTAATATGTCGAGTCCCTTACTAGATATAGCATAGGGAACCTCAGAAGAGTCTATCGCAGACTAGGCATAGAAGGAAGACCATTCAGAGAAATAGGCTTAGATTTTCCTAGTGACTCCTATCACTCATTCCCTAAGCTGCTTGTCGTATGAGAAAGACAAAGTCCTATTAATCAAATCGTATATTTATATTTCATTTTTCCTTGACATTTTCATTTGTTTGCACTCAACACAATTTAATTTGCCACGGCATTTCCATCATTTTTACCACGACATATCCATTTGCTACCATACCACCATTCCATTTCCACAACATCCACCTCATTTTGCCACAACATTATCATTCGTATATACCATCACTAACTTTACTTAGGTGACAAAGTAAAGCGCTTTGATAGAACTTATTCGACTTCATCCAATCCCTGTGGAGACGATACTCACTTATCACTGTATTACTTGTTCGATTGTGTATACTTGCACATATATCCATACTCATTTATAGTACTCATACCGAGCGGACATGCATTCTTTAAGACATTACATTACATTCATGACATCACATACACATATTCATACATAATTTTATATATTGTTCAAGTTAATTTCAACTTCACAATGAAGGACATTGCACTAGAAGCACCAGAGACCGACTTAGACCCACAAAGGGGAGTTGTTTCACCTGGTTTAGACTCGCAAAGGGGAACCACCTGAAGAATATCTTACATGGCTTTCCTGTGAAAGGGAGTCATCCGAAGAATAATTGGCTTAAACTGCGAAGGGAGTTAACTTGTTCAGCTTAGACCCGTAATGGGGAGCCATCATTCACTTAGAGGAATCTTTCACAGCATAGCTCAAGACGAGAAGAGCTATCTGTCAACGAAATCATTCAAGTTCAATTTCACTCAGCTCATCAACTACATGGTAGCTGGAAGGAACTACCTTTCGGTTAAATTTTAAAGTTCTATAAGCCAAGAAGAAGACCAAGGTTGGTTGTGATTTGGAAACAATGAATAACTTCCCTGTCAAAATCCGACATAGCTTCAGGCGAGAAGAGCTATTTTTCGAACAAAAGCTTCCAAGTTTGATTCAGCTTAGCTTGAGGGCACAGTGACCGTGCGGTAGCAACGATTAGCTACTTCTTGGTCAAGACCCAAAAGAAGGTCTTTAAGTCTAGAAGAAGGCCTAAACCAATTTCGACATAGCTCAAGGAGAGAAGAGTTATTCATTAAATAGAAACTCAATTTTACTCAGCTTGAATAGTACATTGGTTGCATGGTAACAGTAAGGAATTACCCTTCAGTCAAACATCAAACCAAGGTCTTTAAGTCGAGAAGAATACCAAGGCTTTCGATTTTGATTCCATTCAGCTCGAGAGTACACCGACCGCATAGTCGCAGCAAGGAACTACTTTTCGGTCAAGCATCAAACCGAGGTCTTTAGGTCAAGAAAAAACCAAGGATTAGAGCTTTCATGTTTAAATATGTTCAACTCGAAAGCAAATTAATCATACTATATCAACGAATAAATACCTCCCAACCCATATTCCGACAGAGTTCAAGTAAACCAAAACCTTTGAGTTCGATTTCATTCAACTCAAAAGCATATTGGTCGTCATGTTAACGAAAAAGAACTATATTTCGATTGAGATTTTAAGATGAGTTGCAGTCTAGCAACAAGGAACTAGCCTCTAACTTAAACCATCGCACTTTAATCAACCCCACAATTCAAGAAATGATCATTTGCTGAAATTCAACTCGATCCCTGAAGAAAATTGAATGACTCAACATTAGAAGAATAAACTTATGTTCGAGATTCATTTATCTTGAAAATCGGATGAAATCTCATGTCTTTTTATATTTGCTCTATTGTCGTTACATGACAATGGACAATGAGGGACAACTGTAGACACTCAAAATTCGTCCGGAGTTGTTCCAAGTGTTTTTATATTTATGATATATACTATTTATAATATATATATATAGGAAGAAAACTCGTGTCTTTTTATCTTTTCCCTATTATCGTTACACGGCAATGGACAATTAAGGGCAACTGTAGACACACATATTCGTCCGGAGTTGTTCCAAGGGTTTTTATATTTATGCTATATAGTGTTTATAATTTTATATATAATATAAATAATTTTTAAAATATAGTTTTTAAAAATGCGTATAATATATACAATTTTTGAAAACATATTGTTTTGAAAAATATAATATATTATATTATTTTTTCAAAATACATATAATTTTGAAAACATTTATATATAGTATATTATAAAATAAATGTTTAGTTTTTTAATATATATATATATATATATATATATATGATATATATTATTATTATTATTACTTATTATGTATTATTATACAGTATTTACTATTATTATTTATTTTTACTTATTTATTTTACTTTATTTTGTTTTCAAGGTTCGATCCAAAAGAAGTCAAAATCCAAAGTCTAGGTCTATTTCCCAGTCAAGGTACAAGTACAAATCCTAACCGAGAAAAGCAAGTCTGACCCAACAAGAAAGTCCGACCATGAAGCCAAAAGCAAAATAGGGTTTCATATTAAGTCAGCTGCCGCACACGCTTACAGTCATTTGATGAAGGGGCGAATCAATGATCTAGATTATGTTTGGATTAGGGTTTTATAAACCTAAAGTATAAGTTACTAGCGCCGCATCACACAAGTCGTTGGATCTGATTAAATGATCCAACGACCCACAAAAGACTAAGGAGCACCAGAAGTCACCAACTGATGAGTAAACGGCGCGTGATGATCACACGCTGATAAAATGCTACACACATTGAGTAGAGGCATTTTGAACCTTTTTATACAATTCCAGGATGCTAATCAGAGTGAAAAGGGAACAAATCTTTTCCCAAATCACAGATAACAACGTAAATGACAAAAGTCGACGTGCATGGCAATAGAACTAGAAAGTCAAGGAAAATACAGTGACAAAATCAAATCGAAGCAAAAAAGGAATATTTCCTTGAATTAATAACAAATCCCAACTATTTAGGGATTCACGGTCACATGATTTAAGGGCAAAATATTCCCTCTTCAAGCTATATAAACCCCTGCGAAAGAAATGAGGAGACATGAGTAATTGGGAGGAGAACTATTCGAAACCCATTAAAGATAACATAAATCAGAGGAGGAAGAGATGAGGGACTTAGCCTTTCAACGGAGAGAGCCCTATGGAAGCCAATAACCGTCGAGAACTCGAATAGGCACCGTTGAAAAAGGTAAAGGCGAGCTTTTCCATTTAGATCTACATCGAGGGGTCATTGTTTGGAGATTTGGTCGGTAGGGGTCGTTTGCAATTTATGAGAGATTTTGAAAGGGGTAGTTTTTAGGGGTCTGGCAGTCGGAGCAACATGTCGAGAGGCGTAGGCGGTGGCTCGGGGAGAGAGTGGGCGTATAAGGTGAGAGAATTTGAGATATGGAGAGGGGAGTGTTTTTGAAAGAAAGGTTACAAATGAGGTTGAAAGGGGGATTTGGCTTAGTTATATATTAGGGACTTTTGTGCAATTACAAGTTTCTTAAATCATTTTCTTAGTCCCCCTTGTTTTGATACGTAGTTCATTTCAGTCCGCTAATGTAAATTGTCCCATGAATTTCATTTTAAATGCAATCTGGTCCCTGTTTTTTTTATTTTTTGTTTAATTTGATATATTGACGTGTTTCTTTATTTTGTGGCTTTTTATTTATTTAATAATTTAAATATTTTATTATTAGTAGTAGTTTTAGCTCTTTAACATCATTTTTATTTTTGAAAGAGATCTAATTAAAATTCAAAGTTCATCAAAGGTAAATAATTTGGATCAATTTTATTTTTTTTAAATTATTAATTTTCGCAATTAAGATAACCAGGTAATCGAATGGTACTGAAAGGGCGATTTCGGGGATACTAGTCCTACCCTGATCCTAAACGACTCCCGAATTTGATAAAATATGTGGTAAGACATAGATCAGGTAAATGGGCAAAATTAAGGTGTTTGATCTACCTCATTTGAAATGATCGGTGATGACTCCAACATGATTTCAAGTTGAAGCACGAACACGAGACTACCAGAAAGAGTTGTTGTGACAATACCTCATAAGCATAGATACATGGAACATATTACAAATGTGCTCCAACTCCATGGTAATGCTAAACAATAGCTTACTAGTCAAATTCTCTCAATCACCTCGTAAAGACCTATGAAATGTGGAGTCAACTTTATTTTAAGCCCGAAACGGAGTACTTTATTCTACGGGGACACCTTGAGAAATACTTTGTCACCTACGACAAACTCGATGTCTTTGGCTTTAAATCCGTATACGACCTTTGCCTAACCGATGCCTCTTTCAACCTACTCTGAATCAACTTGATATTTTCATCTGTTTCCTTGATCAAATTCGATCCCACTATCTTCCACTCATTAAGCTCGGTCTAGCAAAGAGATCTACACTTGCTCCCATACAAAGCTTCGTACGAGGCCATTTGGATGGTCGATTTGTAGTTATTATTATACTCAAACTCCCCTAATGGTATATGGTCTTCCCAACTACCCTCAAGATCTATAACAACGCACCTAAGTATATCCTCAAGAATCTACATGATGCGCTCAGATTAACCGTCTATATGAGGATAAAATGCAGTGCTAAAATGAAATTTGGTGCCTAGAGACTCATGAAAAGTTTTCAAAAATCGATAAGTAAACCTAAGATCTTTGTTTGAATTGATTAAAGTCAAGACTCCATACAACCTTACAATCTCACGGATGTAGACTTGTGCTAATTTTTCTAAGGTGAAATCCATCATAACAGGTAAGAAGTGAACGAACTTAGTCAACCAATCTATTATCACCTAAACTACATCATGCTTGTGTCTCATCATCGATAACTAGTTACAAAATCCATAGTTATCATATCCCACTTCTACTGTGGTATCTGAATTGACTGGAGTAACTTTGAAGGAGCTTGGTGTTTCGCCTTGACTTGTTGGCACACCAAACATTTCGTAACAAATTCGAACACCTCTCTCTTCATGTCTGACCAATAATATATGGGTCAAATCTCTTGGTACATCTTGTTACTACCAGGTGAACTGAAAGCGGACTACAATGGGCTTCATGAAGGATCTTACTAAACAACTGTTTAACTTCGGGTACACATAAACGACCCCTAAAAGATAATATATCACAGTCTCACAACTCGAAACTTAAGACCTTGTCTTGGTGGACTTGCTCAACGCGAGTCCTTAAACAACTATCTGGGCTTTGCAGTCTCTTGACCTCACTCACTAACCCTGGTTCTACTCGGTGCTCAGCTAACAACCTTTCATTAGAAGATAATTTCAACCATGCTAACAAGCCTCTTAACTCACACATCGAATTCCAGCTCTTCGCATCAGCTACAACATTTGTTTTCCTTAGATGGTAGGCGATCACATAGTCGCAGTCCTTTAACAACACTATATATATGGTCCAACTCTTTCTACGTTAGCATATACTTTAAACTCTTGTGGTCAGTGAAGATGTGACACTTCTCTCCAAACAAATAGTGCCTCCAGATCTTAAGTGTGAAGATTATAGTTGCAAGCTCTAAATCGTGGGTGGGATAATTCTTCTTGTGAGGCTTAAGCTGACGGGATGCATAGGCTACAACATTTCCCTCTTGTATTAGCACACATCCCAGACCATTTAATAAAGCATAGCTAAACACGGTGAAGTCCTTCACCGACTCAGGTTGGGTTAAAATTGATGCTTGGTTCAAAAGGGTTTTTAACTACTCAAAACTATTTTGTTGCTTCTCACCCCACACAAAGGAAACTCTTTTCTAAAGCAACTTTGTCATTGGGGCTGCTATCATCGGAAAACCTTTTACAAATAAAAAATAATAGCCGATAAGACCTAAAATGATGTAAACTTTGCCACTACATACCCTAATAACGAAACCTCAGATAACCAAAACTCATATTTCCCAAACTTGGCGAACATTGGATGTTCTCAAAAGGTCTGAAGAACTATGCAGAGATATCGATCATGCATTTCCTCTTATCAGTGGTACATCAAAATATCATCTAGGAACACCACCATAAATTGGTCCAAGTATGAGTGGTAAACTCAATTTATAAGGTTCATGAATACCGCTGGGATATTGGTAAATCTAAACGGCATTACAAGGAACTCATAATGGTCATATCTTGTTTTGAACATCGTCTTTGCTATATCAGCCTCTTTAACCTTTAATTGGTAGTACTCATATCTTAAATCTATCTTGGAGAACACACACTCGCTTGAGCTGGTCGAAGAGGTCATCGATTCTAATAAGGGGTAACAGTTCTTGATGGTCAACTTTGTTTAACTGACGGTAATTGATGCACAGCCTCATTGACTCGTCATTTTTTAACAAAGAGAATATACACTCGACAAGGAAAAAATACTTGGTTGGATGAAGCCTTCTCCAAAAGCTCTTGAATTTGGGCTTTCAACTCTTTTCATTTCGTCGGTGCCATGCAGTAGGGAGCAATGGACACTATAGCAGATCCATGGATTATTTCTATACTGAACTCTAACTATCAGTCTGATATTAATCCCATCAATTTCTTTAGGAACACATTTGGGAAGTCTTTGAAGGTTCGGATGTACTCTAACCTTGAAACTGTAACTCTAATGTCAGCTACATGGGGCAAAAAGGCTTCACGACCCTAATCTAACATCCTTTGCACTTTAAATGTCGATACGACCCTTGAATACTTAGGCTTTACGTCAAACATCACAATCTTGGTCCCATCTTCTTTCATCAGTTTAAATCATCGAAGCTTACACCTCAAGCTCACGTCGTGCTTCGACAACCAGTCCATACCCAAAATTAAATCAAACTCTCTAAATGGTAGCTCCATAAGATCGGTCGGGAAGATCTCACTTTAGATCTCAACTATATATCTACGATGAACTTTATCCACTAAAACATCTAATCCTAAAGGACTGGACACTTAAACTCCTATATCAAGGTTATTAAATAGAATGTTTATCTCTTGCACTAGGTCATAGTAGATATAAGAATGGGTGAATCCTGGGTCAACTAGTATGGTAACCGGAAAAAAATACTATAAAGGTACCTGAGATCACATAGAAAACAACGTAATCTTCCTAAGCTTAGATTGTATACTGACAGAAATTGTCACAATTCTCCTGACCTCTGGGTCAACCCTGGAGCTGCGTCATGTACCTCAGGATATTTTCTGATGAAGTGGACCAGGGAACCACAACGATAATAGCCCTTGGACCCCTGTTAGTAAACCCCCAAATATCTTATGATACAGGTAGAACAACTGGGGTGAGAATGTACCCTCGTCGAACCTCCACTACTACCTACTAAAGCGGTAGACAACGATCTCCTACGGTGATTAAATATACCACCTCTATTCGCACTCTGAGCTGGTATACTAGACTGACTGGATGGGGCTCTACAAGATCTTTGAGAGTCCCTCGTTCTCTTAGATGACTAGGGTGGTCCAAAAGACTCAACCACTCCTCTGCTCTGAAAAGAAGTAGCACCCAACTCTATAGCTTTTCTTCCTAGAATTCTCTTTAGAACCTTCACCTGGCGAACTAAATCAGTAAAAACCCTTGGTGGATCAATGGCTAAATGGGTTAAAATATCGAGATGGAGGCAGTCCTCGAACATCCTGCAACGATGATACTCAGATGACACTAGTTTTGGTGCATACCGGCTTAGTTGGATAAAATCTACCTCATACTTGAATACAGATTAGTCTCCCTAGGTCAAATGAGTGAACTGGTCCCTCAACTCATCCATATGAGCCTCCCCTATGTACTTTAGGTAAAACTCTTCTAAGAAACAATCTTATGTGGATCGCTCAGGCTCCAATAACATCTCAAATGTCTTTCACCAATCTATTGTGTAACCCTTTAGTAGAGAGATGGCACACTCTAGCATACCCTCAAGGGTGAGGTACAGTTGACGAAGGGTCCTAAGGGTCTCTCTCAACCACTGATCAACCACTTTCAGGTTAACATCTCTTATGCCAAAGAATTCTATAGTTTGGTACCTTCGGAGCCTCTCAACTGGGGACTCTTTTGGTGTTACAGCGGGTGGTGACGGTGAGTCTGGATAGGTAGGTAAAGTGGCATACGTCCTGGGTATAACTCCAGCTATACGCCTAAGGGTTGCGGTTAGATCTCTAAAGAAGATCGCCTCCTCGACTCCTGCATCCCTAGGTTCCTCAAACTTTATCCCAGGGACAAACTCATCGTCAATATCACTCGCAAGAGAATCTCTACTCTCGTGCCTACCCTCTTAACTATGACCTTGGCTCTCGTCCATGACTAAATTCTGAAATTAAGGCAATACGAGGAGTTACTATCAATATTCCAGAAGCAGAAGTACTCTTAACATTCCTAGAGTCATGTATACTCAAAGACTCTTGCTGACTCTGACCTGCGGGCCCTAGGAATATCTAAATCTGACACTCTTATACTTCTAAATGTAACACCCTAAACTAGTACCACACACAGTTGATCGGTTAGAATGTCACATGGAACCACTAGAATGCCACTTGGAACCACTTTAAAAATCATTTCAACAATAAATCCATCCATAAAATATAATAAAGTTTTACATCGGGGGAGCTCCCAAAATAAATACATATATAAAAATATACAAACTTTTCAAAAATAAAGTTATAACTTGAATATACAAGCATAGTCCAAAAATATACAAGTCCTTTAAGAAATAACTCGAGACGTATTCTACTTACTCTCCATTTGAATATTGATTGTTCAAAAAGCTCCTCAAACGCTCCTCTTATTAACCTTCGTAAGGAAACAAATTCCAAAAGATAAGCTCACTAGCCCAATGTCACACTAACAACTAAATCATACTAAAATTGTTCATTAAATGCTCAAGATATCAAGTCTAATGCATCAATGAGTATACTCGTATACTGCACTCTTTACTCTATGGCAGACATCATAGTGTAGCTCAGGGTTCTTTTAAAGTGCCTCGTGCACTAACTAAAGATAATCATACTAATTATATTCATCGATACTAGTATCACTTACTAAAGTGACTCGGGTGTCCTGATCATTTTCTGAGTATTTAAACAATGCTAGTTTTAAGTCGCCCTAATTTATCTCGTTTCTAAGTGTACTTAAATATTATTATTGTTCTCACTTGTAGTCTTATTTGGAAGAAATTATGAAAATCTTGGGAACCAAACTACATCATAAAATCTCTCAGAAATTATACCCCATAATGTAAGCTAGTACCGATACTAAGCCTCTTGATATCGGTACCGTCCCCTGAGTATCGATACTCCACCTAGGGTACCAAGACTCTAAAGCTAAATTTCAACTAAAAAAAGGGGTAGTATCAATACTCGATCAATATCGATACTCCCAAGTTGAGCTATCAAAACTAAATTTGGTTTCAATGTTTTGAAAAAAAATAGCTTAGTATCGATACCCCTATAGGGAGTATCGATACTCTTACCCTGGTATCAATACTCTATGAATGAGTATCAATATTATCTATTTAAAAATACCTTATTGTTGCGTGCAGTATCGATATTGTTTTTACAGTATTGATACCATCGCTACGAGGTGCCTAGTTTTAGCACGAAAAATCTCATCTTTTCACCCAAAAAGCCCCCTTGAGGTCCCCAACTAATGTTTAAGTGTTTTATTTGATATTAGAAGTCATAGAAAAGGCTTTAAACATGCTAAACATCACAAAACTTGGAATATACCATGAAAGCTTTATAACTCTACTTTAGGCTAAAATACATCTCTAATGACTCACAAGTGATATGAGGAAGTTGTGAATGTGTTACCATGAATTATTTGTTGATAGAAATGTCCTCAAAACACTTCCTATAACTTGAATCCACTAAAAACGAGCTAGAATCCATAGATTTTCTTATACCTCCCTAAAACATGTTTCTTGGGAACTAAGTGTAAAATTTGAGAAATTGACCTTGAATTGAAGCTCTTTGATTGAATATTATCATGTTTACCTTATTTAATCCCAACTAGGCTTGAAATTCTTGAAACTTTCACTTGAAGGATGAATGAGAAGAAAAGAAATATAAGATAAAGAGATGAGTGTTTGGTGAGCTAATAAGGTGTGGTTCACATAACAATACATAAAATGGGGAGTTTTCAGCCTTTAAATTAAGCCATAGGTAAATTGCACTTTTAGTCTCTTTTCTTTATTTTCCTTAATAAACTCATCCCATATTTCCATCACTTGGGCCCAACTCAAGCCCAAATCCAACGTAACTAGGTTAAACTACTCTAATAAGCCTTTTGTGTTCTATTTATAGGCCTCAAGTTGACCCCGAACTACTAAACTGGGATTCGAGACGTTACACATAGTCTGCATCGTCGACTCCATTGTTGATAGTTACTTGTTCTCATGATATTTTCAATTTATTGTTTTAGACACAACCATCTTTTCGCTCACGTGCCACAATTTCCCATGCATGGTTATCCATCTCCAGCTTCCTCAACAGGTGTTGAAGCTTCATTGTTTTGTTTGTAGTTTTTTGTATCTCTTGGTCACTTTGATTAAGTAAAATAGATGTATTTGACTCCATTTATTTTAACAATATTACAATTTATTGTTTGTTGTGTTCTTGTAATAACAATCTCAACCTCTTATCCTAAAAAATTAAAATGAGAAAGTATATATAAAAAATAAAAAGAAACGATTTTTAAATCTCCATTTTTTATTTTTTTAAAGAAAGTGGTTCGACTATAGTGGAGGCGATGGGGTATATAAAAAAATTGAAATTAGAAAGTTTTAGAGGTAAATTAAATATAAATAATTACACAATGACTTATTGTCTTTTCTATTTCACTCATTGTCTTTCAATTTTTTTAATTTACTCACTAAACTTTATAGATTGAATTATTTTTGTCACTCAAAGATGATATGAATTATTTAATTATTTTTTCATATGACGTGTCACACTCCAGATCGGGTACTGCAGAGACGATGGCGACCCTGCCAACCCAGTTTGCTCCATTCGCAAACGATAAGATTCGAACCCCATACCTTGTTTAAGGGACCTAGTGTCTCATCCCACTAGACCAACTGGTTGTTGGCTACTTTATTAATATTTTGATACCAAATATGATTAAAATAAAAATAAATTTAAAAATTCTAAACTATACCTTTAGGGGGTGTTTGGATCAAGGAATGTGGGATTTCCATGGGAATGAAATCCACATTCTCGTGTTTGGTTGGCCGGGAATCTCATTCCCGGTAATGTTTTGTTACCAATAGTAGATTTTTTGGGGCATATTACCGGGAATGTCATTACCTCCATTTCCTTATGTACTGTTGGATTACCGGTGTTTTGGACTAAAATGCCCTTAATTTTTTAAAAAAAATATCATTCTTCTGTTATTGAATAATAAAAATTCTACGAATGTTAAATTACAAATTTATCCTTAAACTATTTTAGATTTACAAAAAAAAAATCTATAATTAAAATTTTATATGAAGTTCAGGGGTTAAAATAAAATTTTACCCTTTCATTAATTTTTTTATATTTTCAATTTTGTAAATATATATATATATATATATATAAATTTTATAAATTTAAATTTTTTAAAGAAAATATATAAATATTTTCCAACTTGTTAAAAAAATAAATATATAATAAGGATAATTTGGTCAAATATACAATCCAAAAATCTTTTATTCCTTTAACCAAATACGGTAATCTTACATTCCTGCTAAATCAACCAAAGACAAAATACAATATTTCCAGTAATCCTATTCCCTGATAATCTTACATTCCCACTAGTAATCTTATATTCCGTGAACCAAACGTACCTTTATAGTTTTGATCTAAACCCTAAATTTCTAAATTATATCCTAAACCCAAACCCCAAATTATAGTCCCACCCTCACCCTTCGTATGTTCATCCTCCCACCAGCGGACAGTGATTCATCGAATGCCTCACCAGTGGCTCATTGACGGTGACTCAAATTATAATTTCCATCACACCCTCAACAAGTTCACTGCATCCAATCATTTTAGAACCATCGGTACCCAAAATAATTTGAGCAAATCATGAGCAGCAAGATCAATGTCTCTCAATAGCAAAATCATGAGCATAAACCAACCTCAAAATCCAAATCCCATGGTTTGACCAATAAAGCTTGGCAACGTCAAAAATGAAAGCGTAACGAAAATCAACTAAGAAGCGACGGCGGAGCAGTGGCTGGTATCTGCAACAGGTTGTCAAGGGTGATGAGGTGTGGCGGGTTATAATTTGGAATTTAGGTGGCTTTTGGTTCACATGAATCCCTTGGAATTAGGGGGAATTGGAATCTAATTCCAACGCTTTTTCATGTTTGGTTTAAGTTTTCCAAGGGAATTGGAATCCCTCATGGCTTCAACATTCTATCAAATGAGGGAAAATGGATTTCATTCATTCTATGATGAAATTCGATTTCATCCATTCTATGATGAAATTCGATTTCATCCATTCTATGATGAAATTAGATTCCCTTGTTAGAGGGAATTGAAATTTGATCATACTACCCTCATCAATCTTTTGGTAACTTATTCATTTATTGAATAAAAATATTTTTTTATTATTTCGGGTCGGGTTTCTAATTCATATATTCGGGCGGGTAGGGTGAAACTTTATTTTGGTCGGGTCGGGTCGAGTTCGGGTTTAGGGTGAAAAATACCCGACCCGAATATATATATATATATATTTACCTTATATATTTAGAAATAATTACAATAATACCCCTCTATATATAATTTTTTCAATTAAATCACTATTTTTATTGAATAAAAATAAGTTTTTTATTATTTCGGGTCGGGTTTCTAATTCATATATTCGGGTCGGGTCGGGTGAAACTTTATTTTGGTCGGGTCGGTTTTTTTAAATGTGATATTCGGGTCGAGTCGAGTTCGGGTTTAGGGTGAAAAATATCCGACCCGAAAATATATATAAATTTACCTTATATATTTAGGAATAATTACAATAATACCTCTCTATATATAATTTTTTTTTCAATTAAGTCACTATTTTTATTGAATAAAAATAATTTTTTTATTTCGGTTCGGATCGGATTTCTAATTCATATATTCGGGTCGGGTCGGGTGAAACTTTATTTTGGTCGGGTCGTGTCGGTTTTTTTTAAGTGTGATACTTGGGTCGGGTCGGGTCGGGTTTAGGGTGAAAAATACCCGACCCGACCCGACCCAAAAAAATATAATTTTACCTTATATATTTATGAAAAATTACAATAATAACTCTCTCTATATATATTTGTTTTCAATTAAGCCACTGTTTTTATTGAATAAAAATAATTTTTTATTATTTCGGGTCAGGTCGGGTTTCTAATTCATATATTCGGGTTGGGTGAAACTTTATTTTGGTCGGGTCGGGTCTCGGATGGAGGTTCCCTTGTTCTTGGGTCGGGTCGGGTGGACCAAAAACCCGACCCATCCCGACCCAACCCGACCCATGGCCATCCCTAATTGGGATGATTTTAACTTATGATGTTTATTAGCATGATTTTTATAATTTATTGAAATAAATAATCAATCAATAAAATTAAAATTTAATTTTTTTAAAATTTTATAATATATTGCTACATGTAATTTATAAAACAAAAAAAAATTAAGCAAAAAAAAAATAAGAAGGGCAATCTTGTCATTTTATATTACTGAAATCAAATTCATCTGACATGTCTGCGAACCAAACAGAATATGGAATTGGATTCCAATTCAATTTCTTGCTAACCAAATAGAATATGGAATTGGATTCCAATTCCTAACAGATTCAAATTCCTTCACAGATTCCAATTCCCTCATAAACATTCCAGCGAACCAAACACCACCTTAGGGTTTTGTATACAATTTGGCAAATGATTTGGGGATTATGGTTTTATTTTTTTATTATAATCGGATGTAACAATAAAATATTAATAAAAATTTGGCATGTCATATGAAAAAATAAGAAAATAATTCATGTCATCTTTGAGTGATAAAAATTCAATTTATAAAGTTTGGTGAGTAAATTAAAAATAAAGTAAATGAAATAAGAGAGCGTAAATTCAATGATGAATGAGGTAATTTACCCTATATATATTTATAAATTGCACAAAATAAGGGAAATAGATATTGAAAAAAAAAATTAGAGATTTAGATTTTCGGTAGATAATTCAATTTTGATAAAGTCATCGACGGATGAGAATAATTTTAGTAAAATTGTTGGTTGGTGTCAACAATTTTATCCTATTTTTAAAGTTGTTAAGAGATTAAAATTTCAAAGTTTGATTTGATTTCGAAATTTAAAATTAAAATTTGATTGGAGTTCAAAAATATTAAACTTTAAATATTCTTAAACTTAATTAGATTGAATTCTAAATTCTAATTTTAATTGAACTTTAAGTACATAAAAATTTATATTATATTTAGAAAAACAATAATAAATAAATACTAATTTTATTAATAATTTAATTTTAAAAAATTAAAATATAATATATTATTTTTTTCGAGTTGCTTACGAGCTTCTTGATTCGAATATCAAGTTGTTCGTCATAATTTATTAAAATACTCGAAACGAATATTGATCAAACGTTGACCAAGTAGAATCGAATAGTTTGTGACCTGTCTCATTTCACATACAACCTTTAACTGAATTGTACTAATTAATATAAAAATTTATTAATTAAAATTTAATATTATACTAATTAATATAAAGGTCAATATATATTTTTTCGTGTATATGTTTAATTATTTTCTTAATTCCTTTTGTATTATTGGAAATATCATATTCGTGTTTAACATTTACATTAACGGATGATATGCTCAACTGTATTCCACATTGGAACAAATGGGCTTATCTATAGTCGGTGAGCCGGCAAAATTGGCCCAATAGGCCATTCAGATTAAAAAATTAACTCATTAGATCATCTCGAAAATTAATTTAGAATCTACGAAAAATGTTAAAGTATAGGAAAAACTCGTCACGTTCACCTAAAGAGTTTGTCTAAATAATATTTTTTATTCAAACTCATCACCTCGACGTGACGAGTTCTAATAAAATATATATTTTTATTAGAATTTTATCACATCGGGATAAAAAATTTGAATAAAAATGTTTTTTATTGAAACTCGTCTCATCCACACGACGAGTTCAAAATACTGTAACAAATCCCAAAATAAAATTTAATATACCCTATTGGACTTTATAAAAAAAACTATTTACCCTACTGGGGAAAAAAATAAACCGTGGTGAGCTTAATGTTGGACTTTGAACTATTGGACTGGATTGTATTTAAAAATTTTAAATACCTATTTTTCACTCGTAATTTTTAAATTACTTTCTTTTATTACTCTTCCGATTTTCAAAGCTTCGCCTTAATCAATTAAAATCAATCTGTATCGTACATTGTCTTCAATAAGTGAGTTTCCTAGTAGAGATTTTTAAATTATTCAATGTTAACGGTTCTAAATCTCTAATTTCTAAATATTTTTAAATGATTTCTTTTAACTACAAAAAATTTAAAAATGTAATATTTTTTTTAATTCTATTTTGTAGATTTTTAATTTAAATTTTTATTGTTAAATTATGTAACATCAACTTTTTAAGTTTTAAATTATATACTCTTTTATTTACTTTTTAGAATAATATAATTTAGAAGATAAATAAAACAAGTATGAATAATTTAAAATTATTCTTACTTTTTAAGTTTTTATTTTTATTTGATTTAATTTAATTTAAAAAATTTATAATATGATTAATTTGATGAATAATTAAATTAAAAAAATAAAAATTGTGATAGTTTTGAAGACTTAATAAACATATTCGTTACTCGAGATCTAATTTATATATATACACTTTAAGAACGAATGTATACCTTTATGGGGAGGATAAAATTATATTTTTAAAAAAAATTATTATTATAAAATAAAAATATATAAATTATATATGAATTTAAAATTATAAAAAATTAAAAATAAAATCAAAACATTCCATTAAATATATTACTCATCTTTCAAAAAAAAAAATTACAATTGTCAACAATGTTTCAAAGTTTCGCCTTAATTAATCTGACACTACCTTGATCGCATACTTAGTTTCAGTAGATGAGTCTTTCAATAAAGATTTTATGCATACACAAAGACGCGAACTTAAAACTTTAAACGATATTAAGTTATTTACCACTTAATCAACTCCGTTGATTACATATTTTTCTTTTTTATTTAGAGAATATCATATAATCTTAGGTCCTTCCTAAAATACCATGATTAAATAAATTTTCCCTCGTACCAATAGATAATAACTTGAAAATGATCAAATTAATAATTATAAAATGATACCAACGACTAATTTGTCGTACCATTAGATAATAACTTGAAAATGATCAAATTAATAATTATAAAATGATACTAACAACTAATTTGTCTAATAAGACGAGTTATTAAATTAGAGGTTCAACTTTTAATATTTGTGAATAAAATAAATTGAGTTGGATGATCGCCTTCGATTTTGTAATATCCGAATTGAATTAATCAATTAATATATTATATACCAGTGATTAATTCAAAAAATAATTATAAAAGGATAAAAAGAAAAGAACATTAAGTGACCCACCATACAAAACCTAAATCCAAGAGCCAGAGGCAAATTCAAGAAGTAGAACCAAAAAGCTCAAATCACAAGAAAAAAACAATAAAGCATTGAGTCTCAGGGCCACTGGTGGGACTATCTTCAACCCTTTCATCACATCCAACATTATATTCCTCCATCCTACTGGCTTACTTAAATCTCCTCTTTTTGACCATTCCATCAACTTTGGATCACATTCATTTCGATTACAATATCCATAGAACATTTTACACTTTTTTTTTCAGTTCAAAAATATTGCACAAAAACACCCACAAAAAGCCATTCAAAATATCACAACACCACACGTTTGATCTCTCAAACTCTATATCTGTTGTTCTTATCTGCAGCTAAGGCGAGCAGCCTCGACACACCCAGAGTCCAAACATCATACTCCTTCTGGTTCTTGCACTCGAACTCCACGACCCCGCGCATTGCAGTCTTTAACCCGAAGTATCTCCGGTTCTCTCCGTCGTCCAGCAAGTGGCGGCCGGGCCATGCCGGAATGTCTTTAATCACTTCCATGATCACATCTGGCAGAGAGATTAAAGATTTTAAAGTTACAAGGCAATGCTCTTTTTATCTTTTTCTTTTTACTTTAGTGACTAGCTTTTCTCAAATCCCCAAATGGAACAAAGACCCTTCCCTACATTGAATTCTGCATTTTTTTTTGACACAGTTTATTAGAGCAAATACAAAAGCAAATCACTCACTCTTTTTCTTTTTTGTGATGGTACCGGCAACATGTCTGCTCTTCATCTTCAATATTACCTGAAGAAGCAAAAACAAAAGCACAAGTATTGGTAAAATAATCGAACACGAACAAGATACGAATAAGTATAAAGAAGAAAATAAAGCAAAGAGGTCAGTTTATGTCATCTGGCTTTTTTTTATTCTTTTACTTTTTAACATTAACAGTATCTGAAGCATCATTGATTCTCCAATAATTGAGCAATGTCATCTTTTCATGCATGAGGCCTTTTATGCTAATATTTGAATGTGTCGAACACCATAAGGCCTTACTTGATTCATTCTGTTTATGTAAACAGAGACAACCTTCCAATGGAGATCACCTGGAAGAATCACACCGATAATTTGTAACTAAATTTGTCCCTAAAATGTAGTGAAAAAATATGAAATTAATGCATGGGTGAAAATGACCTTTCTTGTGCGTTTGAGAAGCACACAGCCTTTAGCAAGCAACTCTCTGCTGCAAATCCCAGTAAATTCTCATCGGGAAGAAGCTCGCCGCTGAAGCCGCCATTAGAGCTACCGTTACTGCCATTACCACCGCCTTTTTCCACCGGAATAACAGCTGCTATGTTCCATGCTTCCTTCAACACCCTTGCTTTCAATATGGCTGCCCCTCTTAATGCTAAACATCGAAACCCAAAGATATATTCAACGATAAAACAACACTAAATTTTTCATTGGAATATGGTTTATCGTTGTATACCTGTGGCGGCGCCGGCGTTTAAGGTCGTTATATCTTCGGCGGTCCGTACATTGACGGCGGAGCTGATTACTGAGGCCAAATGTTCACGTTCGGCTCCCATGGCTTCAGCAGCCTCCACGCATTGTGCAGCAACTAGGGTCGCGGCGGATGCCACGGCCATATCCGTCTTTGTCATCGGCTCATCCTTCCCGGACGAAGCAGCCGTCGCCGCAGCGATAGCTGCCACAGCTGCAGCAACCCCAGCAACCGAAATGGCAGCATGTAGTTGAGCATTATGAGAACGTGTTTCTTCCTTTTTCTTCTCCTTCCTATCCTTCAGCCATCTCCCCACCGTCTTCCCACCGCCCCCCACGGCGGGGACAGCCGCTGCAACTGCAGGAGTTGTACGATACTGCGTCGAGTTACCAGCGCGGCAAAATTGCTGCAAAAGTAAAAGTAAAATTTCATTGAGTCCCGGAAACAATCCCAAGTTACATAATGAGTTAAAAATACTGATTACAAACCTTAAGATCATCATTCTCCGAAGGTGAAATCGGAGGACTATCTGTTAAAGAGCCACAGCTATGAGCTCCTGTTAATGGTCCACTGCTATGAGATGGTCTCCCTGAAGACATTTCTTGTTGCTAAAAAAACCAGACAACATTCATCGTTAAAACAAAAAACAAAAAAACAAAACCCATTGTTCTGCTACAAAACTTACAGATTGTGACATGATTCTTTCCATGACCATCTGTGAAGTTTCATAAGAAGCAAAAGAGAAAGGGTTGCTTGAAACCATGTTAATGTCTTCAATCTCTCCGGCCATGTCTTCTTGTATAACGGCGTTATTGACCGCCGACGTGTCGGTTAAACACTTTTGGCTGGCAGTTTGGGAAGATGAAATAGATAAAGCTTTTGAAACTTCGAGAGCCGAAACACTCCACGAACGTGACAACAACTCCATCGGTTCACGTCCTGTCTCCGGAGGCCGGAATGGAACCGGCACCGGTTTCTGCCTCCAGGATTCAACGACGGGTTTCTCCATTTGTTTGTTTTTGGGAAGGGAAGCTTTTGGGACAAAAGGAAGTAAAAGAAGTGAGTTGAGTTTTCTATGTTAAGGTGACAGTGATGAGGGAATGGCCGTACTTTTTATAGAGAGATATTAAAAGGTTGTAATTTTGTGGATGTTGACGAGGCTAAAATTGGAAATACAGATTTCTTTTTGTTTTGTGTTGTGGGACATTAAAAACAGGAGTTTGGCTGTCACGCGCTGTATGATAAGGTACACATTGTGAAAGATTGAAGGGATGTTGGACTGATTAAAAAAGGCTTAATATGTTAATTGGCTCTTAGTCTTTTTTCCTTTTTCCAATTTGGTACTGAGCTTCTTATTCATTCTCATTTTGTAAAGAGTAAACTACACTTTTAGTATTCAAGTATCACTTTTATTCTATTTTAGTCACTCAACTATTTTTCTAGAATCATACTAAATATTTATTTTGATTTTATTTTGGTCACCCATCATTAAAAAATTAACGATTATAGTAACTATACGATAATTTCATGTCATCGTTAGAAAAAAAAGAAAACAATGAAAGCAATCATGTTTTTTTTTTAATGATGGGTGCCCAAAATGAAATTGAGATGTAATGCTAGGTACGGTTTTGAAAAAAATAATTGGGTGACTAAAATAGAACAAAAATGATAGTTAAAATATTAAATTTGTAGTTTACTTTAATTTAAATTAAGAACTAACTGAGTGACTTCATGAGTAAAAAGAAATATTATTCTTATTAAAAGATTTAAATTCAAACAGTTGCATGAACGTTGTAATCAAACTAAAATATTTAAAAAAAATTAATAAATGAACTTAAATAAAATTATGCAAACATTTTATAAACATTTCATCGAACGTTATATTCATTTACATGTGAGCTTACAAGTTGAGTTGTGGGCTTGTTTCAAAGGCTTATAACTTGGCTTACTAGCCATAATTGATCAGATAATGGTGGCGGAGAAGAAAATTGGCAGCCAACTGAGTGCGGTTGGATTCAAAGATGGGTTAGAGGAGGTGGGCAAAGGTAATCACGTCTCTAAAAAATTTAAATTTTTATACATTTTAAATATTTTTTATTTTTATAAATTTATTTTACTTTTTATAAATTTAAATTTTATAAATTTATCATCACATAAAATTTTAGGTTTGTTCTCCTAGAGGACTTGTGTTGTTGGTTTAAGCATATTGTAGGGAAGGGCTTTGGCCTAGTTTCACCTTGGCTTATAGGCATAAGCCTATTTATTTAAAAGATAATCTTTTATTGCTCTTTAAATTTTGTTCAGATTAATTCGGATTATTTTATGTTATACATATTAGGGGTGTTCAAATTAAAGTTTTTGGGTACCCGAAGTTCTAGGTATTTGAGTTTTTGAGTAGTTGATTGGTCGGTTTATGTCTCAACCCGGATGTTGTAAGTATCTAGTAATAGGATATCCAAATTTTATAGATATTTGTAATTCGAGTAATGGGGTTCGATTTTTTTTATCAATTTTAAATTATTAATTTAAAAAAAACATACAACTCATATTACTAAATATGATACTATATTAATTATTAAACATCTAGCTACTGGGTGGTGGGTTTTTTTTAATTTTATTAGTTTAATTTAATATATATAATTATTAATAATTAAATATGTGTTATTATTATTATTATTATTATTTTATGAAACTGCATGTTTAAGTCCACTGCTTACAGAATGTTCTATACAAATTCTTGTCCGATCCCTCTACTTCAAAAGCAGAAGACTCGAATTGTTCCAAGGGACTTTTATTTATTTATTTATTTATTTTCCATTGCTGATAAACTTCAATTTATTTTTTAATTTATTTTGCCAACTTTCAGAGCTATATTGTATATATGGGCGACCGGCTCCACGACGGTGTAAGGGGATGGTACTGAGGAATAAATGTAGCCGGATACTCGGGTAATCTGGTATTCGAACCCCAAAAAATATAATTTTATGATTAGAGTTCAATCTAGAAAATGTCAAACCGATTTTTTTTTAAATAATTACCCATTTTTTAGTTTGGATCAGTGGATTAACAGGTCGGGTCAATCAGATCGTGTATTTTTTAATACTCCTAGTACATATAATTTTGATGAATAAGTTTTTAGGCAGATGTTTTTTGTATACATAAGGACTCTAACTTAAGATATACTCTTAAATAATATCAAATTAATTATCACTTGAATCAATCTCGTTGATTATTTAAAAAATAATTTAAACTTTTTTAAATAATTATTACTTTAAGAAGAAAGGGAAAGGAAATTGTGCACTTAATAAGTATAATATTCCAAATTTTTAATCTATAAATATATTCATCGATTGATTTAAAATATAATAATAATACAGAAGAATTCAATAATTTTAAATCTAAATTTGATAAATAATAATAATTGTTTTAAATATTGATTATAAAATCTTTTACAAAATAGATTTGGGGGTGGAAAAACTAAATTTAATGTTTTGATTTGACGGGGATTGATTGGTTGAGTGACAAGGCTGCGGCATATGGGTTGTTTCTCAGCTAGCCGTCTTCATTTATTACTCATCATCAATCATCTCAAACGTTTTCTTTTTTCGTTTTATAATTATTAAGATAAGGGTAAACTATATAAATTGTCAACAAACTTTTAGGGCGTTAACATTTTGTTCATCTAATTTTTAAAATTTGTAATATAATCATTAAATTTTTAGTTCGTTTTTATTTTAGTCTATGTCTTTACCTTTCATTAGATTTTGCTGACATGGCAGTTAACCCTCCATTAACCTTCTTTTTTCGCTGGCATGGCAGTTAGCCCTTCTTCTTCTTCGTTAACCACAGTACGCAACGGTTTTACATCCGAACGTATTTACAGTTCAACATAATCTCCCACATGCTCAAAGAAAAGAGTAATATCCCAAAATCTCAATGTATATGTATATTATGTTAGCTTCTGGTTTATAATCTTAAAACATGTAAACTCTATGTAGTAACTATATAAAGTATAAACCTACTCGTAGTGTTCTAAAGCCCCACGATCTTGTATTTTTACAAAGGGGAAGAATCAAGCAAAAAATTTTAACTCAAAATGTTCTTTAACTTGGTATAATTTGTTCAATCTAAATTCGTCTTCATACATTCTCAGCTGCCAATGTTGGGGAAACTGGCTTATTTCCCACACAAATGTAGTTTTAAAATTGATCAAAAATGTTAAGATCAAAACTACCAAAATTGCACAGCAGACATACCTGTCAACTATTGGTTATTGAAACACAATGGGAAAATACAATAAAGAACAATAATGGAAAGAACACACTAAATTTACGGGGTTCAACAAAAATATCATCCACTCCTCGGGCATCACCAACTGATGATAACTTCACTATCGAAAAAATATTATAACAAATGGAATTCCATAGAATTTCCGAAATATTACAAAGTAAGAGAATGAAGAAAACAAATGAAAGAAGGAACTTATTGTGATGTGTTCAAGTGAATGTGCTTAAGCTTATTTATATTTGAGCTTCAATGACAAACTTTGCAAAAAACCTAATAGTTTAGGGGCCAAATGATAATTTTCCCATGTACACAACTTGTCAACTTGAATCAATTTGCAACATTTGGTATCCATCATAGCCAATTGTCAACTTGTGTAGTAAAATCAAACTTGAATTATTTAGTGGTAGTAAATTTGAATTTAAATTTATGCTAATTTTGACTATCACTTGGACTTTATCTAACTTGTAGCTTGTAAATATACAACCTACACATAACAAATCTCAACTTTGGCTTGATATTTCCAAGCCTACTTAAGTTCTTCAACTCCCCAAATCTGATGAAGCTATCATTATGTAGTGCCTCTAATTGCGCCCAAGCGCCATACACCTGAAGGTGCTCAAATTTTCAGGATGTTAGTCAAGTTCAAACAATAATTGAGCTTGATTACTGTAACACCTTGGTCATAATATATACGGATTTGCTGCTGTAGCAATCTTCTGAAGTAGAATCTTTCATTCTTCAAAGATCTCAAGTACAAAGTGATATCTCATGTCGATATGCTTAGTTCTTGAATGGTAGACTTGATTTTTAGCTAGGCGAATAGCATTTTGACTGTCACAATAGAGACTAATGTGACTTTGAACAACTCCTAAGTTCTTCATCAACTCGTTAAGCCAAATTGCTTCTTTCACAGCCTCTAAAACTACCATATACTCTGTCTCTGTAGTAGACAAAGCCACATTAGACTATAAAGTAGACTTCCAACTCACTGGGATTTAGCATGAGTAAAAAAATACCCAATAGTTGATCAATGCTTATCCAAATCACCAGCATAGTCAGAATCAACATATCGAACCATAAACTGACCAAGTTCTTCATCATATGAAAAAACTAAACCAACATCTATGGTTTGTTATGGATACCACATAATCTAATTCACAGTATGTCAATTTCCTTTTCCAAGATAATGCATGTACCTGCTCACAACTCCAACTGCATGTGAAATGTCAGGATGCGTACATACCCATCGCATACATTAAACACCCAACTACATTAGCGTATGGAAAATTTTCCATATATTATAGTTCTTCATTAGTTTTAGGAGATAACTAAGAGCTAAGTTTAAAATGAGAAGCAAGTGGGATACTTACATGTTTAGCCATTTCATTCATGCCAAAACATTGTAATACATTTCTCAGATACTACTTTTAAGTCAAACAAAGCTTGACTCTCTGTGTGTGTGTGTGTTTATCTCCATACTAAGAATCTTTTTGGCCTCACTTAGATATTTCATCTCAAACTCTTGATTCAACCGAACCTTTAAATTGTCTATTATATTTTTACTCTTCGAAGCGATCAACATATCATCAACATATAAGAGAATATAAATGAAAGATCCATATTGTAGCTTTTTCAAATACACACAATGATCGTATTTGCTTTTAGTGTACTTTTGCCTCCTCATAAAGCTATCAAATAGCTTGTACCACTGCCTCGAAGATTGCTTCAATCCATATAGCGATTTGTTCAGCTTACAAACCCATTTCTCATAACAACCATCTTTGTATCCTTCTGGCTGAGTCATATAGATCGCCTCTTCTAAATCACCGTGCAAGAAAGTCATCTTTACATCAAGTTGAGCTAGCTCCAAATTCAACTGTATTACCAATGCCAATAATATTCTAATGGATGAATAGTTTACAACAGGCGAAAATACTTCCTTGTAGTCGATTCTCTCCTTTTAAGTGTAACATTTAGCTATCAACCTTGCCTCGTAATGAACATCTTTCTTGCTAGGAGATCCATCTTTCTTTGCAAATACCCACTTGTATCCAATTGTTCTTTTACCTTTCGGTAATTGTTCCAGATTCCAGGTGTTGTTTTTTTCGGAGAGATTGCATTTCTTCATCCATGGCACTTTTCCACCTATCATTTTTCAAGCTTTGTATTGCTTCTTGGTAAGTTATAGGAATATCATCATCAACAATTGGAAGAGCATAGGCTACCATATCAACAAATCGAGCAGGTCTACGAATTTCTCTCCTTGGACTTATAACTGCAAGTGGTTTTGGTGTCTCCAATAGTTCTTGGGTTTGAACCTCATCATCTTCTGATTCTTCTATCAGAGTTAAAGAATCAGTTGTATCAACTTTTAGGATTATCGTCTGCTGAAACTCCACTTGTTTTGGAGTATGCTCCACCTGCTGCGGTGTATACTTGTTTGAATAACTCCATTTGTTACTTTCTTTACTATGGCAGATTCATTAAAGGTAACATAGTTGCTACAAATTATCTTATTGGATTCTACACACCAGAGGCAGAATCCTTTCACTCTATGAGTGATTCCTATAAAAAGAGCCTCCAACGGTGTTTTTCCTCCTATAACCGATGACGGTAGATGATTGATGAGATGGCCAGCTTATGTCACCATCTCGACCCAAAATGATTTGCCTAACCCAACATTAGATAGCAAACATCGAACTTTTTCCAATAATTTTTATTCATACGTTCTGTCACCCCATTTTGTTGTGGTGTATTTCTAACAGTAAAGTGTCGAATAATACCATGCTCACGACAAATGTCAAAGAATAGATCACTTCTATATTCCACTCCATTGTTTGTCCTAAGTCATTTAATATTTCTACCAGTCTGGTTCTCAATCATAATTTTCATTTAAGAAAAGTTTGAAGCGCTTCATCTTTAGACTTCATCGGGATACGCCCAAACTCTTTTGGAAAAGTCATCTATAAAAGTTATAAAAATAAAGTTTTCCTCCCAAAGACGGTGTCTTGGAAGGACCCCACACATCTGAGTGAATATAATTCAAAATATCTTTCGTATTATGGATTGTGGTGCCAAACTTTACTCTTTTATGCTTTCTCAGAACACAATGGTCGCAAAAATTAATTTACAAGCCTTTGCACCTTTCAACAACCCTTGCTTTTCCAGAATTGATAGGGATTTCTCTCCAACATGTCTCAACCGCATATGCCACAACTGGGTTATGTCCAAATTGTCGCCACCAGAAGCTTCAGCAACTGATCCAATAATTTTACTACCTTGGTAATAATACAAATTATTTTTCCTGATGCCTTTCATCATCACAAGTGCACCAGATGTGACTTTTAAAACTCGATCTCTCATAGTGAAAACTGCGCTTTTAGATTCTAAGGCTCCTAATGATATGAAATTTTTTTTCTTCAAAATGGGCATGTACCAGACATCATTCAGAACTCTAGTTGATCCATCTTGATTCTTCAATAGAATTGAACATATCCCAAAAGTTTTACAAGCATTGTTGTTGCCCATATAAACAAGTCTTGCATTTAGTTATACTAAATCGGAGAAACACTCCTGATTAGGAGACATATGATAGGTGCAACCCGAATCTAATATCCATCCATTCATCTGAATGGAATACTAATGATGAAGCAACCAATGATATGTTAGAGTCATTGGCATTATGCTCTGCAACACTTACATCTGGAGCAGCTTTTCATTTCTTCTTCAGCTTCGGACAATCTTTCTTCTAATTGCTTTTTTTATGACAAAAGGCACATTCATCTTTTCCCAATCTAGACTTCGACTTTGATCTCTCTTTCTTCTTTGATTTTTGGCTTTTTGTGCGACCTCTTGCCACCATTGCCTCCGTTGTTTCGTATTTGTTCTTTTTGGTTTTTCTTCCTAAGCTTATAACTATACAAAGCAACAATTACATTTTTAATGGTAACTTGATCATTACTATGAAGTAACGTTGTCTCAAGGTGCTCAAATTTATTTGGAAGATATGACAACAATATTAAAGTCAAATCTTCATCTTTGAAGGTTTCATCCATGTCCAACAAATCTGGCACTAGTTCATTGAAGTCAGTGATGTGTTCATTCATACTAGTGTCTGGTTGATAATCAAATTTGCTTTTCTTCATGTGGAGACGATTCTGAGGTTTTTTAAGAATTTTTCCTCTAATGCTTTCCATAGCTTACTTGTAGAAGACTCGTTCTTGTAACCATACTTATGCTCCTTGGAAAGACAAGATCGAATAGTGATGCATGCCAAACGGTTAATTGTTTCCTATTGACATCACCCTCTTCATCGGTATGGATGAAGAGCTTGATGTCTCAAGATCCATATTTGTCATTTCAATGCCAACGAACAATATTCAAACATGAACTTGATATTTTCAGCAACAAGACCGCCGAGATAACGTCAACTGAAGTTTGATATCAATTGTTGGGGAAATCAATTTATTTTCGATACGAAAGTAGTTTCAAAATTGACCTAAAATGTCAAGATCAAAACTAAAACAAATTGCACAGCAGACAACTCAAAACTATTAAATATTGAAACACAATGGAAAAAACTCAATAAAGAACAATAATGGAGAAAACACACCAAATTATGAGGTTCAACAAAATATCGTCTACTCGGGCACCACCAACGAATGATAACTTCACTATCGACAAAATTATAACAAATAGAATTCCCAAAATATTACAAAGTGAGAATGAAGAAAACAAATGAGAGAGAGAACTTATTAGGATGCATTCAAGTAAAATTGCTTAGGCTTATTTATTGAGCTTCAAGGACCAACTTTGCAAATAACCTAATAGTTTATGGACCAAATGATAATTTCCCCATGTACACAACTGACAACTTGAATCAACTTGTAACATTTGGTATCCATCATATCTGCTTACCAACTTGTCAACTTGTGTAGTAAAATTAAACTTGAATTCTTTAAAGGTAGTAAATTTGAATTTAAATTCCTGCCAATTTTGATACCACTTGAACTTATCTAACTTGTAGTTTGTAAATACAAGCCACACATAATAGCCGATGAATATATCCATGTACTAAACTATAATTAACACTCAAATCTCCATAAGTGCTTTCCTAGAAACCAAACACCCTTAGACTACACAAAATTCAAAGCTTTTTTTTTTCAGTGCTTCAATAAACAAAATGAAGAAAGCAAAAGAAGTTCAAATCTCAGAAAGCATCGTTGTCATCTCAAATACACTACAAACGGGAGGTGGGTTAACGGGAGAAGAAGAAAGATATTCCCTCAAGTATTTTGTGTGTTTGCAACTTTATCTATTATGTTATGAGTCAGGATTTTAGTTCAAGGCAAAGTATAATTAACACTAGAGCAAAATCAAAATAAATCAAAATTTAAAGGTCTAAATTGATAATTATCCCTATTTTTTGAATGGTAAAAACAAATTGGGAGGCAGTGCCCCTGGGCTACATGGCTCCATCACCGGTTATTTTCAATACCTATTCTTTTTATTTTAAAGAGATCGGTTTGCATAGGCATTAAATTAGTGGTCCTACTTCTACTAAGGTTGCACTTCAAGTCTTGGGTATTCCTTTTCCTCCCTTTGGAGAATTCAGATAAAATTCAAACCTATTGTTTGAGCATACGTCTTCTCTCGGTCTTCAGGTCAGAAGCAATGGAGGATCTTTGGCTTATGTACATCAACAGTCGAAAAATATATCGATGGTGTATGAGTGCATGCATCTTACCATAGAGTTTTCAAATGATGTTGTTTGTGCATATCTGGAAATGTTGAGAAAGCCATCCAGACAGTGTATATAGACTCTTCCCTTCTATAACAAATTCTAATGGACCTCACTGTTCGATGTTTTCTGATATCCTCGCATGCTTAACCGTTTCTGACAAATGTGTATTATGGGTTTCTTATATTTACTTGGTTATTTATAGGAAGCTGCCAGATGTTGTGGTGCAGTTGTTAGAGCCTGAGAAAGAACTCCGTTCAGTCGAATGACCCTCTGTTCATCTAGGCAACGATAAAAAGAAAAGGGCTCTACAGTAGATAGAAATGGTAGTAAGTTGTGTTGACTCATATATACATCAATATCAGATCATTTAGGAGTGAGGAGGAGGAGGAGGAGGAGGAGGAGGAGGAGGAGGAGGAGGAGGAGGAGGAGGGTTAACTGCCACGTCAGCAAAATCTAATGGTAGGGACTAAAATGAAAATAAATTAAAAGTTTGATGACGGTATTATAAGTTTCAAAAGGTTGGTGATCGAAATACAAGCGTCCTAAAAGTTCGAGGACTATTTATATACTTTACCTTTATAATAAGTCAATAATTATTTTTAATACAGAAGAATTAAACGTTAGATTTCATAATGGAAAATATATTTTTATAATTACTGATATTTCTTTCGATAGATTAGTCAAAATTAAACATTATAAACAATAATAAAATAACATTTTTAATTCAATTTATTTTATTTATATTATCAAAATTTAAATCCTAAATCTTATTTGAAAAGTATAATATATTGTTTTAATAAACTAACAATAAAAATTATATTTTAAGTGATGTTAATCCTCATCAATTAGTCAATTATTTTGTAATATTTTGTTGTTTTTGCACATTAATATTAAACAACTTAAACAAAAATAATAATAATAAATATCAGTATACTTATTTACCGATTTCAATTTGATTACTCCATGCTTATAAATAAAAAGATTTATTTACATCTTAGATCCTTCAATTATGATCCTTATTCTAAATTAGTTCCTAAACTTTTAAATATTTCAATTTCATCCCTAAATTATGATTTTCAGATTAGTCCTCAAACTTTTGACCATTTCAATTTCATCCCCAAACTATAATCTTCATTCTAAATTGGTCCCCAAACTTTTTGAACATTTCAATTTCATCCCAAATTATATGTATATACTAATCACATCCCTTGTTAATAAAATTGTTAGGCCATGTTATATTATTAAATGTTTGGAAAAAATAAAATTTAGGTTAAACTATTGTTGAAACTAATTATGTTTGGATGAATTTAGGGATAAAATTGGAATATTCAAAAGTTTGGGGACAAATTTAGAATAAGAGTCATAGTTTGAGGATAAAATTAGAATGTTCAAAAGTTTAAAGACTAGTTTAGAATGAGAGTAATAGTTTAGGGATGAAATTAAAATATTTAAAAGTTTAAGGATTATTTTGAAATGGGAATCAAAGTTTAAGGATGTATAATACAACTAACTCTAAATAAAATAACTTATGTCAATTAATATATCACCAAGCTATTCTTTTTATAAAAAGATTGTTATCCCTCCAAAATATTTTGATACGATAATATTTTAAGATTTTTTTGATAGAATGTTGTTAGTTTTATTAAAAAATAGTAAATATCCAAAATTACAATGAAGATTTACAAATATAACCGTAAACCTAAAATATAATTATGATATTTTCTTATTATTATTGAGACAAAAACTAGCCACCTAGATTACATAAGGACTAAAGAGTGAAAATGTTAAAAAAACCTAACCAAAAAAATTGAATAAAATAAGAACAATCTGACTGCATTAGTAAACGAATTACAAAAGGGGGTGAAGTTACTAGAAGACCATCGACAAATCGTAAATCAGGTCAAGCGACATAAAAAAACTATTCACGAATGCAAAATGCGTATCCAAATCAATACGAGGATCTAAAGAAGTGAAGATCATCATATAACAAACAAACACCATCTTGATCACTCGTGACGATGTCAAATCCAACTCTGAGAAAAAATAAACAAAAACAATGGCAAAAAACAATAAACATCACCAAAAATCATAAAATATCAAAAGACAAAGAAAAACATGTCATAAAGACAGAGATAAACGTGCCATAAAGAAAGAGAACATGTTACAATAACATAATTATTCTTATTAAAAATTTTAAAAAAATAACCGATATACGACAACCATCGTTAAAATCGATCCCGCTGCTGATTAAGCAAAATTAAAAAAGAAAAGAAAAGGAAAAGGAAAAAGAGAGGAGGAAGAAGGCAACTAGATTTTTTTTTAAATAAGGAGGTATTATAGTCGAACCGCGAATCTCATAACAGGTACAAAAAGAAACAATATAGTCGAAGGTAAATCATCTAAGCTATAGAACAACATAAGAACACGGCTGCGCTTGATGCTCGAATCGCTATCTGGATCGTGGAACTTGAAACTCCGAGCATCGGCTTTATACGTACACATCAAACAACCATTGCGAGCAACACCATCGACATTATCAGCCAACGAAAGTTTCCGAACATCTTCGAGTCCACTGAAGGAAATAGTTTCACTTATGATACAAGCAGTATATGAATTCGATACAAGTATTTCAAGAAAAAAGAAGAGTTATGCACCTTTTTTTACCTCGGTTAACGTCATTTCGAGACGATGTCGGTGTTACAGAAGTAGACCTATTTGACATGGATATCCCAAGGTTTGCACAGTCCATACCAATTGCACCTTAAAGTCCAGAAAGATCAAACTCAATTAGCAACATCAATTGGAACATACTACACTAAACCAGAAGCCTATGTTTATAAACAAACACTTCTAGTTGAGTGTTCTTACATTCTCTGTAGCATGGGAAGGCAGAGACATTAAGAAGATTAAAATAACCCTCCGAGCATCTGCAATCGTACGTAAACGGAGAAGTCTTGTTGCATGATCCTCCTCCGCAATTAGTCCACTGGCAGACTGCTAAACCGTGAACAATTAGTGCATTAACATCAACAGAATGATATCATATGACCAAGTAGAAAGCTTAAATGGTACAAAGCTTACTGTCAAAGATTGATTGGTTTGATTTGGTAGCCTTTTCTTGCACCGGGGAAGGAGCTGCTGCACAAGCAGTGTTCATCGTACCTAAAAACAGCAAATCATCGACATCGTAAAAACACGAATTAATCGACAAGCCGTGTCATGATCTAACTCTTTTTTAAAGGAAGATAAAGCTTAGCAGTCTTTGACTTAGGTAAGATATCAATATCACATATAGACAGGTGTTTGGTGCACAATCTGGAGATGATTTGGCTGTGATTAGCATGTAGCGTGCATCACAAACTTCAATTGAAATACTGATATCTTCTTGTTATACCTCTTGAAGCCCCCAGTCTCCGTTACACCGGATCTTCAACATACTTTACATTAGATTTCTCGAGCCCCTAACTCTCGAGCACATACGCAACTATGAGACATAGACGAGATCCTGACCGGTTCAGGTGACTTACTAGGTCAAAATCTACTTATCAATCCATAAATAATCATCACGAGTTCATGACACTCCAATTAAACCGACCATAAAGACCACTATAAATACCCCAATCGTGACTGGAAAGAGGGATTGTACCGCCCATAATTGGCGACTCTCTTTCTTTTTCCTCGTGATAATCCACTATCTCCCTCCTTCAAACATCGACCAACCACACCGGCCGCGACTCTCTAATTGTTCCATCGACGCTTCTGATTGTAGAACACAATATTTTAAAGGTTCATTTCATCATCAAACTCTAACTCTAGCTTTTGTATCCGTATCAGTAAAGCTAGTCAAAATATCAAGCACATGTAGGTGAGGGAAAACAACAGTACACCACCACAAATAACAATTCTAATTTCCAGAAAACTAATGAACTGTCAAGATTCCATTGCATAACATCAAATTAAGGCCAATCAAATAAAAGTAAGAGAAAAGGGTTAAAAATTTACAGTTGGGGAAAATGCAAGGGAGAAACTTGGGATGATCATCATCATTATCAGCAGCAGCAGTTTGTTTCCAGCCAGCATCACAGTCACAGGTATAATAAGGGAGTGTTCCATTTGAAGAAGGCTTGCATTTTCCTTTTCCACATTCCACTTCTTTGCACACATCATCTTCAACAACAACAAGAACAAGAAATCAAACAAATTCATGAAGAAGAAGAAGAAGAAGAGATACCCAAATTAAGAAAACACCCAAAGATCCCAAAATAAAAAGATCAAAAGAATAAAAAAAAGGGAAACCGACGAACCGAAGATGGGTGGCAAAAGAGGGGATAAAAAGTCGGTTTTCGCAATCTTGAGATGCAGAGCAAGGAAGATTGTGAATAAGGCAAGTGAGTTCAGAGAAGCCATGAGTTGAAGTTTCAAGAGATTTTGAGTTTTGGAGGAAACCAGAAGAGTTCGAAAAAACTGGGGGTGGGTGTCAATAAATGGACGGTGAGCTGACTCGTGGAACGTGTTTACGTGGAGTGGAGTTTGTGGGTTAAACTGGGTCGTTCATGGTTGAAGTTTCCATGTTTTTTAAAAGCTGGATTTTTCTCCTCGGCATTTGTCTTTTCACGAGTGGAAAAAATGGGAAAGTCTGGATAATAGTTTTTTTTTTATTTTACAATAACCGGATGATTAGTCAGACAATAATCGAATGTTTGGGCATATGGTCAGGAAACCATATAAGCATGTGCTAAGGCACCCTTTCTCCCCTATCCCTAATCTCATCCCAGACTAGATTTTAACAACATTCAAATCAACAACCTTCGAGAAGAAAGCAACAGCCTCCCTCCTAAGTTGGAACAACTTCCTTAAACTCCAGCTCATGAAGTCCTTACAAGTCATTTGTAAAAAAATCTTCATCTTTTATGACATATGTCTTAACCCAAGCAACCCACATAGAACCATTACCAGTTAGTATGTTCCTAATAAGCTGAAACATATTAGCTTTGTTTCAACCGTAGATATCCTTCAGACCAAGCCCTCCCTCCCTCGGTCTTAGGAAGGTAGATCTTCCCCTAGCTTACTTTTGCACCAACCGTCAGAGAGTCTTAACCTTTCTAAAAGAATCTTGCACACATCTACTCAATCCTCTTCAGCACTGCCTTAGGCAAAATCAATTAACAACTGATGCTACGATTATTGCTATGACATTTAACGCAAGGGCAAATATCGTTATCAAGTAATAAAAGTGGACGCAAATGAATGTGTCAGATATCGAACCCACAAAGACCAATTATTACAATTAGAGTTGTTAATAAGAAAGTATTAAAATATGTAAAGATATTGTTGTGAACAATGTTGTAACAAAGATAAAAATAGAATAAAGTGTTAGAGGTTACAACATACATATATGAAGCTATGGATCTATTCAGACAAAAGATTGTGAGATGTCAAACAACAACATGTAATGAACAATCCTATAACAACACAATTGATGTATCTAATATTAACCTAGGAGATTATTCCTCTTTTGAAGGTATTCACCAAGCAACTTACAAAGACAAAATATATCTCTATAGCAATCCAAACAAGTTTTCTAAGAATGCTACGATAAAACAATAAGCAAAAATCTCTTTTATACTAAATGCTACTCTCATAGACACTGATGCTACTCATGATCTAACCCATCTCTCGCGGCATTACTGAATAGTTTATATTTCTACAAACAAATCATAAATAAAGCTCAAGTAACACCAATCAAACTACTAAGGCAAGGTTAAAATAAACATGTATTTCATCAAACATATTCAAAACATAATATTCAAGTTTGACATCCCAACATAAAATAAAAGTATTTCATCTTAACATGTTAGCAGACATTAAATGAACATATTCAAAAACATTAAACGAACATGTTTGCCAACACTAAATGAACTAACATGAACATATTCAAAAATAAATAAAGGAACACGAACTGAACATAAACATCTTCAAAAATAAATAAACGAACACAAACGAAACATTATTTTTTAAATTCAATTACAGCTTTAAAAATAACGTATCGCCTAACGCATGTTGTTCCAAAAACTTAATTACAATAAAGTTCTGAAATTATGAACTAAGAATCATTTAACCATACTATGAATAGTCATAGCATTTTACTAGAAATATAATTAGTTTTTATTTTCATGAATAAAAAGGTTTATTGTATTTGTTGTAATCAGACCCAGCCATGAGGGTAGGCGAAGAGTGCGACCGCCTAGGGCCCACATTTGTTGGGGTCCCATTTTTAATTTTTTTTAAAGGTTAATATTACCTCAGACCATATACCGACAGTTTTAGCCATTCCCCACGTGGAAAGTTAATGTTAAACTACCCATATAATTTTTTTATTCCTAACCCATTGTTGACCATCTCTTTCCCCCATGTGAAACACAGCAGATCAAGATTTCACCCATGCTCCACTATACATTAGGGGCCTAAGTTATTTTTTTAGGGTCTTTATTTTTTATTTTGCCTAGGGCCCTTAAAATGTCAGAACCGACCCTAGCTGTAATGTCTAGGTTGAATTGAGAGCAGATCTCTTACTTTCAATTTATAACATTAAAATGCACAAAGGTAACATAGTTCACATTTAGAAAGTTCATGGCCACTCAATCTCAACCAAACAAGTTTTTAGATACTAAAGTTAAAAGATATAATATTAAAAAAATATCTTTAATGTTTCACGGAATAATCATTTTAATCTTATTTCTTAAAAATAATTTAACTACAACGTTTTATTTTGAAACAAAATATCCATCATTGAATGAAAATTATCAGTGACGTGACAAATCATATATATCTAAAATGATGACATGACACATATTCAAAATAATTATATAAGTAACATAACAAATGTCTTATCGTAATCTTGAACACATGATATATGTTGTATCATCATTTTACACATGTACCACAATATCTCTTTAAAACTTAAACACATAATTTATTGGGTAGATTACACTGGTAATCACTTAACTATTTCTCTATTTCAATTTGGCCACTGATGTTTTGATTTCGTCAATTAAACTACCTAACTATTTAAATGCTTCAATCGTACCACTAGTCGTTAATATTTAAGGGTAAACTATATCAGAGACCACCCAACTATGCCCCTTTTCATTTCAACCACCATTTTTGAATCCTTGTCAATTAAACCACCCAATTATTTAATACATTCAATCAAGTTACCCGCCATTAACATTTAACAGAATTGATGATGTGATAGTTAATTAAACTGGTATAATTAACCATTTGATCCTCAATATTTATACATTCTTTCAATTTGGTCATAATTGTAACTTAATTCAATAAATTTAACCTCCAATTAGATGGTGACATGTGTCACTAGCATATTGGAAAATATATTATTAATTTTAATTATTTAATTTATTTTAAATTGTTGGTAAGGTGGTTTAATTGTGTGATTAAAGACGGTGAAATCATTTCACTTACCAAACCACATCGGAGCAACAAGAAACCAACCACATCTATACATACCATGTACAAAAATCAAAATTTAAATGTGTCTTTATGCAGCTCTCTTCAATATACACCCCTTTTTTTTTAGAAAAATTAGTTCTAAATTTAAATTAAGAGTAAATTACACGTTTGGTAATTGAATTTTACTCTTTCTTCTATTTCACTCGTTATATTTCTAATTTTTTAATTTACTCATTGAATTTATAGATTGAATTTTTTTGAGATTAACCAAAAAGGAAAGAAATTTTGGGGGATTGACAAAGAAGGTAGAGAAAGAAGATTTGAAAGGGTAATCTAAAAGTGTTTAATATTTTATTTTTTCTGAATTGGGTTGAAATAAGCTGAAAATATATTTGAATATATGAATTTTTTAAAAATTGAATTTTAATATAATCTCCAGATAAGTTTAGGTTTGTATATTAAATTGAATTTTTTAATTGTATTAAAAAATTAAATGACCTTTAGTTTGAATTATAAATCAAAGAAAATTATAATTAAGTTATTATTTAAAAAATGGTAAACTATACCTATAACCTCTCAACTATTATCTCTTTTCATTTTGATCATTGAACTTTTATTTTGTCAATCATGCCACTTAATTATTTAAGTGTTGCCATCAATATTCATCGGTGGAACTACCACGACCGTTAAAAATTAATATAATTATATATTTAGTCCTCAATGTTTACATAATTTATCAGTTTAATCATATTTTTTATTCAATTTAATAAATTTAATCTCCAATTAGATGATGATAAGTATCATCACCTAATTAATTTTTTTTAATATTTCAATTAATTAATTAATTTTATTTTTATTTAATTAATTGGTATAGCATGTGTCACCGTCTAATTGAATAATGATATATGTCGCCATCAATATTATTAGAATTAAATCAATAAATTACAAATAAATAATAAGAATCATGTTATTACATTCTTGCAATGGGGGACCATGCCCCATGACAAAAAGAACATGGTGCAAAAGACAAGACTGCACCAGCTTTGATTATCTATAAGCATGTGCTCATCAATCCCTACAAACCAATCCCAAGAGAAGCGTGGATCCGAATTATCTCGAAAATTAGAGATAATTTTATTTAAAAGATCTCGAATTTGTTAGTGTTGTTTTCCTCATGTTTGTGACAAACAATTAGTTATTGCAAGGACAATATTTTTTTTTGATAAGTATTGCAAGGACAATAAAGAAGGGTAGATGAAGACGTTTAAAGGGGAATCCGATCCTTTTCACAAGGCAGCTTCCTCTTGCCTTCTTTAGTTGAGATATATGCAAAAATAATACATTTGTTTCCTAAAGCTAAGATCTATATTATATTTCTCATTATGTTTTTTCTGTGTTCATCAATGGCGGACTAGAAAAAAAAAGGATTTGCAGTGATGGGGAAGGCTGGGAAATGGCTGAGAAGCCTGTTGACTGGCAAGAAAGTTAAGGAGAAAGTGGAGGGTAAATGCACGAGTGATCAGAATTGTTCGGTTGTTCCCGAGAATCGGAGTACTACTCCCGTGTTGATTCCGCCGACGACGCCTAAAGAGAAACAGAGATGGAGTTTCCGGCGATCTTCGGCTGCGTCGACGCCATCAAGGGGGTCGAGTTCTATAGAACAAGTTGCCGCCACCCCGCATCCTACAGCGGAGGTTGTGATCCGATTAGCCGATGACAACAATGAAAAAGCAGCCGCGGTTGAAGACGCGGCTGCGAAGATCATTCAATCCGTGTTTCGATCATATTTGGTATGTAATTTCTTTAGCGACTAATTTGCGCACGGATTTAGTACATTCTGGTGAGATCTGAAGTGGATTTAGATATTTTAAATTTCGATGCTTTTCTATTACAGGCGAGGAAGGCTTTGAGAGCACTAAAAGGACTGGTGAAGTTACAGGCACTGGTGAGAGGTCACCTGGTGAGAAGACAAGCCACTGTTACGCTGAAATGCATGCAGGCTCTGATCACCGCACAGGCAAGAGCTCGAGCTCAGAGGATGCGAATGGTTGAGGATTCCAAGCCTGCTGCCCAAAGGCAATCGCCCCGCCGGAGGTCACCACCGGATTATCGGATAAGGCATGCATATCATGTAAGCTTCACTTCCTTCACCCAATTATGATTTTTTTAATAACTATCGATATTTGATTTATTGTTCGATTAATTCACATAGATACTATAACGTCCTATTATAGAGATGACTTTCCAAATCTAATTTGATACATTCTTGTCAAAACTTAAATCTCGGTGAAAAAAATTGTTAATTGATATAAGATGCATGAGAAATTATTTTTTCAAGTGGGATAAAATAAACAGTATCGTTTGAAAGATACTGAGAATAAAATGTCTTCTGAAAGATACATTGATCATTATGTTTCTTCTGTATGAACTCGTTAATGTAGTTGGGGAAGATAAGAACGCAAGCATGGCTCCTAATGTTGAAGACTTGTCATCTATGTGTCTTCCATGGCCAAGCTGAAGGCATATAGTGCTCTATGCGTCTTTTTCATTGCACTGTAACAATCGCCAAAGTCCAAGAAATAATTCTTGGGTGGATTATTTTGGGAATTTTTTTCCCAACGCATTATCTCAATCATTTTGTCATATATACACACACATATATCCACTTATACAATGTAAAACTCTTTAGTTTTATATAGATTTAAGACCGTTGGATGAGTGAAATTGATGGCTGAGATTGACTTCTTGTTTTTTTCTCAGTAAATATCTTCACATTTCCTACTTTTAATCTCAACCATATGTTTTCACTCATCTAACGGTCTTAAATCAGTGTAAAACTGAAAGTTTTATATTATGTAAGAGGATCTTACCCCTATATATATATATATATCTATCTGATTTTAAAACTGATTTGCAATGTGGGCTTGTGAGCATGTAGGAGATTGATGGTGGAATGGAAGAAAACATTAAGATTGTAGAAATGGATAGCTATTCACACCATTGTTCCTCAAATCAACCATACTCCAAGCAAGACAATCGTCAGCCGTCTCCGGCAACATCAACTTTGACCGATATAAGCCCCGAATTTTTCAGTGGTCACTTCGATGATTGTTTCGTCATGGCACACGACAGTCCACGATACGTGGAATCCGAGTCATACGAGTACGCTCTATGCCCCAATTACATGGCCAACACTGAATCTTCAAGAGCCAAATTGAGGTCACAAAGTGCACCCAAGTCGAGGCCGGATTCGATCGAGAGGCAACCGAGCGGCAGGCGAAGGGCATTGATGGAAGGCCACAATCATGTCCCGAAGGCGATGAGGATGAAGCGATCATCGTCACATGCCGGTGCCACAGCCGATAACTACAAGTACCCGTGTTCGATCAAACTCGATAGATCATCGATTTCGCTTAAAGAGAGTGAGTGTGGTTCCAACAGTACAGTTCTCACAAGCACCACCAACTACTGCAGATCCCATTTTGGAAATGATGTCAGTGTGAAATAACACCAAATGGAATCACCAAAATCTCAAGGCTAGAGATGTTTTACTATGGGATAAAGCAGCATTTAACCCCTGAACTTGTTAAGTTTTCTAACTTGGTCCTTGAACTTTTTGGTCCATATTAGTCACTGAACTTGGATTGGATATGTGGTATGATATCATAGTACCTAATCAATAAAAGGACCAAAATTATTTACGGACTAAGTTGGAAACAATTACCAAGTTTAGGGATTAGATATTACTTTTTTGTTTGAATATGCAAATCATATAAGGAAACTGACCTGCGAAAATCTATAGCCCGGTTTCACTGATGTAGTAACTTTATGTCAATAGAATTTCTTCTTGTTATTTTTTATTTCAATTTAAGTTCAATCGTATGTATATCAGACACGAATATGATTCTACTATACAAGTATTAATTAATTATGAAATTTTTAAATTTAAAACATTTTGCGTTATTATAATTAAAAACATGTTTCATTTCCGTAAATGAAAATTGTATTTATGAGACTATGGTCACATAATTAAGGAATTAGATAAAATAATCATATAAAACTTTGTTGAACTTATTAAGTGATTTAAACGAGAAAAGAGAATGTTGTTATGTATAGAAGATTTGGGTTCGAATAATTATGAGAAAAGAGAATGTTGTTCTTTATAGAAGATTTGAGTTCGAACATGTTAACAATCAAGAAATAATCTGGTTTTGCATTACAATCAACGTGCTTTCTCATACAAAAAGCAATGCTATATAAAGACCTATAGAAGAAGGAGCTAACAACTATTCTTCATATACAACAACTTAACCACCTTGACACGTGGTGCAACTGCTCAACAAACCAGCCACAACTAGCAATGGCTTAGAACTCCAACATTCACCCTGCTTTATTGCTCTACTTCTTTTAAATCGAACACACTAAGCTTACTCCTCAAGCCTCCAAATATGTTGAAAACAAGAGGCTTTGTTAAAATGTCTGCAATTTGACTATCAGATGAGACATAGTTGACTTGTATCTCTTGTGCTCATACTTATTCTCGAACAAAATGCAAGTTGAACTTAATGTGTTTGCTCTAGGCATGCAAGTTGGATTTACAGCCACGTCCACTGCACTGGTGTTATCACACCAAACTTTTGGTACTTTAATAATCGGTACTATCATCTCATGCAACACAGCCTTTGTCCATATAACTTCAGTTGTTGTATCCACGAGACTCTTGTATTCTGCTTCAACCGTGGAATGAGAAATTGCACGTTGCTTCTTTGAGCTCCAAGAGAGAAGATGGCTACCATTAAAAACACAAAACGATGTTATGGATCTTCGATCATCAACGTCTCCTCCCCAGTCGAGTTAGAAAAGGGCTTGAGTTGCATCATTCCTTGCATCTGTGAGGGAAACCAGAGTCCACGATCCATCGTGCCTCGAAGATATTGAAGAATGCACTCTGAAGACACTAAATTTTTATCCCGGTTCTATTATTTTTATTATAATAATTATAATTATAATTATTTTATTATTATTATTAAATAATTTTATTTATTTTACAGGCCCAAATATTAAATCACAAGGCCCAATTACAAGACTCAAATATATAACCCTAATATTAATTAGGGTTTATATCCCAGCTGCCTCCTCCTCAACTATTCAATTACTGCCGACACCTCCAACGCCAAGTGACCCAACCAGTAGCTGCCGACTCCTAGCTGCCACGACACCACCATCGTCGAAGTCTCCAGAACCGCCACGAAGCCACACACGTCGCTTCTCTAGGGGTGAGTCACCATAATAGTTTGGTGACTCACTAAAGCTTCCCCCTTTGGACTGGTCTGAGCCGAACACTTTGGTGGCTATAAAAGCCACCACCCAAACCTGCAAAGAGGGAGCAACCTAGAGATACCAAGCAAAATAGAAAAAAAAGCCAAACACAGAGAACAACAACAGAGAGAGGAACCCAAGAGCAAGCAAACAACCAACAGAGCATAACGAAACAACCACCAACAACAAAAATAAAAGAGAAGAGAAGAGAGGAACTTACTCTGTCGCCGGAAAGCTCCAAACGTCGCTAGAGAACCAAAACGCCGAAGGTGAAAATCGTAGATTTACGATATATTATGGGGTTTTAGGTTAAAATAACCTTAGATCGGGCCTTAGGACGTTTAGAGCTCTGTTTTGGGGTATTTTGGGGTTTTCTGGCCACCGTCAACGGAAGACCGGCGGTGGTCGACGGTGCCGGAGCACGGCTTTCGGCCGATGGTCTCCTTCTCTGTTTTAGAAAGAAATGGCTCAAGGGAGCCGGTTTTTAGGCTATTTAAACCCTCATCAAAACGACCGTTTTGATGAGGGGTCTGGATGTAATTTCAAAATAGTTAAACTACACGCACAGTCACCTGAAGTTTATAAACTTCCATTTTAGCCAATGAAATCAATTTATGAACATATTAATATTATATTCGAATTTTATTTTATCGTATTTTAGTCCATACCAGTATACATATATTTTAGATTAAATACTAGATTTAGTCCCTCATGTTTTGATAAATTTCAGTTTAAATTCTCAATAATTAATAAGGCTAAATTACATTATTAGCACTTATATTTTTTTTTGAGTTAAAGCTTTTAAATTTTAATTAAGTTTTATTTTAATCACATATTAGTAATTAGGGGCTAATTACAATATTAGTAATTATAATTTTATAATAATTTGAATTATGTTCATTAATTTTTGATATTTTACATTTTATTCCTATTGTTTTAATTTTTATTTGTTTTAGTCACTTTTAAATTGCAATTTTAATTTTTTATTACACTATATGTTCCAATACTTTAAATTATAGTTACTTATATACCTTTCCTTAAATCACATATTAATTTTAAAATAGTTGTAGTTGAAAAAGTGCTTTTGTTTTATTATAAGACTTTTGATGTTGATTAAATGGAAAAATATACTTACCCTCAATCGTGTAAACCAAATCTCTGCTTTTGCATTGAATTATTTTAGCTATATATATTTAGGGTCAATACCATAATTAGTCCTTAATGTTTTTTTATTTTATAATAGTTCGATAATTTTTATTTTTTATTTTATATACTTTACAATTTAATTTTATAATTTTAATTTCTTTTAATCATTATTTATTTGCAATATTATTTTATTATTACTTTTATATTTCAATTATTGCTTCAATTATTATTTTATTATTATCTTAGTCATATAAATATATATAATAAATAATATTTATTTATTTTGTTTTTCTATGAAATAAAAATCTTATTTATGAACTATATATGTTTAAATTTTATTCTATTATTATTTTAAGAAAATATTTTAGTTATTTATTTTTTAATGTTGAAGGAAAGAGCTGTCTTAAAGCAACTAGAAGTCCTTTTCTAAATATTTTTAAATAAATAAATATCTTACTATATTAAAATAAATTTTTTAATTGTTTTAATTATTTATTTATTTTTTTAATATCAAAGAAGAGAGCTGTCTTAAGGCACCTAGAAGTCCTTTTCTTATATTTCTAAATAAATAAATATTTTATTTATAAATATATAAATTAATATATATTTTTTCATAATTATAATTTTAAAATAATAGGATTATAAATTAAATATATTTTGAATTCTTAAATTTCTAATAATAGAGACAATGTATAATTAAAAAGTATCAATTTTGGGCGTTGTAGGGGTGCTAATCCTTCCCTAAACGTAACCGACCACGAATCCCTTTTTATCATTAAAAAGAATGAATTTTTGGTTAAAACGCATATCAGTTTATCTTTTAATCGATGTTTTTTTGAAAAACTCTTTTAAAGGATGATTTTTAGGTATTCGACCTACCTGATCCAAAAGGCCGATGGCGACTCCCAAATTATTTTAAAAAAAACCCATTTATTAACATCACTTTTCCCGCCAAGTAAAAATAATTCGTGTCCGGATGAAAACCGATTACGACAGCTTGGCGACTCCGCTGGGGACTTTCAAGCTTTTAAAATCAATTATAAATTGTCTCTATTAATTATAAATTAAAAAATTTATATATTTAATTTATAATTCTTTCTTTTCAAATTTTTTATATATACTTATTATTTTTATAGTATTTATATTAATATTTCATTTTACTTGCAAGTATTTTATTTCATTATTTATTCTTCTGTCAGAAGTTTGAACATTTCTCCTCACACACAACACTTGCATTGCATAACATAAAAGCTCTATAATTGAGTTTGTCCCTTTTAAGTGGGAGTGAAAGCGACGTCTTCGTGAGAATTTATTCTCCGTGTCAGACCTAGCAAGTAACTTTCGGGGTTCATATGCTCTATATCTTCGTGAGAATTTATTCTCCGTGTCAGGCATAGAGAAGTGTATCCCCTCGAATTGAACTCGATCCACTTAAGTCTGTAATGGACTAGGATTGAGGATTGACAGCGGGGGCATCAACAAAGACAGTTCGAGTACCTTTACTCCTAGAACTGAAACTCTGCATATAATAAACCCTAGAAATTCACCTAATCTAATACAGTACTGAACCTCTATTCATAGGTATACACAAAGGAGAAATAAGCTCTAGCTTTTAATTTATTTAATTTTTTATTATTTTTTTTCTCTCTGAATAAATGCATATGAACTAGAAATCATGCAGTTAGGTTAATTTTTCCAAACAAAGCATGGAACTAGAAAGCATGAGGTTAGGATACATTATATACCTTGATAGATAGAATCTTTCTTGGTACTAACCAATTTGTTTTTTCCCTTCCCATTTTTATAACATTTTGTTTTGCTCTAACTTGTTTATATTGATTTCTTTCGTTTGCATTTCATGATCATAGCATAACCAAAAAGGTGTTGACTTGAAAGACTGTTCATCAAATTGGAAAGAAATCATAAATGGACAAAAAGTTTTATGGTCAAACAAAATATGATGCGGCCAAGGGAAGACATCCTGAGGAAACTCCGATGATGGAAGCGAGCAATGCGCACAGAGATCCTGTTATATTAATACCAAAAGTACTCCACAAAGATTTTTGCCATATTAATACCAAAAGCAGTCTATGGTAAGAGCATCAGTCAGGGCATTCAGAGTGGAGGAGGTTTTTATGAAACTCAAGCATTTTATTTGAAGGACTTGAACGACCAAAACAAGAAATTGAACACAGAAATGAAAACTATGCATGAAGATTTTCAGAAAATCAGTCAAGCTTTTTAAAATACTGGCCTAGGAAGTACCCCAGAAGAGTGGATCACAGGGGTCACCAAGCTGAAAAAGAACTACAACATATATGAAGATCTTGTTCAAGAACTTCTTGGACAGAAAGGTTCTCTTACAAGGGAAAATGAGCAACTCCGAGAAGTGACACAGAAGATGAAAGAGAATGTCATAGAAGAAGTTGCAATCCAGACAAGCAATATGGTTCTTAAATGATAGATTTAGCTGATTTTACAAGGAGATGAAGCAGAACCTTTTGAGCATGAATGGAAACTAATTGGGCTTTGGAAAAGTTAGGAGTAAAAGATATCCTTATATGTAAAGTTTTGTTTGATGTACCGAAACTTTTGTGTTCAATGAAATCTGTTCTAAGATGATCACTCTTGAGTAAACACCTTTTCATACATGCATTTGCATTTTGCATATTTGCATTTTTCATTGTGCATTTATACTCTTATATTTGCTTTTGTACTATACAATTTGCATTGTTACATTCACATATTTACATTTGCATTTTTTTACATTTGCATATTTCCATAATTACATTTTATTTCAAACTATTTTACATACATTCAATCATGACAATGTGGAATAATTCATGGAGAATTCCATGACAGAATCAAAGTGGAGTTAACTTGGTCTTCCTAAAGAAGGATAATAGCCATGAATGAGATTTTAGCAAGGGTTGGTAGAATTGAGAAACTACAAGAGCAATTTATCGAGGCACAACAAAAGATGACTGATCAAGTGAAAAAATTACAAAATGATTCAAAGGAACAACTGACCAAATTGATGGACCTAATGAATATTGTAATCCATGGAGAGAAACCCTTAGAGAATCCTGTTGTGAAAGATTTGAATGGGATTATGAATGATGTAGCTGATACAATGGAAACAAATGACCAAAATTTTGTCGGGGAATGTGGAAATTCGATAAATCTCCAAAAATCGGGTATGACCCCAGATAATGCGACAAAGATCAAGTTGAAGAGAAGCATGGAAAAAATTTCAGTACCATTGAAGAAAGTTAAACAAAGCAAACAGTCACAAGGTCTTCAAGAAAGCAGAGTAAACAATTGTAATATGACAGTGATGTCAGAGGAAATTCTACCCAAGTTTCCTTCAGTTTCATGCAACAAGTTATATCTTGAGTTACTCAAAGCCCAGATTATTACTCCATGTCGAGCTAAGCCTTTGTTGTTTCCATACCCAAGTTGGTATAATGAGAAACTCTCTTGTGATTATCACGCTGGAGCCCAAGGACACTCCATTGAAAAGTGTGGTCGCTTCAAACAACGAGTTCAAGACCTTTTGGTACAGGGAATCATAGAATTGGATGACCAGTCTGTTTTGGTCAAACAATCGAGAATTAAACATCAAAATGGAGTTGGTAGTATCAAAACAAATAAAGTACATGCCGCAGAAAATGAAGAAAACAAAGTACTTGAGCCAAAGATAAAACATTCAATTCTCATTACTTCTCTGATTTTAAATGATAAAAAAGTAAAAGGAGAGGTAATTCGAGACTGGCTCACAGGTTTAAGAATGAATATGAAAGATGAAACTCTGAAGAAACCTCAAACGCATATATCAAATTTTCTGAAGACCAGTGAAAAGAGTCTGGATACAAAGAGTCTGGTGAATATTACTCCAATTACAGCCACAATATGTGTTCAGAATCAGGACAAGGCTGTCATCCTTAGTAAAAGTTGTTCTGAATCCAAAAATGAGCTCAATTACGAGCCAGAGAAGAAAAAGATGATGATGGAAACTGCTCAGAATAAAGTTATGTATCTGAAGGCTTACCTAAAGAAGTTGACACAAAAGATAATCAAGAAATAGGGGGCAAATAAGGAAAATCTTAGGCCAATTACACATCCAACATTATTGGAATGATGGGGTAGGCTAAATAAACAAGTGGAAGTTGTTATCTACCACTATAGTACTTTTCTATTTTCAGCATCCTGTTTAAACTTGTTTTTTGTTCCTTTCTCCTCCTTTTGTGCAATAAATAAATTTGTGTTGCTTATTAAGGTTATGAGCATTCAGTCAATTTTGCAATCTTGCAGTTCTTTGAATATCAACTGGATTAAAATGCTCTTCATGATTAGAGTTATAATCTTTGACAGAATATCAGGATTGAAAACCAGAAAAACAAGGACCATTGACCTTACCTCAGAAGAAATACACCCAAACACTATCCTATTACAAATATGAGATAGCCTACTCCTATTGAAATGAATTACAAAAAGGCTTGGTATTTATATATAGGAGTGTACAATATGGGGCATCATTGGTGTATTACATTACAAAACTTACTAGAGTATTTTTCTATTAATGACATTTGATGATGAACATAATTTTTACAAATAGGTAAATCTAGTTTAAGTCAGTTGCTTGAGAATTGAACTCTAACAAAGAGATTTTCTGAATTCCACCAAAACACTTAGACTATAACAGGTTCTTCTTAACAAGCTTAAGAAATTGGATTTGGATAGCCATGTTATATTATTATATACAATAAAGCTTGAATTGTCCCACTAGAGCAAATGGTTAATCGCCCCGGCTTTATGGATAATATTCAGCCAACCCATTATATTATTATATATAATAAAGCTGTCCCTCTAGAGCAATTGGTTAATAGCCCTGGCTTTATGGATAAGTTTCAATTAACCTGATAAAGGTGATTATATTATTATATACAATAAAGCTGAATTCAGCTAGCCAAAGTGGCAAATGTGTTAACAAATGGACTAAGGGAGTTACGAAACACCTGTTATAGTCAACTTCACACAAGCACTCAGAAATTTCATTTTTAGACCGATTTTTTTGCACTACTTTGATTAGATGAGTCTAAATGAAAGATTCTAGAGAATTGAAATACAAGGATTCTAGAAGGTCTAGTGATTGGCAATCCTAGTTGCGTCATTTTGTACGCATCCGGTTAAAATACCAAGTCCTCAAAGTGAGACATGTTACAAAGTTCACAAAGAGCGAGAGATGAGTGGCATCTTAAATAGATGTAACCATAGAAAATAGGAAGGCCATCCTGAAACCAAACCAAATCTTGATACTTGTCAAAGAATTATAATTCTCAAACATTACAGAGTTGTTGATTCTTTTGATATTCTTTGAATTCATGCTTATGATTTGATTTTATTGTGAACCTGAGAAGGGCATTACTTTTCAAAATTCTTTCATTCTTCAATAAAGAAAGGAGAAAAAACATTTTAAAACAGGACAGTCTCAAATGAGGAAGGTCCTTGAAACAACTGTTGCTTATTCTACCTCTGTTGTAGAAAAAGAATGAACGAGGCCAGAATAATGAAGCACTTCACATTTTTAAAGGCAAGTGGTCCAAGAAGCCAGAAAGTCTGGAGAATTGAACTTGTGACACTCTCCTATGACATTATTAGTAGCTCATCAAGAAAGATTATCGTTTATCCCATGCTGAGGACGATAAGCATCACCAGACAAATTATTTTCCCCAGCCATCAATTCATGTTCTCTAGAAGATTACATCATAGAACCATGAACAAGTCACTAACTGCACTCTGGTTATACCATGATGTTGGCTCAAGTCTTGATACATCATTTCTATTTCTTCTATGCGGATCACTTTCTTTGTCAAGATGATATCCATTATGTCCTTCAGAAGATTGCTGAATTTGAATTTAAGGACTTATGGCACAGAATAAGACATTGGAACAAATTCTACATTTGTATGCCGTACAGGATTCCAAAAGTTGAGATAACCAGATTTACCATCAACTAAACCTTTCCAGGGTTAGGGAAGAGTATGATATGGCAGTGTGTATTTTAGAGCAGCAGAAGAGATAGTTGTCGTAGCAGTCATTGCAAGAAAATGCACCAACAAAAATCTTCTATTTTATCCTGTTGATGTTTATTTCTTCCAATAAGGTTGTTACGCTGGATGCCACCGACAACAAGGTCGAATTTGAAAAATCTACTCATCAATTGCTCCAATTGATCATCATTCAGTTCTTACACATCTGTTTTCAAAGATATGCCAAGACAATAGAAGGCAATCTCTGCATCACTGATTCCAGAGAAAAGAGACAGGACATTGATATCCTAGGGGAACATGTTTTTAACAGATCCTCCTCCTCGTATATGGTTTTTAGGGAAACCTAGAAGCATTTCCACCTCATCAGATTCAAGTGGAACAATTTTATTCTTTTCAACCCATACCAGATTCCATTTTGAGCACTCATCAAGAACATACTTCTGGACACTCGAAGGTGGCTCATTGTCATAAGCTTCAAGAGCCTTACAGGTCCTTTCTGTCAATTTGGCACTTCCTGTACATGTTTATAAACAGTTCAAATTTGTTCTTGGATCCCAGGAAGGCCATCATTTATTTGTCAATGGAAAAACATCAGCACATGGAGGAAGCAGAATAAGAGAAAATATGTTCTCAATTGGCATAATTATGAATATAGCCCTTTTCAGTGTAGTAGCATGAAAATGCTTCGAATATGCAAATTCTGGCTCAACATCGAATAAGTACTATGATATTCCAGTCCAAACATAAATTGGAACAAGTGCCATGTGCTCATAGTAGAAATAAGAAGACCCAATAGCATCTTCTGGAAGTGTTCTTTGAGTTATCTGATCTGATTTGGTATGAACCCCAAAAACCAATCATTAGATTTGAAAAATGAATGTGCTCATAGTAGAAATAAGAAGACCCAATAGCATCTTCTAGAAGTGTTCTTTGAGTTATCTGATCTGATTTGGTATGAACCCAAAAAACCAATCATTGGATTTGAAAGATGAATTTGCTCAGAGTAGAAATAAGAAGACCCAATAGCATCTTCTGGAAGTGTTCTTTGAGTTATCTGATCTGGTTTGGTATGAATCACAAAAACCAATCATTGGATTTGAAAGATGAATTTGCTCATAGTAGAAATAAGAAGACCCAATAGCATCTTCTGGAAGTGTTCTTTGAGTTATCTGATCTGGTTTGGTATGAACCCCAAAAACTAATCATTAGATTTGAAAGATGAATTTGCTCATGGTAGAAATAAGGAGGCCCAATAGTATCTTCTGGAAGTGTTCTTTGAGTTATCTGATCTGGTTCGGTAGGAACCACAGAACCAATCATTGGAATTAAAAGATGAACTGCATGATCGTCTTCATTAAGAAGCTTCTTTTCAAGCTTCTTCTGCTTATTCCTTTCCCAAAAATCATAGCTCGAGTTTTGCCTTTTCTTGTAATTGGGATCATTACATAATGGCTTCCTATCTTCTACCAGAAGAAGTGTGTCAGTAGCCTTAACCAGTTGATCAGCACATATAAAATCTGTCAATTCTGCAATTGATGAATCTGAACCACATCTCTTCATGGCTATTAAAGCCTCAGCCTCTGAGAATCCCATTTTTATCAAGTATAACAGTTTACTTTCCTCATCAGAATTAGAATTCAGGATTTCCTCGATATCAGAAGAACTATCAATATCTGTGAAATCATCCTGAAAGATCGCTTCATAATCAGATGAGTTGTTATCATAATCAACATGTTGCATGGGTGTGGATTTTTGATGAGCCTGTATCATTGTATATGTAGTCTTGTTATTGTATCAGATTATTGTTCGCATAAATTGGTTTATCTCCCACAGAAAAGTATATTTCAGAGATGACCTTCACTGAAAGATGATAAGCCACTGTGTCAGCCTGGAACAGATTACCAAGCTATTTATATTACTCTGTCTGACTAAATCCCTCCAGATACAGAAAATGGTCACCTCATTCAGAAGACACATATCTTAGACATTTTTGTCAGAATGATTGAGTACTTCTTAAGTTTGTAACAATATGAAGAGAATTTCTCCAGTTACTTGACAATACTACTGTTTAGTGACACCAGAATGAGAGTATTCAAGATAAATAGATTTGGGGCATGAATAAAGCCACAAGTACCTACAATAGTTCATTGTCAAAATTGGACCTCGTGGGGATCATGATATTTCAGTTAAACATACATTGAGAGTTGAATCAGAAGCAGATATTGGGGCAGACTGAAAGCCCATTTCAATTAGAATCAGAAATATTGATGTATTCTGAACATTTATATCAGCAAAATGTTGGGGCATGCTAAAAAACCTTTCAATCAGAATGAAGAATGTTGAGGTATTTTTTGTATTAGCCAATATTGGGGCATGTTGAAAGCCCATATTATCCTATGTCAAGATCATTGACTCGAACAAATATTTCCAATGAGACATAAAGATATGAAGAATGAAAATGGTGAAACAATGACAGTGTAGTTGACTATACATAATTGCTTCGTTCATCAAGCAGTTATATTATGATCATGTTGTTGAACAAATATCTACTCAGCAAGTATGGTTTCAAATACCCAATCTTCTTAAACCATGTGTCACATGACAGTGTGTTCTTTAATAAACTACATCATGATTGCATGGATAAAGATGGTCCCCAGGCAGACTACTCGATCTAGAGTTCAGTTCCTCAAAATCTCGGCTTTGAATTTTGTATTCTGTGTGTCGGTAATAATTGGAAATATTTCTTTGAGATTCCTGGCAGTTAGTTTCAACCATACTGTTAGAATTATGAATCTGTTTTTCACATCAGTTTTTGCTTACTTGATGACATTGAAAAGGGAGACTCGACTCTCACTTATATTACTGTTATTCCCGTTGTTATTGGGATCATCATTGCTAGCCAGGGTGAACTGAGTTTTCATCTATTTTGGTTTTATCATTTGTGTTTCATCCCCAGCTGCAAAAATTCCACGGATATCTTTCTGTACATTGATCCTATAGCTGAAGTGTTTCTACTTTCTACAATGCTCATTATGAAAGAAAGCATGATCAGTATCACATTTGCCTTTTCCAGAGATGATATCAAGATTTGTTGGTATCTCCTATTCAATTCGACACCATCACATTTTGTGAATTTGACCAACTTTTTGGTCATACCAACATTACACTTGAATTCCTATTAAGTTTTGTTCTCAAGTGGTCTTGTGACGTCATTCAAAAACTTTGAACAATAGGTAAAGAGCTTCAATAATTGAGAAATCTTGGCAGAAGCCACAGAAAAAGACGAATGTGTTGTCAAACGCTTTACGAACGTCTGAGCAGAAGCCACAGAAAAGGACGAATGTGTTGTCAAACGCTTTACGAACGTCTGAGCAGAAACCACAGGAAAGGATGAATGTGTTGTCAAATGTTTTACGAACATCTGAGCAGAAACCACAGGAAAGGATGAATGTGTTGTCAAATGTTTTACGAACATCTGAGCAGAAGCCACAGGAAAGGATGAATGCGCTGTCAAATGTTTTACGAACCTGCTATTCTGATGCTGAGCCAATGTTACGATCATATGGTTTCCATTTATTGATCCAAGATGAAATCTGTCTTCTTCAACCCCAAGATTAGAAGTGAGATATAATGAAGATTTCTTTCCACAGAACGGAAGCAGAAATTTTAAAAACAAGAAACTAGTGGAGCCAACTATGGTTGAACGACAGGTTGTTGTTAAGCATCTCGACATGATATGGTCCAAGTTGCTTTATTCGAGATCTGATTATATGTGGAGACATGAAATTTTTTTTTGAATAAATCTTCCTTATGATGTGTTTCAAGAGTTAAATTAGAACAGACTCTACTCTCCTAATTAATCCCTGCCGAGTTAGGCATATCTACATCTACACTCTTCAAAGATGATAGATTCACTCTTCAAAGATGACAGATTCTCTTTTCAAAGATGAAAGCTTTATTGGATTTCTGCACAACTCCAAGCAAAGAAAGTTGGTTTTATCCAAGACAAAATGGGGCATCAAGGTCATAGTTCTGACTACGACAAGAGTTCCACAAATGAAACAATTCTTCTGAGACTTTCATAAAGCAAAGAAGACATAAAGATACAAGTTGATCAGATGGTTCTTCAGAAATGCAAGTTTGATAGCATAAGTTGCTACACTGATATCCAGAGGTGACCCTGGCAATAAATGATGAAGTGGAGGAAGACCTAGTTCACCACTTTGAAGTCAAATGAAGATTGCATCAACATTCATGCATTCATAAGAACATCATTTGCACAATAGATAATGCATTTCATTGATACATCTGAGTGCATTCAAACATAAGGCTTTGCAGATCTTCATATGAAAAAAAAAAGATTCATGATGAACAATACCTTACAAGAAGAAGGTAGAATTCAAAACCTCGAATACAGGAATCATACCAACATCTGAAGAATAGATGGACGTAATCCACAAAAACAGCCCAATCATCATGATATTTTGAAAAATAATGAGAAAATGATTTCCATAGTTTCTCATTTTATCTTTTCGAAAATGAAATTGTTGAAAAGTAAGAAAACGATTTTCTTAGTTTTTTACTTAGTAAACTATTTCCAGCAACATTATCTTGAGATTGAGGCATATTACCCAATCAACATTTTATTTTGAAAAATAATGAGAAAACGATTTTCATAGTTTCTCATTCAATCTTTTCTGAAAATGAAATTGTTGAAAAGTAAGAAAACGATTTCCATAGTATCTTACTTAGTAAACCATTTCCCACATCCATAAGACCTACAGTGCAGGATGTTTTCAAATAAAATTTATCTCACTTGAGATTGTTTTTCTTAAAACAAATTTGTCTCGCTTGAGACAGTTTCACTCGAAACAGAACCTTATCTCACTTGAGATTGTTTTTCTTAAAACAAATTTTGTCTCGCTTGAGACAGTTTCACTTGAAACGAAAATTTATCTCACTTGAGATTGTTTTTCTTAAAACAAAGATTTGTCTCGCTTGAGACAGTTATTTTGAGTTATTTTGAAATGGGGCGTGTTACCCAATCAACAAGTTATTTTGAAAAAGAATGAGAAAACGATTCTCCATAGTTTCTCATTCAATCTTTTCTGAAAATGAAATTGTTAAATAGTAAGAAAACGATTTCCATAGTTTCTTACTTAGTAAACTATTTCCCATATCTGTAAGTTCTGCAGTGCATGATGTTTCCAAAAAGCCTTCGGGAGCTTTTTGATGTTTTCAAAGCCTTAGGGTCATCTGTAAGTCCTGCATTGCATGATGTTTCCAAAAAGCCTTCGGGAGCTTTTTGATGTTTTCAAAGCCTTAGGGTCATTTATAAATCCTACAGTGCATGATGTTTCCAAAAAGCCTTCGGGAGCTTTTTAATATTTTCAAAACCTTCGGGTCATCAGCATTACCAGGTAGAGTTCATAATGAGAAGAACTCATCTGAAGAAGGAAGAAGAAATTCATAATGAGAAGAGCTTGTTCAAACTTTTGCTCAAATTCATCACTTGATGGATCAACATTTCCAGAAGTGTTCATAATGAGAAGAACTCATCTGAAGAAAGAAGAAGAAGTTCATAATGAGAAGAACTTGTTCAACCTTTTGCTCAAATTCATCACTTGATGGATCAACATTTCCAGAAGTGTTCATAATGAGAAGAACTCATCTGAAGAAAGAAGAAGAAGTTCATAATGAGAAGAACTTGTTTAACATTTTGCTCTAATTCATCACTTGATGGATCAACATTTCCAGAAGTGTTCATAATGAGAAGAACCCATCTGAAGAAGGAAGAAGAAGTTCATAATGAGAAGAACTTGTTTAACCTTTTGCTCTAATTCATCACTTGATAGATCAACATTTCCAGAGAAAGTTCATAATGAGAAGAACTTATCTGAAGAGGAAGAAGAAATTCATAATGAGAAGAATTTGTTCAACCTTTTGCCTGAATTCATCACTTGATGAATTAACTTTTCCAGAGAAAGTTCATAATGAGAAGAACTTATCTGAAGATGAAGAAGAAGTTCATAATAAGAAGAATTTGTTCAACCTTTGTTTGACTCTATCACAGAATGAGATAGATCAACATCAACATTTCCAGAAGTGTTCATAATGAGAAGAACTCATCTTAAGAAAGAAAAGAAATTCATAATGAGAAGAATTTGTTCAACCTTGCCTTAATTTATCACATATGAATTTGAATCAATGACACCTCTTTCAAGGATCAGCATTTTCAGAAAAAGTTCATGATTAGAAGAACTTGTTCAAACCTTTTGCTAGATTACATCACAGAAGGAGATGAATTGTCATCCCCAGTGAAAGAGTTCATAATGAGAAGAATTTGTTCAACATTGCCCTCTTAATTAAGAGAAATCAACTGAATAAAAATTTGTTGTCTTTTCGTCTTTGCCCTATTCTTGTTAACACAAGAATGGGCAAAAAGGGGCAGCTGAAGACACTAAATTTTTATCCCGGTTCTATTATTTTTATTATAATAATTATAATTATAATTATTTTATTATTATTATTAAATAATTTTATTTATTTTACAGGCCCAAATATTAAATCACAAGGCCCAATTACAAGACCCAAATATATAACCCTAATATTAATTAGGGTTTATATCCCAGCCGCCTCCTCCTCAACTATTCAGTTACTGCTGACACCTCCAACGCCAAGTGACCCAACCAGAAGCTGCCGACTCCTTGCTGCCACGACACCACCATCGTCGAAGTCTCCAGAACTGCCACGAAGCCACACACGTCGCTGCTCTAGGGGTGAGTCACCATAATAGTTTGATGACTCACTAAAGCTTCCCCCTTTGGACTGGTCCGAGCCGAACACTGTGGTGGCTATAAAAGCCACCACCCAAACCTGCAAAGAGGGAGCAACCGAGAGATACCGAGCAAAATAGAAAAAAAAGCCAAACACAGAGAACAACAACAGAGAGAGGAACCCAAGAGCAAGCAAACAACCAACAGAGCATAACGAAACAACCACCAACAACAAAAATAAAAGAGAAGAGAAGAGAGGAACTTACTCTGTCGCCGGAAAGCTCCAAACGTCGCCAGAGAACCAAAACGCCGAAGGTGAAAATCGTAGATTTATGATATATTATGGGGTTTTCGGTTAAAATAACCTTAGATCGGGCCTTAGGACGTTTAGAGCTCTGTTTTGGGGTATTTTGGGGTTTTTCAGCCATCGTCAACGGAAGGCCGGCGGTGGTCGACGGTGCCGGAGCACGGCTTCCGACCGATGGTATCCTTCTCTGTTTTAGAGAGAAGGCAGAGCTTCTCTCTCATAGAGAGAGAAGCTGAAATGGAAAAATGAAAGAAATGGCTCAAGGGAGCCGGTTTTTAGGCTATTTATACCCTCATCAAAACGGCGTCGTTTTGATGAGGGGTCTGGATGTAATTTCAAAATAGTTAAACTACACGCACAATCACCTGAAGTTTATAAACTTCCATTTTAGCCACTGAAATCAATTTATGAACATATTAATATTATATTTGAATTTTATTTTATCATATTTTAGTCTATACCATTATACATATATTTTTAGATTAAATACTAGATTTAGTCCCTCATGTTTTGATAAATTTCAGTTTAAATTCTCAATAATTAATAAGGCTAAATTACATTATTAGCACTTATATTTTTTTTGAGTTAAAGCTTTTAAATTTTAATTAAGTTTTATTTTAATCACATATTAGTAATTAGGGGCTAATTACACTATTAGTAATTATAATTTTATAATAATTTGAATTATGTTCATTAATTTTTGATATTTTACATTTTATTCCTATTGTTTTAATTTTTATTTGTTTTAGTCACTTTTAAATTACAATTTTAATTTTTTATTACACTATATGTTCCAATACTTTAAATTATAGTTACTTATATACCTTTCCTTAAATAACGTATTAATTTTAAAATAGTTGTAGTTGAAAAAGTGCTTTTGTTTTATTATAAGACTTTTGATGTTGATTAAATGGAAAAGTATACTTACCCTCAATCGTGTAAACCAAATCTCTGCTTTTGCATTGAATTATTTTAGCTATATATATTTAGGGCCAATACCATAATTAGTCCTTAATGTTTTTTTATTTTAAAATAGTTCGATATTTTTTTTATATACTTTACAATTTAATTTTATAATTTTAATTTCTTTTAATCATTATTTATTTGCAATATTATTTTATTATTACTTTTATATTTTAATTATTGCTTTAATTATTATTTTATTATTATCTTAGTCATATAAATATATATAATAAATAATATTTATTTATTTTGTTTTTCTATGAAATAAAAATCTTATTTATGAACTATATATGTTTAAATTTTATTCTATTATTATTTTAAGAAAATATTTTAGTTATTTATTTTTTAATGTTGAAGGAAAGAGTTGTCTTAAAGCAACTAGAAGCCCTTTTCTAAATATTTTTAAAAAAATAAATATCTTACTATATTAAAATAAATTTTTTAATTGTTTTAATTAATTATTTATTTTTTTAATATCAAAGAAGAGAGTTGTCTTAAGGCACCTAGAAGTTCTTTTCTTATATTTCTAAATAAATAAATATTTTATTTATAAATATATAAATTAATATATATTTTTCATAATTATAATTTTAAAATAATAGGATTATAAATTAAATATATTTTGAATTCTTAAATTTCTAATAATAGAGACAATGTATAATTAAAAAGTACCAATTTTGGGCGTTGTAGGGGTGCTAATCCTTCCCTAAACGTAACCGACCACGAATCCCTTTTTATCATTAAAAAGAATGAATTTTTGGTTAAAACGCAGATCAGTTTATCTTTTAATCGATGTTTTCTGAAAAACTCTTTTAAAGGATGATTTTTAGGTATTCGACCTACCTGATCCAAAAGGCCGATGGCGACTCCCAAATTATTTATAAAAAAACCATTTATTAACATCATTTTCCCGCCAAGTAAAAAAAATCCGTGTCCGAACGAAAACCGGTTACTACACACTCTACATCCCGCCAATGCACATTAGTAGGATCTTGTAGAAATTGGGCAACTTTATTAATGACAAAGGAAATATCAGGTCACGTGTGACAAACATATTGAAGTGATCCTACAACGCTCCTGTACTGCCTCATTGCACTTGTGGCTTTTTTACAATAGTTCTGTAACAAATTTCTTTTGCGTGAGGAACTGACCCTGGATAGTTTTGTGAGCTTCAATACCTAGAATGAAAGTTATCTCTCCTAAATCTTTTAAGGAGAACTTTTCACGAAGCTTACAAATCACCAAGTCTATTTCTACCTTCCAACTACTAGTTACCATAATATCATCCACATACACCATGGTGTACGTGACGTGTCCACCAGTCCTATATATAAACAAGGATGAATAAGTTCTCGATGAAAAAAAATCCAAGACAATTAAGAAACTTCTCTAGCTTTAGAAACCAATTCCTGGGTGTTTGTCTGAGACTGTACAATGCCTTCTTTAGCTTACATGCTAGTACTACACCGTTGGATGAATATTCCTCGAACCCAGGAACTTGCTGTATATACACATCTTCACTACGGACTCTCTTTATGAAGGCATTGTTCACATCAACTTGTCTTATTTGCTATTTACAATTAACAACCAAGTAAAACAAAATGTTCACAGTAGTGAAGCGAACAACGAAACTGAAGGTGTCCATGAAATCATAGCCTGGTATTTAAGAACACCCTTGGGCTACAAGCCTAGCTTTTAGCCTTTCTATTGATCCATCAGCATTTTCTTGACTTTCAAGAGTCATTTACACCCAATGACCTTCCTCCTAGTAGGTAACTCTACTATTTCTCATGTGTTGTTACTTAAGAGGGCATTGTATTCATTCATGACATCTGTTTGTCAATCATCATGACCAAGGGCAACATGAATGTCTAGAGGAACTTCTTTGCCTTGAACAACTTATTCTTTTGGTTTGAAAATGCCATGCTTACTTCAAGTAGTCATAGTATGTGTATTACCTAGATGATTAGATTGAACAAGTTCATAAATTGGATCTTGTGAGAGTGCAGGTGTAACACCCTACACCAGTACGACACACAGTCGACAGATGAGAGTTCCACACGAAATCACTGGAGAGGTTAACAAAAAATTTTCTTTGATATACTCAATGGAAAACATACATTTGAAAATGCTCATAATAAAATAAACATTAACCTTTGTACAAATAAGTTTACAATCGGGAGCTTTCCAAAATAAATATTTTCAAAATATACAGTCATTCATTTAAAACAAATGAAGACTCGATTTTACAAAATATGGTTACAAATATACATGTCCTCTAAGAAGAAATCGAGACATACTCTACTCTGAATGTTGGTCTGGATTTACTCTACACAAAAACTCTTCAACTGCTCCACCTATGTATCTGCGTAAGGAAACAAATTTCAAACGCTAAGCTAACTAGCCCAGTGCCACACTAACAACTAAAACATACTAAAAATGAGTTCATTTATATGCTCAACAACTGATAAATAATATAGTGAATATACTCACATACTCACTCTCTACTCTATGACAGACATCATGGTACGACTAAGGGATTTCTGCATCTTGAAGCTCATACACCCTCTAGTCTACAGAGGATGAGGCTCGAAATCTCTACATCGGACACAACACCCTCGACTAGCCTACCCCTTGCGAGTGTTAGACCTTGCACCCTAGCTAGTCATTTTAAAGTGCCTTTCGCACTCCCTAAGGATATATGGATTGATTCTATACATTTGACACCCTTAACTTTACTAAAGGAACTAGGGTGTCCGAATTGTTTCCTAGGCATCAAGCAAGGCTAGTTTTATGTCATCATAATTAATATTGTTCCTATGTATAATTAAGCATTATTGTCGTTTCCACTTGTATTCTTATTTGAAAGTAATTATAGTTTTTTGGGAAATCTCACTTGCTTCTAAAATTTACTCTTGATTTAAAGCCCAAAGTTTTGCTTGGTATCGATATTGGCCTTACAGTATCGATACCCCCACTTAAGTATCGATACCCTACCTGAGGTATCGATAAAGCAACACAAAATTCTCTTGAATAAAAAGAGGAAGTATCTATACTTTGACCCTGGTTATCAATAATCCCTAGAGTACCGATACCAAAATGGCATTATGGGATATGGGTCTCGATACCAAGCACCCCAGCCTCGATACCGAACCCTCAGTATCGATATTTAATCAAGGGGTATCAATATTGCACTCATAAACTTCATAATTTTTATGCCTGAAACATGAGCAGTATCAGTACTGATCCCTCCAGTATCGATACTTACCAAGAAAATGCCCTGTTTGGGTACTTAAACTCACTCATAAATCTAACTTGAGGTTCCCAATTGTTCTTGAGTTTTATGTGATTAAGTAGTGTAATACCCCAAATTTTAGTCAATGAATAAAATGTAATTTTTGAAAGTTTGGTGGCTAAAGCATAAACTTTATGAAAGGTCAGTGACCACAAATATAATTTTGAAAAATTATATATTTTAGCCCGCAAATGTATTAGTGTAAGAAAGAAAAGTAATAGTCTAAGCTTTAAGATAATTAAAGATGTACGAACGGAATTATCCTATCCATGATTTGAATTTAGCAGTTGTAGTATTTGCTTTAAAAAAATTTGGTGTCACTACTTATGGTGAGTGACTTTATATTTATATAAGTCATAAAAGTTTGAAGTATCCGCTACCTCAGAAAGAATTGAATCTAAGGCAAAGAGGATAGAATGAGCTTTTAAAAGATGTTGATGTGATTATTGATTATCATTTTGGGAAAGCTATTGGATAGTTGACGCAGTTAGTCGAAAGATCTTCTCTGTTTTAAAGCTTTAGATGCTTGATTTTCAAAGAAGAATGATGGTGCACTTGTTGCAGAGTTAAGATTGAGACTTGTATTGTCAAATTGGATTAAATACCTTCAAAGAAAAGATAAAAAAATATTCAAAAAAGATTGAACAAGAGAAGAAATGAGATCGAATATCAAGGAGGTGATAATATTTCTCAAAGTTTCACCTTAGAAAAAATGTTCTAAGATTCTAGTGTAAAGGAAAGTTAAGTACAAGATTCATTGGCCCGTATGAGATTATAAAGAGAGTTGGACCGGAAGCTTACCAGTTAGCATTGCTTCAGGAAATGGACAAAATTCATAATTTGTTTCATATATCGACGCTTCGAAAAATCGATTGGATTCTTCACATATGATTACACTAGTCGAAATCGAGATACAACCAAATTTATTATATGAAAAGGAACTAGTAAATATTTTAGCACACAGAGTCAAAGAGCTGAGAAATAAGATGATTCTGGTAGTAAAAGTTCTTTGGCAGAATCTTAAAATTGAAGAAGCGACATAGGAACGAGAGAAAATCATGAAAACATAATTTATTCATCTTTTTACATCAAATATATAAATACGTATGGAAAATTCGAGGAAAATTTTTTAAGGGGGAGAATTGTAATACCCCAAATTTTGGTCAGTGACTAAAACATAAATTTTAAAAGTTTGGTGGCTAAAGTATAAATCTGTGAAAGTTCAGTGACCAAAAAAGTAATTTTAAAAATTTATATATTTTAGCCCCTAAATGTTGTGGGAATCAGATTTTTGGTACGAGATTTGTATTAAAAGTTATAAAGCGATAAAGTTTGATATATAAATTAGGTAATCGGATCAAATAAGAATTTCACAAAAATTTGAAGGATGCTAAATAAAGGTTGGAAATATTATTTCTATACTTTATGTCAGTGAAATTTAGCAGGGATAAGTTGAATTTAATTTAATTTGTTGGATTTGGTCGAACAAAGGAAATTTAATGACTAAAATGTGATTTTTGAAAATTACATGGCTAAAGTAGAAAGTCAACTTCAAGTTGGTTTATCTTTGACTATGATATATTTTAATGGAGTATATTTTAAAGGTATTTGGTAATTATCATGATTCATTAATGGCAATTTTAAAATTTCTCATTAATTGAATTTTAAATTCTTTCATATTATAAAGGTGCCAAGTGTTTTAAGTGACAATTACATGAAAAAAGAAGAAATTTTCAACCATCTTCCCAAGCATTTTCCGTGAACTCCATAACTCAAGAGGTGAGAATTTTCAAATTTATTTTTAGGCTTATTCGATTGATTTTTGGGTTTAGTTATTGGATATAGAATTAATCCTCTTGAAATTCTCTATCATTTGGTATAAAAATTACATGGAAATCATGCTTAGATGTTGAGATTTATGAATTGGGTGGTTGAATAACATGTTTGATTTGGAAGATTTGATGGAAGATTTTTATGTTATTGAAGTTGTTGAATAATTCTAAAGCATGGGTGATGATTAAAATAAAGTGTAGAAGCTTAAATCAAGTTAGGCCATGGTTAGGGTTTATAGAGTTTGATTGAATTTTGATTTAATTTGATGTTGTGATGATTGAAATAGCATGAATTTGATGCAAGGAAGTTGAATTCATTCTTGAAATTGAATGGAAATCAAGCCCTAGATGCTTGGGACATTTGACCATAAGGGGAAATTTAGGGGGGAAATATTAAAAAAAATTCTATGATTTAGAATTGATATTAGATGTGTCTTAAAGCTTTGGAGATCAATTTGGAAGCTTGAAATAGAAAAGGGCTATTTTACAAGTTTTAAAAATTATGGGACATTATTGCACAATTGTGTTACTTGGGGGTGTTCAGTGTTGAATTTTGATATTGAAATGCTGGAATTTTAAGTTAGATTAATGATTGAGGGTCAAAGTTCAAATTTGGATAAGTATGGTGTTGGAATTCGAATAGTCTCAATAATTGGGACTTAATGGTGAGTTTTTAAAAGTGATGGTATTATTTTGTTGAGAAAATTACAATGCTGAAAATTTTATTAGCATGCTGATTTTTAGAGTTTAAATATTAGTTTGGGATCAAATTGCAAGTTTATTAAAGTATGTGGTTGAATTCGAAAAGTCTAAGGAAATAGAGGATAAAATTGCAAGCTTTTGAATGTTGGGGTATTGAATTGAGTATATTATCAAGGTGGTGGAATTTTTTAGTAAATTACGTGAAATGATCATAATGGTAAAGAATCATTATGAATTAAATGAAATGGTTTATTTGAATTCTAATAAGAATTCATAACTAGTAACTTGAATGCAAAGTTAGTAAAAGTTGAAGGGGTTGATGATGAAAATAAATATTTATGGAATCGAATGAGTATTTTGAGAATTTTGAAATTTATGATGAAAATACGATTTAGTTTTATATATCAAATTTATTTCTATAGACTTTTATATTATTAAGTTTAGATTATGTTAGTACGATACTAACATATAGTTTGAATATTTTATGTTATTATATGACGTTGCCATACTACAATAAATCTAGTGATCCAAGTGACTCGAAATGGAAGGAAAAAGTGCGGGATTGAGAGGATTATCATAGAAAATGTTCGATAGTGAGGCAAAAATAAGTGTATATTTAATTTATATTTATGTTATTGAACAAACATTGGCTTACGATGAGCCAGCAACGGAGTTACTATGGTAAGAAATGATTCCTAAATATTATGAGATTTGTAATTCATGTATAAATGTTCATTTGGTAAGCTAATAAAATTATAGAATAAGCTAAGGATATTAATTACGGAAAGTTGCCTATAAATTATGATTTTAATAGTAAGTTTAGAAAATCACTATAAATTATGCAAACGTGATTAAAGGATGATCTCTATACCATTGGATTTGTATATTAGTATAGTTTCGTTTAAAACAAACGGATATTGATTTTGAGGTGTCTAATAAATATATAATTTTTAATCGAGGATAGATCATAAAACATGGCAACAGATTTTGCTCAAAACAGTTTCTATAAGTCAAATTTGAAAAATCCCTATAAATTGTACAAGTTGAACTAGAAGAAGTTCCTTATATTTGGTTAGATTCGTATTCGAGTCTAGTTTCCAGTGGTATAAACGGAAATTTTTAAATATGTAGATTAATACAGAATACTACTTCTTTGAAGGTAGTGCAAAATGTCAGAGTATAAAATTTTGATAAATTATGTAGTTGAAGTAATTGAAAGCAAAGAGTTAAATCTAAAGTTTAGTGAGGCTTATATTTTGACTTATAAATAAAGTATCAAAGTAAGTGCAATTTATTTATTTAATTGTTTTGATTGAGGACGACTTGTGATAATTCAACCTCATATTATTTAAAGTATTTTTCTAGTTTAAATATGGCTTATTTCCATGATGTTTGTATAAAGTTTTATGGATGATTTGGGGTATGAACTACCAACGTTCTATTTTGACGATAATAAAGTAAAAATGATTATAAATTTGAAATATTGATGAAACGAATAAAATATGATCTGAAAGCACATTGTATGTTGCATTGAAAATTGTACGTACAATTGGCATGCCATGAGGTAGAGTGATTCTAATTATGATATGGTACATTTGTGTACATTATGAGGACACCGTTGGTGCAAATGATATAAATGCACTTGGAATGCGTATTCTGATTACGATGATAGCACCGTGAAGTGCTTATTGCACACACTTATCTGACTCACGTACCTTGTATTCTCTTACATATACATTGGGCTATGAAAGTAAATGTGGAAGTTATGACAAGTATATGAAAGAAAAGAATATGAAAATGAAATGAAAGTTATGACATATGTACAAATGAAAAGAATATGAAATGCTTGCTATATTTGATGTTGATTTACATGATTTTTTTTATAAAACCATAAGATGATGATTTTCAAGTTTTCAAGAGGAACACATCTTGAATAGTTCGGTTTGAAAGTTTTAATATTTTTGTTTAAATTACATATTTATGTTTATAATACTTTATCTCGCTTTAGTTATGTTACTGCCTCACTAAGTTTTACTTAGCGCCTGATGATTTTCATGCGTAGGTTCGGATAGAGAAAGGAACATGAAGTAAGGAGCCTCTTGAGCATCTTTCCAGAAAATCATGCCTAATATTAGTATCAGTAAGACATCTTATCTTTGACTTATTAGTGGCATGCATATTATATTTGTATGTTGCTTTATCGGATTTGTTTTTAAATGACCTTTAATAGTAATTTAGGACCATTTATTTTGGTTAGTCTATTTATATTCGTATCTATGAATAAATAGTAAATGATTTCCCAATTAAGCAGTTTTAAATAGTTTATGAAACATCACTAAACTGCCTAAAACTAGATTCGTTTTGAATGATTAAATGTTATTTTATGATTTTACGCGATTAATGAAATAATTTTAAAGTTGATAAAGGAATATAAATAAAGAAAAAAATGAAACAAAATTTTAAGTATTAGTGATCAACGGATGTGTATAGTGTTGATATAACATCTTTAACTTATATCTTGAGACACATATGGGTTATGGGTGTTACAAGTAGGGTCATAAATAAGGCTTCAAACATGCTTTTAACATGAAACATATATTCTACCATGAACATGCTCATAAAGCTCTAGTTATTAATTTTCATGCTATGATACACTTCTAACGACTCACTTAAAAGTATGGAGGAGTTGTCAATGTGGTTACCTTGAATTTCTTAGCTAATGACAATGCTCCTAATTCACTCAAGTGGTGTTTTCTTCTTTCCCTTAGCTTTTGAATTTTCTCCTACTTTCTCTAAACAAAATTAAGAAAAGGGATTACTAGCTTAGCTAGAGTCTTGAGTTGGGGTTTAAAACACTTCTACAACTTGAATCTTATTAAAAACGGGTTAGAATCTAAAGATTCTCATAAACCCCTCAAAAACCCATTTTAGAAACTATGGTTAAAATCTTACAATGTGGAGCTTAAATTGAAGTTAGAAGAATGAAGATTAATAATCTTACCTTGGATTAACCAAATTCGATTTGTAATGCTTGGAAATCTTGTTTTTGGAAGGGAAAAGGAAGAGAAAATGATGAAAGGAAGAAGAATGAGGTTTGGTGGGATATTTGGGGAGTGGTTCACGTAAACAAAATAAAATAAGGGGAGTTTTTAGCTTTCAAATAAAAATGGGTAAATTATACTTTTAGCCCCTTTACTCTAAAATCAAACAATGTCACCCTTAACCCTTGGGCCCAACTCAAGCCCACTCCCAAATTAGCTAAGTCCAAATATTTTATTGGGTTCTTTGGTTCGGTTTATAGGTCTAAGGTTGACCCGAACAACTAACCCGGGTTTCGGGACGTTACAATAGGATCAGTAGCTTGCAATGCATTACTTGTTTGCTCTTCAAGAGGAGTCGGGGATTGACTTGCAACTTCTGAGGACTGATTGATTGAAGTCACAACATGATTATCCTGCTCGAATGCACTAGCGATAGGCTGTGCTTCCTCATTATGACAATGAATAGAAGGAGCGATCTCAACTGGATCATCACGAACAACAAGCAAGGGATTCGATTGAACACCCCAGGTAGAGTTTTATATGTGCTTTTAACCTTACGGGCAAAGCGAAAAACATCTTCAATAAATATAACACTCCTCGAAACAAAAATCTTGCGTTACAAAAAGCGATGCTATATAAAGACCAACAGAAGGAGGAGTTAACAACTACTCTTCAGTTACAACAACCAATGCTATATAAAGACCAACAAGAGTTAACAACTATTCTTCAGTTACAACAACTTAACCACCTTGACACGTGTGCAACTGCTTAACAAACCAACCAAAACTAGCAATGGTTCAGAACTCTAACAGAGCAATTGTGTTTAAAAAATGTATGAATATTATCAATAAACTAAGAAAGTTTCTAACCGATAATATCATATATTCACCTCGCATTATTAAAAAATAATTATAAATTTGTGTTATTAGTCAAAAGAATTGTAACTTCAAGTACATCTATTTACATAAATAAGTTAGATATGACTTATTGAAAAGGGATAAATGTCATTATTTTTTTGGTATTATATATATTTTAACACATTATGTCTAAAGTTTAATTATAATGAATCACTATGTATTTATAAATATGATCTATATATTTTAATTATGTTTCAGCTGAATTTGAAACTTATATTTAATCAAATCCTAGCCGCTCTCCCCGTTTTGTTGGATAAATTACGCGCTTAGTATTTAAACTATCAGTTTTAGTATTTAGGTTTAATTTTTTCAAAATCATATCTAAAGTTCAGTTTTTGTTTCATTTTAGTACCCCCGTTAAAAACTTTAGTTTCTGTTTCATTTTAGTATCGTGTTCAAAATTAAACGTTAAGTTTTGAAAAAATTTAAAAGTTTAGGAACTAAAACAGACCAAAACTAATAGATTAGGTACTAAACGCGTTAAGTTTTTAACGACGGGTTACTAAAATGAAATGAAAAATAAACGTTAGGTATGGTTTTGAAAAAAAAAATGAAAGTTTAGGTACTAAAAAGACTAAAATTGATAATTTATGTACTAAATACGTACTTTATCCTATTTTTTCTTTAGAGTTTATGTCGTTTTCTAAGACCATGTTAACTCTTTCTTCTTTGATTTCGTTTAACCGTTGACATAGATTTTGATGCTGGTTGTCAACTGTCGATTCTATTTTCTCTTTGTTTTTTTTTAAATTTTTTAATAATAATAATTCTACATTTGTGACATGTTTTTCATTTTCTTTCTCGGTCGTTTGGCTATTCTTTTATTTATATATTTTCTCATGGTTAGATTTGACGATGTCACGACTGATCAAGATGGTGCTTATTTGTAATCATGTTGATTTTTCCTACTATAGACCCTCATATTGAATTTGGATGTGCGATTTTATGTTCGTGGATAGTTTCTCGCAACGCTTGGCTCTAATTTGCAGTTCTTGGTGGTCTTTCAATAGCTTAATTCATTTTTGTGGTCTAATTTTAGTGCTGAATTATCATTTCCTTATAAAAGTTTAATATCTTATATCAAGAATATTGGCTGCTGAACACAAAGTTCTTCATTTACCAAGGAAATCTTGTATCTGGTGTCATTTTTAAATTCATGTTGACCCTTCCTTTCATCGTGAGGAGGATGCAACGATTGATCCTGCTAGGAATTCTTGAAATAGCCCGAATGCAATAATATCATTTTCCTTCAATTATATTTCAATGGTCTTATTTGTTGAGAAACTTGAAAACTTGTCGTTTACTTGTTTAATTTTGCATGTAGGTAGGGTCCGATGAACTTAGATCTGCTTGATACATTATTCAATGTATAAATAGTTTGATTTCGAAGTATGTAAGTGGTTTGAATTTTGAACTTGGCTATTTTCTTGACAGATTGCTTCAGAAGGTCTCAAGCACCGTGTGTTCGAGATTTCACTGGCGGATCTTCAAGGTGGCGATGAGGATCATGCTTACAGAAAGATCCGTTTGAGAGCTGAAGATGTTCAAGGAAAAAATGTTTTGACCAACTTTTGGGTATGTAAATATAAATACTCTTATTCACTACATTATCCCAGCCGTTTTAGTCATAGAAATTAAAAGATTTGGTTTGGTTTCCTTTTCAAATTTTCAGGGAATGAATTTTACCACCGACAAATTGAGGTCTTTGGTACGTAAATGGCAAACCCTGATTGAAGCTCATGTGGATGTGAAGACAACCGACAACTACACTCTGAGAATGTTCTGCATTGGATTCACTAAGAGACGCCCGAACCAGGTTAAGAGGACTTGTTATGCACAGTCCAGCCAGATTAGACAGGTAATCTACCTCGATTTACTGCCAAGCATCTAGTACTTGTTACTGAATTCTCTCGACTTGCGTTCCAAAATGTCAAAGATCCTTAATGCGAATTTGTCAATCCAATGATGACCGAGTGAAGTTACTTATTGCTTTGCAGATTCGCCGAAAGATGAGGGAGATCATGACTGCCCAGGCAACATCTTGTGATCTGAAGGGATTGGTTCAGAAATTCATTCCCGAGATGATTGGAAAAGAAATTGAGAAGGCAACATCTAGCATCTATCCTTTGCAGAATGTTTTCATTCGTAAAGTCAAAATTTTGAAAGCTCCCAAATTCGATCTCGGAAAGTTGATGGAGGCATGTTTCTGAACACCCATTCTCCCATTCTATTCGATAAAAATATCCAACAGATCCATCTTAAGCGATTTACTGAATAAGATATCAAATATACTCCATGTTGTGTCATGGTAATTTATTTATTTTGTTGCTTTTTCTTCATTTAGGTTCACGGTGACTACACCGAAGATATCGGTGTGAAATTAGAGAGGCCTGCTGAAGAGACAATGGGCGAGGCTCCTGCAGTGGAGTCCTTGAATCTGTACTGTGCTGTTTTTATGCGTCAAAGAGATTTTGTTGATCATTTTCTTTTGTTGTGAAGAACTTGTAGAGAATTTATCCATGGTTTTGGTGTCAAGGATGTGATTTTGCTACTTGATTTTGAGCAGACAATATTTTACTCTATGAATCTACCATCTATATCTATATCAAAGGGGTCCGTTTGATATACTGGAATTGGTTCCTATAACATAATTTACTTGATATACTGTAATTGGTTCCTATAACATAATTTACGTAAAATGAATTATTTGAAAACTATTCAAGTAAAATCAGATACATTTTTAAAAAAATAATTATTGAAAACTATTTTAAGGTATTTTGATAATATTGTGTAAATTATTTTTCACTTGTTTGATATATTGTAATTAATTTTATAAAATTTATTTACGTGAATTGAATTATTTGAAAATTAATTTACATTAAATGAATTATTGAAAAATAATTTTTAAAAAATATTTTATGGTGTTTGACAACATTATGTAAATCATTTCTAGTTGATAAATTTTATATTATAAATATAAAATATAATAAATTATAATTTTATCATTGAGGAGTTCAAGGAATAATAATTCATTTTTCATTGAGGTCGTTTAGTTCGGATAGCAATATTAAATATATAAAATAAAATTACTCATTAATAAAAATATTATTTTATAAAAATAATACACAATATTAATGATATTATTAATTTATTATAAATTTTAAATTAAAATTATAATATCATATATTATGATAATATAACTAGGGATGGGCCTGGGTTGGATTTTTGGTCCACCTGACCTGACCCGAGAACAAGGAATCATCCACCCGAGATCCGACCCGACCCGACCAAAATAAGATTTCACCGACCCAAAATTGACCCGATATATAACTTAAAAACCCGACTCGACCCGACATGAAATAATAAAAAAATATTATTTTTATTCAATAAAAATAGTGACTTAATTGAAAAAAATAATATATAGAGGGATATTATTGTAATTATTCATAAATATATAAGGTAAAATTATATAGTTTTTCAGGTCGGGTCGGGTATTTTTCACCTTAAACCCAAATCCGACCCGAGCCGAACATCACATTTAAAAAACTTGACCCGACTCGAACCAGAATTGTTTTAAAAAAACTCGATCAGATCGGGTTGGGTCGGGTCAGAACCCGTCGGGTTAGGGTCCCATGCCCATCCCTAAATATAACTGAGTATATATTAATATAATATCAAAAAATATAATATTATTAAAATTAAATTATATATATTAAATATTTTAATAATTAATATTTTAATTAAAATAATACTAAAATATTATATTAATATTAAATAAATAAAATACTATTACTTTGAGTGTTTATACTTTGAACATAAAGATTAAGAAAATGTTTTACGAAAAAATAGATGATAAAACATTTTACATAAAATACAAAGTAACTAGGAAAATGAATTACATTGAGAAAAAACCAATTATACATCTTTCAATCACTGTAAAATATTTTTCGAAAAATGTTTTTTACCTATAAACACATAAAAATCAAGAAAAATTCTTTTAGAAAATATTTTCAACTATAAAACACAAGAAAATATATTAGAATCAATGTTTATAATTATAAAATATAAAGTGAACTCTTATTTCAAAAATTATAGATCAATTTATTTTTATTTGAAAATTTTGAGTTTTCTAAGGTTTTATTTATTATATGATTTTTCATAAAGAAATTATTTGATCTACTATTAAATTAGAGGTTTATCTGATTTTTTTATGAATATGAGATAATACTCTTTAAAAAATTCAATTATTTGACATTAAATTTTTATATTCTTGTATAAATAGAGTTTGAATCTGAAACCTTAAGAAATAATAATAATCTCTCAAATTATCTCTTAATTATTGAGATCGTTTAGTTCATGATGTATCAGATTTTCCAACATAACTAAAAGGGTCTATTTTATATTTAAGCATGACATTTTAATAGTCTGATGCAAAAATAAATGCCTAGATTATCTAAAATTGACTTTTGGTGTATAAAGATTTTTTTTAATCAAAAATAGATATCTAATATTTTTTCATTACAATTTCAGGTGTTTACCGTTAAAAAATCCTTAAGTAACACGCGTTATGATTATATTTTTATTATTTTAAATATTATTTAATTTAAAAAAAAAAATTGAACATGACACATCACTTAACGAAAATTTTTAAGGGTAAACATCTAAAAGTATAACAGATGAATCATTAGACATCTATTTTTAACGAAATATTCTTTAGGCACCAAAATTTAATTTTAAATACAATTTAAACACTTATTTTTATATTAAGCCTATTTTTAATCAGGCTTGATGTAAAAATAAGTGCCTAAACTTTACTTCGAAAAACAATTTTGTGTCTAAATAATTTTTCACTAAAAATTGACGTCTAACGTTTTTTTAGCTACACTTCTAAGCCCATTGTTATATTTTTTAATTTTTTAATAATAAAAATATTATTTTTTAATGAAAAAAATAAAAAAACTTAATTTATTTACAAAAGAACCCCAAACTTTTAATGAAATAATAAAAAAAATTAAAATCTCTCATTTCAACCTATTATCAACCGTTATCGTCCATCTCTGGTCAGCAATGTCATTGCTGAACGATTACCCACCTGTTACCGGCCACTCATCAATCAACCGTCGCCTTTACCATCGCCCAAATCCCCAACATTTAAATCCCTAAACCTTTAAATCTTAATCTCCACGCTAGAACGTCGAAGTAGCACCTACGGATTACTATAAACTACAAGAGTTGCTGTATAAGAAAATATAAAGCAGTGTGATCTGTATGTATAAATAATATAATAAAATCTTAATGTTTATGCTGTTATAAAAGCTAAAGATTAAAATGGAAGTGAATTTATAAGAAAGTTTGACATAGGATGAAAAGTGGTGGAGACAGCTTATTAACTGAGAGGCCTAATTCTTACAATGTTCTAAAAGCTATTTCCCCTAAAAACATACCCTAAGCATAACAATACCATGGGAACAACTGGCTGTGTGTGCATGCTGGCCTCAGTCCACACCTCTAGAAGGTCTTGCACACCCACAGAAGCAAGCCTTCTTCCGCCTTCCGCTCCGTCTTCCGCCGCTGTAGATGAAGTCCCTCAAGTGGACGACTCCCATTCGATTTTTTCCTTTGCTCTTCCTTTCGTCTTCCAATTTCAGCAATACATACTCGATGCTCTGCACCTCGAACTGCAACCTCCCGATCTTTTCAGACCCTTTTTGTGCCTGCTCTCGCACTTTCTTCAAGTCGCGATCTCTGGGCTCTTCCAACTCGGTTGAGGTTGTCCCGTCGAAAGATGAAGAGCAACACCCCTTAACATCCTTTACCAGTTCACCATTGGCATTCAACAACTCCGTGATTGCATCCTCCACCTCTTGTAATTGCTCTTTGACTTGTCCGTACTCTAACTCGAAATCCTTCTTCCTCTTCTTGATCTCCATTCTCTTTTTCAGCTGTTTCACAGTAGTTTGGAGGGTCGTCAATTTATGAGCATCGGAATCGAGTCGGTCTAAGAACCTCCTGCTTTTGGCTCTTTTCTTAGGCTCTCTGTTGCTGGTGGAAATCTCCAGCTTATCGATGCTCAGCTCCTTCTCCACCAGTGCTCCCAAAGAACAATCGGTTTTTGACTCTACATCGTTCAACTGATGAGAAGCAATGATCTCCCCAGGCACGATCGCCTGTTCTTGCATGTCATTGAGTTTCAAATCGACATCACATTCATGCTCTGCAGATTCCCATAGCTCGAGCGTTTGATCATCAGCTGTGCAGGTCTCTCTCTTGCTCTTGCTCCTGTATAATGAAGAATCGGAGACTTGATCAAGGGGAATATCTTTCAACAATATCCCATTTCTCGTTTCGGGAATTTTGGGTTTCTTTGACTTGAGATTCCGAGCAAGCTCATCACCAACTTGCATGCCTTTCTTCGTTTCTTGATTTGGAGGCTCAATGCCGTAAGACGGAGCTTTGATTTCATGTCTGTTCCTATTACTTTCTTGCTTCACAAGTCTGTTCATCTCTTCCACCACTGCCTTTTCAACTGCTTTAAGCCTAGTGTGCATCTCCTGCAAGTCTGAAATCTCGGCCGTCAGAAAAGCACTGTATCCTTCGAGTTTCTCGGAGCTCATTTCATGAAGTTCATCTGCCATTTCAACATCCTGGTGGAACATAAGCATGTACAAATGCAATTAGAAAGGTGGAATATAAGCATGTACCAATGCAAATATCGAACTCGGATTTGAGATACCTTATCTTCATCATCGATCGGAACACAAAGCTTTGGCTTAATAAGGGCATTATGCTCGAAGGATGTTGTACCGTCTCTCAATGAAGCTATAACGGGACTATAAGCAGGCATCTGAACCTTCAACCCCCAGATTTCACTTTCCAAGAACTCAACCCTTTTCTTCATCTGTCCTATTTGTGCACTCTTTGCAGCGTTTTCTTCTTCAAGAGTCCCGCAAACTTCAGTAAGCTCATGTACTTTGTTTTCAAGCAGAACGTCACTGATGGCAGAAGCTTGGAAATCGAAGTAAAATGATGCAGCCTCAGCCTCCCACAGCTCAAACTCACTGCTTCTCTCTTGCAGCTCTAGACTCAGGTTTTCTCCATACATCCTTTGTTCTTCGATTTTATTACGTAATGTAACGACTTCAGAACCCAAATTGTCGTTTTCTTCACGAAGGTGTTCAATCTCCATTTTCTGTTCTTCGCTATCTTCAGACAGTTCACTAATCCGCTTCTCTAACTTTTCTTGAATCTGTTTAGATTCCTCACATTCCCTCTTCAGTTCCTCAAGGGTCCGGTACAGTTCTTCATTTGATTCATGTGCAGCCTGAAGCTTTTCATCCGCTTCCGAAAGCTCAATGGTCTTCCCTCTAAGCAAATCATTACCGATAACAGTTCGATGGTTTAATTCGTCGTTTAAATCTTTGACAGCATATAGCTCCTTGTGCAACTTTTCGATGGTTTCTTTCAATTCCGAAATTCCAGCTTCTTTCTTCTCCAACTTCTCCTCCAATTTCGCAATTTCGACTGCTTTCTCAGCACCAAAGGTCTCGAAAACGAGAGAGAGACTATTAAGGGCTACTGCTTCTTGTAGGGCAATACTATTCTCGTCTTCTAGAATACGCATATCCTCTTTGAGGTGCGAAAATTTCTTGAGCAAAAACCTGTTTTCTTCGAGCTGCTTGGAATTCTCCTCTTCTAATAGTAAGCAAGTTCCGTACATACTCTCGAGCTCTCCACGTTGACTCTCAAGTTCGGCATTTAATATTTCTTTCTCCATCGTTCCATCACGCACTTCCAACATCAACTGCTGGTTCATCTCTAGAAGCTCCTTCTTGTCTTTCTGCAGCATTGCATTCTGCTTCTCTGCAATCTCAAACTTATACTCAAGGGCTCGGTTCTCCGACACAAGTTCACTTCCCTCGAATTTAAGTTGCCCGATTAAAGTTAACAGAACTGAGTTCTCAACTACCAGCCGTTGCTTCTCCTCCTGGTTTCTCAATACTGAACTCTTTAGGTCTTCAACATTATCCAGAATGCATGAAAATGGAACATGATTGGATTCAGTCATATCTCGTTGTCTGTTAGCAGGATCAAACTGAAGAGCCCTGAAAACTAGATAAATCCCGGATCTTAGTTTTTCGATTTCATCCAACAGGAATTCACCTTCTATCTGCTGCTCCAGATTTTCACTCTCCAACTCCCTGATTAGTTTATCCGACAATTTGGATGCCTCCACATGCTTCTGACATTCGATCAACAGAGACAAGTTTTTTTCCTCGAGATCTTTTACGATTTTTTGGAAGATGAAGATCTCAACCTGAGCCTTGACAGCTTTACTAATTTCTTCTTCCAACTCTTTCTTTCGGAACATACTTTCTTCATGCAGTAGATGGACATGGTTTTCTAGATCCTTTAGCTGAGATTCACTTGACCGAACATAACCGGCACGCTCTTCTTGTTCGACACCGAGTGAATCCCGTAGTTTCTCCACCTGAGAGAGTGTCGATTCTTTCTCCTTCTCCAGGTCGGAATATTTTTCCTCCAGTTTATCGAATCTGAATTCCAGGATGCATAGCCTCTTTTCAACAGTCTCTAGCTTAAAGATCAGGTTATCTCTTTCACCTGCAAGATTGGATTTCTCATCTTTGAGATACTGGCAGAATTCTTCTAAAGTCTTTGACTTCGATCTCAAGCCTTCGAGCTCGATATTAGCACAAGAAAGGGAGCTTTCCAGCATTGTGTTTTTCTCCAAGAGCTTCTGCATATTCTCAGTCATTTTCTGTAAATGAGAAAGAAGGGTCGATTTCTCAGCATCGAGGGAAGATTTTTCTCCCCGAAGAAATTCACGGGACTTCTGTAATTCCTCGACAAGCTCCTTCGACCCTTCCAATTTTCCATTCATTTCCGACAGTGAACTTCTCAAAACAGCATTCTTCTCCATAAGGTCATCCATGCTTCTCAGTTTCTCATAAAGAACCTCGGTCTTGCCTCTTTGCTTACCGCATTCCTCCTTCAGCTTCGAGTTCTCGTGTCGTAATTCCTTCAACGATGATTCTAGACATTCTGGATTTAAACCTACAGACAGAAGCTTCTGAATTAATGCCTGGTATGCACTACTCAATACCCCAATTTCATCCTTCAATTTGTCGACCTCTTGCTGGAGAATATTACTTCGTTCGATTTGTACCGCAACCTCACTTTCCAGTTCTTCTTTCAGTTCCTTCAAGCCGAAAATTTCATCTTCCAAACTCTTTATTGAAATGGCGGAAGAACTGTTAAATTCATTGAGGCTTCGGTTTTCACCCTGCACTTGCTGAATTTCACCCTCCAATTTTTGGTTGCTTACTTCCAACTCCTCCAACTTTTGAAGCTTATTTAGAAGCTCCAATGTCAAAATCCTCTGCTCCTCCCGAGATTGCGAATTCAACTCTTGTAATGTTTGCAGTGTAGCTTCGACTTGCACAAACCGAAAATGCTCTTCCTGCAGTGATGTCTGAAGTTTCTCCAACTCGTATTGCTTCTTCGACAGTTCTCGATCCTTGATTGCTATTTCCTGCACCAGACTATCGGCCTCTGCTAGTAGAGATTGATTCGATGTCTCCAGCAGAACACGCTGCTCTTCCACACTCCTCAATTTTTCGGCATTGACTAGAATCTCGCTGTTTAATCGTTTTGACTCCTCTTGGGCACAAGAAAGTTCACTCTCCAATCTGGCAATTGTTTCCAAGCACTGCTCATACCGACGAGCCACGGTATCCTTCTCTTCTTTCAGCTTAGCAAGAGCATCTTTTAGAGCTTCAACTTCGGTTTCAGCTCTTTCAATTTGCATGTTGAGCATTTTTGTGTTTTCTTCAACAAGTGAGATTTTATTTTCTAATGAAGATATCATCTCAAGACACTGCTTGTATCGAAGAAGACCAGCAGCCTTTTCAGCCTCTAACTGAGAAAGATCCATCTTAAGATTCCGAGCTTCAGTTTCTGCTTCGGAAGCCCTATCGTTAAGCCCTTTTGCTTCCTCTTGGGATAGGGAAATAGTATTCTCCATGCTGGATATTCTTTCCAAGCACCGACTGTACTGATGAAGACCGGCATCTCTCTCGGCTTCCAATTTATTGAAAGCTTCCTTCAATACTTTGATTTCAATTTCAGCTTTGCTGGCTTGTTCGTCGAGATTCCTGGCATACTTTTGTGCTTCGCTAAGTTCACTGTCCAGGCTCGATGACTTCTTTAAACTCTGCTGGTACTGCAGAGCGACATCTTCCTTTTCAGCTTGAATCTCGGCAAGAGATTTCTTCAAGAATTCTACTTCGGTTTCAGCTTTACCTGCACGTTCAGACTCGGAAATAACTTTATTCTTCAGATTTTGATTCTCAATTGATAACTGAGAAAACCCACTGCGCTCACTTTCCTCGGCTCCATCGCCATTTGCCCCCTTCATTCTTCCTTCGGCGATGTTGGCATTTCGAGGCACTTTCCCGGTCTCGAATATCTCATTCAACTGCTTTAAACCCCTTTTGCTTATTCCGAAGTTCTTTTGCAAGTCATCTGAATCAAAGAATGCATGAATTTGATGTGGCGTTTCTGGCGTGTTAGGCTCGGCCTCGGGGCCTGAAGAGCCTAAGGGTAACTCGTCAGCCAGTACGAAAGGAACCTGGTTGGGGAAGGCTTCAGCCATGGTTTTCTGGGCTTGGCGAAGCTCCCCGGTTGCATGGTTATACCTCTCTGCTAATGCACGGTAAGCCCTATAAAACTCCTCAACCAATTTCATGAGCTCCGGCCGTTTTTTATAGTACATTTCCGCTCTTCTAGCAAAAGAATCTGCATCTTCTTCAATCAGTTTGATCATTGCTTTAACTTTAGAATCCATATCTGTCGAAACAGACTAATTCAAGTTGAGTATATGTGCCAACAGACAACGGTAACAAGCATGAAAACAAAGAAACTCAATCATGCACAAAACAACTCTGATATCGGAATACCGCCTTTTTATCGTACATGACGACCATGCATTGGAAATCCAATCCGGAAAAGCTAATGGAGCAAATAGAGATCTAAGTGACCTTTGAACATTTAACTACGGTATGCCAACCCATATGCTGATCCTTTAACATATAAAGCATGAACATATATATACTAAACCGATGCAGCGACGTACTTAGAAAGAAAATTCATACCTGTAAGATTATCGTAAAGCCATTTAGAATTCTTCGGGCTAATATGGCTGTCCCACCACCAAGAATACAAGCGTCTAGACTCCGAGTGCGACAAAGTCGCCATTATTCCCGCGAAGAACAATAGCACAATCAGTTTCGATTTTGCGGAAGCCTGCTCCTTATACCAGTCGCAAAAGCAAAAAGTAATGGATCCAGGCCAGAATAACACAATCTACTCTATTCGACTATTCCGAAACGAGCATTTAGGGATCTTTATCCCGAATCTCTTGCAACTATACAACCAATATAATCAAGTTAAGCTACTCCGAATGCAATCCGAAATTCAAACGAATACTCGAAAAGCTGTTGATCTATACAGTTTAAGTTACCTACTCGGTCAAGATCACTCCAATGGTAAGCAATGGTGGCTCTCGATTCGAAGTTAACAAGCACTAATACACTGAAAAGAAAAAGGATCATATCAGATCTTCAACTTTATAAACAATCAATTGAACAAATTCTCAAAAGGCAGCATATTTTATACATCACTTATACTTGCAGTGAAAGTGAATCAACAAAAAAGAATCAATGTTAGATAGAAACAAAAAATGAAAGTTGTTTGGACCCAGTGGTCCAAATTTACAAAAGGAATTCATCATATAAATCTACAAGAAAAAGCACATGATCCTGGGTGTTTTTTTTGTTCTTTTTGGAAATAAAATTCATGAGCTTTATATGTAAGAGTGGTCTCGGAAAGGAAGGAGAAAAGGAATCATATGAACAATGGTAGTCACAGAAGGAAACACCATAGTTGCAAATGGAAGAAAATCTGGTATATGAACTCTAATCGCCAAAAGAAAGGGTTTTTTTCAACAGCAAAAAACATAAACTTGAAGTAAATTGCAATCAACAAATCAGAACAAAACTGAAGAAAAAGAGAGAACTTTAAGCAAAAGGGTAAGTAAAAAAACTGCAAAATAACAAGTCTGGTTAAAATTTTGGATTAAAAACATACCAAAATCACACAAAAAAATCTGGGAAAATGGGATTTTTGATGATCAGCTGCTGTGATAGTAAATCTTCAGCCGCATCTATTGCATAGTTACCCCATTGTTGCCTCTTACAAACTCTCTCTAGACTTCAGCTTTCTCTCTCTCTCTCTCAAATGTGCTCTTTGCATTATATTCTTAGATTTGTCATAGAAACAAAGAGAGAAAAGTAAAGATAGAGTAGCAAAGAAAACAAGGTAAGTTATTTATGAATTTTGTTTATATTTTATTTTCCTTGCCTGTAAATTAAGTAATTTGCATTTAAGGAGGAGACTTGCCATTGTTCAACTTGAAGTTAAGAAATGGTACTTTATTGGTCAAATTTGATCCTGTTGATGTGTCTTTCTCTATGGTTTTCCTAATTGGAAATGAAAATTATATGACTATTCTGCCCTTCGCTTAAGACCTCAATCATCTCTGTGTTTCTTGGGTTATGGATTCCTATTGATAATGCTTTTAAACATCTTCGCTTAATGACTTTGAACTTTGAATTCCGCAAATTCCATAATCTTTTTGGAAAACTACGTATTTACTATCTAAACTATCAGTTTTGGTATGTTTTAGTACCTAAATTTTTATTTTTTTCAAAAGCATACTTGATGTTTAGTTTTTGTTTCATTTTAGTATCTCAATGTTAAAAACTTAACGCGTTTAGTATCTAAATGATCAATTTTGGTCCGTTTTAATGCCTAAACTTTCAAATTTTTTGGTACTAAAATGAAATAAAACTAAATTTTAGGTATGATTTTAAAAAAATGAAAGTTTAAGTACTAAAACATATCAAAACAAATAGTTTAAGTATTAAACGCATAATCCACACTATAATTGTATTAACGATTTGAATAAAAGTTTGAATGTACTTAAATACATAATTTATTCTCATTAAGAGTTTGAGAGTTATGATTAAATTAAATATTTCAAAAAAAATTGAACTAAAAAAGAATAAATGTTCAAATTTGAATATGTGAAATTAATCTTTAAAATCATTCAATTATATGTGAATATGATATAAAAATTAATTTATAAAGAAAAATATTTTTATTATTCTTTCTGGCATTGCTTTTCACTCACAAGAACAAATAATTGCCGCTTAATTTTGCAACAGTTGGTAATCTTTCAAATAAATCAGTAAATCACACATTAACAACAAACCAAACTTCACTTAATGAAAATCTCCATTTTAATTTAATTAGTTAACGACTTAGTGGAAAAATAAGTATTTAAATTATACTTAAAGTTAATTTTAGGTGTTTAAGAAAATTTTCGTTCAAAACAGGTGTACGGTATTTTCTCCTTTATAATTTTAAGTGTTTACATTATAATAACATTTAAAAAAAATCATTATATGATATGTGTCACGTTTTTTTAAATTTTTTATTTTTGAAAAAGTAAAAATATTTTTAAAAAAATTTATTTTAAGGTGGAAAAACTATACCCCTCCTAGTCCCGCATCCCCCATGAATTTTCAATGTCACACACACCAATTGTAATTCATGATTCTAAATTTAGGGTTAGGGATTCAAAGGTTTGGGGACGAAAAAGGTGATGAACAGTTAGTGGATGAACAAAAATATGTAGGTGGCCATTAAGCAATGAGACGGTGATTGACCGACGATGGCTGAAAATGGAATTTAAGTTTTTTAAATAAAAATTTTAAAAATATAATTGTGACACGTATCGTTTAATGAGTTTTTTTTAACGACTATAACAACTTAGATGTAAGCTGTAACAGCGTAAACATCAAAAAATGTAATAAAAAAACCATTAGATACCTACTTTTTAACAAAAAAATATTTTTTAATTGCCTAAAATTATTTTATAGTATAATTTGAACACTTACTTTTTACATTTATCTTTAATTAATTAATAATCAGAAGAATTGAGTGATGATGCGTATCCTTCTATTTAAATTAAACTAATTTGTCATTATCACGTTATAAATAATTAAAACATTACGTAAAATTTGATTCCAATATGTATTGGATTTTTTTTTGACATGAAATGTGAGCCTAGTTAAAAATGCCTTCTTAACTCAATCGAGCAAAAGCTCGATCGCAATAATGAAATGAGAAAGGAGTGTCTGACAAGCATCGTATTTGTCGAATAATTAATCTTTTTTCTCGGATAATTATGCTAAGAACGTAGTATAGAGAAGAAGGGTGTCGGTCTACAGGGATTCAAAAAAATTTAATATCAATTTGAATTAATCTTTAACCAAGAAATCTATAAAACAATAAAATAAAAAAATGAGGTTTTTGAATAATAAAGTAAACTAAATAAATAAAATAAAACTAAAGTGCAAAAAATAAGAAAGTAAATTGTAAAGAAATAATTAAGATGAGAGATAGCCTCCAACTTCGCTTCGCATCAATCCATCTCGATCACTGAAATAGATTTTACTTCGGATACTTGCCTGTTACATTCTACAAAGCCCAACCCTTGTAACTTGCTCTTCTATCTAGTGAACTAATTTCCAAAGCCCAGCTCTAAGAAAAAGTTTTTGAGGTACATTAGAGAAAGTCAAGCTTTTACCCTCTTCTCAGTATCGAAGTCGACTAAGGCCTCAAGCGAGTCGAAGCACATATACAACCATTTGGCACGGCTGGACCAGCAACAGTTCATGTCCTGTAAGGAGTCAAATCGCATAATAATGTAAGCACCAATCCAGGGACAAGAATGCACCTTAACTTCTCTCAATGTTAGAAGTTTATGTACAAAATCAATATTGTACGTTCCTTTGATACTAACAACCAGACACAGTTGTTTCCATGATATCTCCTCGTTAGGAATGCTTTTAATGGAGAAATCCCGTTGTGGGGGTCGCCCTTTGGCTTTGCAAATTCAAAAGATAATCTTTGAGAGGTTCAACCCTTTGGCTTGGCTCAACCAATGTATTATGGGTAGAACTGTGGGTGATCTTTGAAATCATATTCTCCTTGTTCTTAGCAGACTCATCCAAGTTTAAGACTTCAGGATCCCTAGTAGTTGAACCACCCTTTGACACATTGGCAATCTTTTGACCTCTAAGATGAATTGGTGGCTCTCCCTCACGAATCCACCCCCCAATGCCCACCTCAATCAAAACAACGCAAAAGATCTCCCGTCTATGATCAACGAGTTAAGGTTGTCTCTTTTTGATATTGTAGCTGTTGTTTTTGTTGCACTCGTATTTCTCTGATCCACTGGTCTTTCTTTAGCAGTCAAGACATCGATGATAAAATAGTCCATCTTCCTCCCGTTGTCGCGAGAGACAGCTTCCCCTATACTTCCTTGGTCTTCAAATCTGACACAGGCAAAAGTGACCTGGCTCTTTTTTTTTCCTATTCCTATATGAATTATCGTCCCTAATATATATATATATATATATATATAGTTTCAATAATTTTGTAAGTGTACTCTATATTTTCATACTATTATACAATCTTTAAATAAAATCAATAATAACTAACAGGGATGGTCTGAGTGGTAAGTAACTTGATTTAGTTTAAGGAATGTCTCAGGTTCGAGTCATTGTTGTTGGGAAATAAACCGAGTACGAGTAATTTCCTATAACCAGATTAGTGATAATGCGAAATAAAAACGGAAAAATAATACCCGAAATTAATAACGGAGTTCAACCAATTTGTTTACGTCTCCGGACTGCTGCAGATCTTTTACTAAGAGAATAAATTTACAGGTGTTTACAAAACACTCACAAGAAAACTCTCTAGTATTGGGAGAAAGAAATGATTTGGGATGATTTTGAAGCTAAATGAGTTATGATATTTATAGTTGAAGCTTAAGGACTAATCTTTGAAAATACCCTAAAGTGCAATGACTAAAAAAACTTTCCTCATTTTTTTAAGTAGCCGGCTGCCACTTTATTAATTTAGAAGCCCATGTGCTTTGAATTTTCAACAATCTCCCACTTGAAGACTGATTTTAATCTATCTTCACACCTTGATCAATGCAGCAGCATTTCTGGTTTTGTTAGTCTAGCATGCCAACTGAAGTTGAACACAACTTCAGTTTGTCCGTAGTCACCGTCTTTGTCAACATGTCTGTCGGATTTTGAGCTCCACTGATCTTTTCAAGTTTCAAAATCCCATCTTCCAGAAGAGACCGAATAAAATGATATCTCAATTGTATGTGCTTCGTCCTGGAATGAAAAGATGGATTCTTCGCTAGATGGATAGCACTTTGACTATCGCAATACAAGACATTGTTTTCTTGTTTCTTGCCTAACTCTTCCAAGAAACTTTGGAGTCAGACCATCTCCTTGTTGGCTTCCGTAACAGCGACATATTCTGCTTCAGTTGTGGAGAGAGCAACTATCTTCTGTAGTTGAGAAACCCAACTCACTGTAGTTCCTCCTAGATTATATACATACCCTGTAGTGCTTCTTCTGATGTTGACATTTCCGGCTAAGTCAGTATCTACATAGTCTGTCAGTATCGTATCTCCACCTTTGAAACAAAGTGTTTTGTTTGTGGTACACCGCAGATATCTGAGGATCCATTTGACTATTTCCCAGTGTACCTTGCCCGGATTATTCATGTATCTGCTAACAGCTCCCACTGCATGAGCAATATCTGGTCTGGTACAAACCATGGCATACATCAAACTTCCAATTTTTGAGGCATACAACACATTCACCATGTGTGCATGTTCTTCCTCCGTCTTTGGTGATTGTTCTTTGGAGAGTCTAAAATGAACACCTAAATGTGTATTTACTGGTTTAGCATCTTGCATGTTGAACCTGGAGAGTACTTTGTTGATGTACTAAGCCTGTGATAACATCAAAGTCCCCGACTTTGTGTCTCTCTTGATCCTCATCCCTAGAATCTGCTTTACAGTGCCCAGATCTTTCATTGCAAACTACTTCGACAATTTTTGCTTTAAGTTTATAATCTCTTGCATGTCTAAACCTGCAACAAGCATATCATCAACATACAACAATAAAATAATGAAGCTGTTGTCGAACTTCTTGATGTAGCAACAATGATCTGATTGGCATCTGGTAAAACCACTGCTACCCATGAAGCTATCGAACTTCTTGTACCACTGTCTAGGAGCTTGTTTTAAATCATACAAGATCTTCTTCAACCTGCATACTAGGTTTTTCTTGCTTGCCTCTATGAAGCCTTCTGGTTGTCTCATATAGATTTCTTCCTCTAAATCACTATGAAGGAAAGATGTCTTTACATCTAACTGCTCAATATGTAAATTTTCTGCAGCTACAATTTTCAACACCAATCTGATTGTAGATAGATTTACAACTGGAGAGAAAATTTTATTTTAGTCAATACCTTCCTTTTCCTGAAAACCTTTGACAACCAATCTTGCTTTGTAGCGTTTGCTCCCATCGTGCTCTTCTTTGATCCTGTAGATCCACTTGTTATGGAGCATTTTCTTGCCTGGTGGTAATTCAACTAATTCCCAATTCTCATTTGACATAAGCGAGTCCATCTCATCTTTCATGGAAGACTCCCACTTGACTGAATCCTCCATCTGCATTGCTTCATCATAACACTCTGGTTCACCATTGTCAGTCAGCAACAAATAGTGCAAAGAAGGCGAATAACGCTGGGTTGGTTTAGGAATTCTGGAGGAGCGTCTTAGTTCCGATGTGCTTGGTTCTTCTTGAACTGCTTCAAGACTGATTTGAACATCATTTTCATAAATCTCCTCGAACTCAGCAAATTCCTTTCAACTTCGGTATTAGAGCTACTTGATTCTATGGTTGCCCTGTCTTTGTACATCACATTTTCATTGAAAATGACATCTCTGCTTCTGATGATCTTTCGATTTTTGTAATTCCAAAATCAATAACCAAACTCATCACCACCATATCCAACAAAGACACATTTGTTGGACTTGACATCAAGTTTGCTTCTTTCAGCAGAATTTATGTGTACATAAGAAATACAACCAAACACTCTTAAGTGTGAAAGGTTTATTTCTTTCTTGCTCCAAGCTTCCTCTGATATTCCACCATTCAAAGGAACTGAGGGCCCACGGTTGATAAGGTAAGGTGCAGTGTTAATAGCTTCAGCCCATAGAAATTTGGGCAATCCGACATATATCCTCATGCTTCTGGAACGTTCATTCAGAGTTATGTTCATGCGCTCTGCTACGCCATTCTAGTGCGATGTCATGGGAACTGTTGTCTCCATCTTGATCCCATTGTTTGAGCAGAAATCTCTGAATCTACTGTTTTTGTACTCTCATCCATTGTCAGACCTCAACCGCTTGACTTTCAAACCAGTCTCATTTTCCACCATGGCCTTCCATTTTCTGAATGTATCAAAGACTTTTGATTTCTTCTTCAGAAAATAAACCCACACCTTCCTTGTAGAATCATCGATGAAGGTGACATAATATAGTGAGCCTACAAGAGATGAAACTGAAGATGGTCCCCATACATCAGTATGAACCAACTCTAACTTTTCTGCCTTGGTGTCTTGTCAATCTTTGCAAAACTGACTTTCTTTTGTTTGCCAAAGATGCAATCCTCACATAGTCCGATATCTACATTCTTTATATTCGACAACTTCCCTTTTGACAAAAACGTCTCCATCCCTTTCTCACTCATATGGCCAAGTCTATAGTGCCATAGGTTTGATTTTCCATCAGCATCTGCGGCTGTAATAATATTCTCTAAATTTGATGTTACATAGAGAGTATCAGTCTTCTTACCACGAGCAATGACGAGTGCTCCTTTGGTAATCTTCCATTCACAGCCTGAAAAGGTTGTGCTATATCCTTCTCCATCAAGTTGTTCAACAGAAATCAAATTTCTTTTGAGACCAGGAATATGTCTCACACCTTTCAGCGTCCAGGTGGTCTGGTTTAGTAACTTTATTCGGATGTCTCATCTTCCGACGATCTTCAAGGTTTCATCATCAGCTAGATGAACTTTCCCAAAATCACCACTGACATTATTCTCCATGATTTCTCGGCATGGGGTGGAGTGGAAAGATGCCACTAAATCCAAGATCCATGATTCAATTGGACTGTTCACGCTTAGAATCATGGCATCACCTGTCTCCTCTATCATGTTGGTAAATTCCTGTGCGCCGATATATTTCTTCAGTACTCGACAATCTCTTTTAAAGTGACCCTTCTTACCAAAATTATAACATGTAAAATCTTTTTTTCCCGTTCTTGATTTTCCCGTTCTGGATTTCAATCTGCCACGATTTAAATTTCTTTATGAAGTTCTCCCTCTAGACTTCGTGTGCAAGTCTGAGGAGCTTGATGCTTCACCCGATTCTCTCCGTCGAATTTCTTCACTCAATACCAGATCCCGAACATCGTCGAATTTCAATTTACTGTTTTTCGATGAGCTGCTTATTATTGTAATAGTAGCATTCCAATTGTCTGGTAGAGATGATAAGAGAATTAAAGCTCGAACTTCATCATCGAATTCAATTTCCACGGAACTCAACTGGGTTGTGATTATGTTGAGTTCATTTAAGTGTTGAGCCACTGATGCCCCTTCCGTCATCCGTAAATTGAATAATCGCCTCAGCAAGTGAACTTTGTTTGAGGTCGATGACTTCTCATACATATTGGAGAGAGCCTCCATAAGACCCGCCGTGGTCTTTTCCTTTGCTATGTTGAAAGCAACATTGCGAGACAATGTCAGTCGGATAACTCTGAGGGCTTGTCTGTCGAGAAGAGCTCAGTCTTCATTCTTCATGCCCTCTGGTTGCTTTCCTGAGAGAGATTGATATAGATTTTTCTGGTACAAAAAATATTTAATCTGCATCTTCCAAAAGGCAAAGTTCGCACCATCGAACTTCTCAATTTTCACATTCCCTTCGTTTGCAGCCATCTCTCCCACTCGAATATGGCTTCGTTTAGATCGTTTATGACAATTCTTGCGAACTACTATGTATTAGTACACCTCCGTCGATAAAATCGTATCTCCATCAATTTTTTTTACTATTCACGAAATTCACTATTCACATAAATAGTAACCTCGCAAAAAATTGACAAAATTCACAACCAAAAGCTCTGATTACCAGTTGTTGGAAAATAAACCGAGTACGAGTAATTTCCCTATAACCAGATTAGTGAGAATGCGAAATAAAAACGGAAAAATAATACCCGAAATTGATAACGGAATTTAGCCAATTTGCTTACGTCTCCGGACTGTTGCAGATCTTTTACTAAGAGAGAAAATTTACAGGTGTTTACACAACACTTACTACTCACAAGAAAATTATCTAGTATTGGGAGAAAAAAATGATTTGGGATGATTTTGAAGCTAAATGAGCTAGGGTATTTATAGTTGAAGCTTAGGGACTAATCTTTGAAAATACCCTAAAGTGTAATGACTAAAAAAAACTTTTTCCATTTTTTAAGCAGTCGGCTGTCACTTTATTAATTTAGCAGCCCATGTGCTTTGAATTTTCAACAATTGTATATGCAGAAAATCCTTGTTGGGAGACTTATCCACCAAAGCCAGGTGTGCAACGCGGGTCAATTCGAATTAGTCAAGGAAAAACCTTAGAACCAAGATGGCAACCAAAAGATCTATTAAAGGGACCATTCTTTCAATCTAATTTACTTCATTCGTAACATCAAAATTTAAACTTTTAGATTCATCTAAAAAATATTTTTTTTATCTCTGATATCAATTAATTGTTGATAACCAAATTATATTATTATTTTGTTCTCATAATACGGACCACAAGTAAATCAAAGAAAATGATTTGGCCGTAATTAAATTATAAATAATATATATAGTAAAGTAGTTTCCATTTTCTTCAAAAATGATGATTTATTTGCATTTAGGTTTTTAGATTATGTTAGTTCTTTTATTAAGGTAGCTTGCACCTTTTCAGTGGCGGGCCCCTAGAAATGGTGTCACTTTTTGTCACGTTATAATAAACCTTATTCGACGGATAGTTCTATTGTACTGTAATTTAATATAACTTAAAAAAATATGTTATTGAAAATATTTTTGGTAAAATGTTATTTAAAATGTTATTTATTATTGGAAATGTTAATTTCACAACCTAAAATGAATATTTATGATATTAACATTTTCAGTAGAAAAAATAGCATTTTAGGTATAGTTCGATATGAAAAATAATATTTTAGGTAGCGCTCTATCAGAAATATTAAAAATATTAACATTTCTAGTAACGTCTTTCCTTAACTTTATATTAGGTTATTTTTCCTTCGACATCATCATATTAGACTTTTATTTTATCATTTTCGATTCAATATTTGGTTTATATTCAGTAATCATATAAACCTTTTACAATATTCGAAATTAAGTTAGAACAAATATCAAAGTAAAATATAATTTTTAAACTTTATTTCTCATACACAATATTTAGATTCAAAAAAATATCAAAGTAAAATATAATTTTTAAACATTATTTTTCATACACAATATTTAGATTCAAAAATTTATTTAAGAGACATTAATTTTTTAACCATTCATCTACAAACATCGTTTATGATCAATCACATTATCCACATATAAAATTATAATAATTTTAATACTAAGGAATAATTATCAAATTGTACATGAACTTTATCAATTGTGTAATATATATATAAGGTTAAGATCCACTTGCACTATGTGAAACTAATACATTTTACATCAATTTATAGTCGTCGAATTTAAATAAATAAATGACTTAGATTTAATTAAAACTTATAACCCATTAATATCTCTTTTTAGGGTTTGAGGTAGAGATTTAGGGTTTGATATTTTGGGGTTTGATATTCGTGATTGGAGTAAAAAATATATTGTTTTACTGTGAATTAAGAGATATTTATTTATGAATTATAAATTTTAATTAAATATAAATTGTTTATTTATTTCAATTTAATGAATATAAATTATTGTAAAACTTATTAGTTTTACATAGTGTAAAACTGATTAAATAGAGAGGTGTTTACATTTTTTAGATAAATGTTAAGAAACCCATAAAAAAAGAAACAACATAATTATCTTTGATCACTCGAATGCTAAATGAATCTCGTTGTATATCAATTTTAATTTTATGTAATTATTATCAACGTAAAATCAGTTTATATTTAAATATTATGTAAAAATAATCATATCTATTTAATTAAAAACAAAGGAATGCATTTATCTTTTAAGAGGTATACAATGTATAAAAGTCAAGATTATATATATATATATATATAAAATCAAAATTTATATATTACATTGCACACAGTGACTGAGCCACATATAGTTCAGAGTCGTACGTGTCCACCATGAAATCCAAATTTTATTTGATTAATTCCTTATTTTAATTATTGTGTCCGCCCTGATTTATTTGTATCCATCTTGAAATTTCAATTGTGTTTTCTCGTTCAAAATTTTTGTCTTAATAGCTTATGTGTCCTCATCCTAAAAAATATTTATAGATCTACTGATTACAAAATTAATTAAATTTACTCATAAAATTAATATTTATCCTTAATATTAATTGGAAGTATATCAAGATAAACATTTAAATTTAAATTACATTTATGGGACAACCACATTTAAGACCCTGATAAAACTGCCCCTAATAAAGGGGTGGTTCCACCGTTACTTTTGGTTGAGAAAAATAAAATAAATGTAGTTGACTACTATGTGTTTTTCACATGCTTCTTCTACTTTATTATTTTAAGGGTAAACTACGCATTTATTATCTAAATTATCAATTTTAGTGTCTAAACTTTTAATTATTTAAAACTATACATAATATTTAGTTTTTATTTCATTTTAATACCCCACTATTAAAAACTAAACCTGTTTACTACTTAAACTATCAGTTTTAGTCAGTTTTAATACATAAACTTTCAAATTTTTTCAAAACTTAATGCTAAATTTTGAACATGGGTACTAGAATGAAACAAAACTAAATTTTAGGTATAGTTTTTTTAAAGTTTAGGTATTGAAACGAACTAAATCTGATAGTTTAGGTACTAAATATGTAATTTACCCTCAGTTTAATTAAAAAGGTAATGTATCATTTCATCCAAGAAGAGAAAAGGATAGATGATAGAAGTTACTTACCAAACATGGAAAATTAAACATGATTACATAATAGAAAGCGAAATTAAGAACCATAATAATGATTTTTGGGTTGAACATTTGAATTTTATGGTTATAATAAGTTATGTTTGATCACGATATGATAAAATTTAAATGATTCGATGAATTTTAAATCCATTAATTTCGAATAGAATAATTTCTTATTAGAAAAATTCATACAACACGATAGGGTGAATTTCTTTTGGATGATAGATAAAAAAATTATGATAATTACCGAACAATCTCAGCTGTCAAAAGGAATATTGTTCTCATTAAAGATCTCGAATTCAAATAATTGCATTTATAAAATATTTGTTATCAATAAATAAAAAAGATTTTGAATGATTACAACATTGTAAATACCACATACAACTAAAAGAGTCAAAAATATTTAAAAATATATTGTAAAAAGGAATAATGATAAAATTAATACCCAAAATTTGCGCAAATAATCATTTTACTCCCTGTTTTTTCCCGGAGCATTCTAGCTCCAAATATTTCAAGTTTTAGGTCAAGATAATTTAATTTTTTTAGTTGTACATTGTTTGCAATGAAATTGCTTTGAACGGTCCAAGTCTAAAAATCAATGGCGTATAATTAATAAAATGTCCCCCACATGACTGATGACTAAACATGGACCATGTGAACTAGGGATGCATATGGAAGTCTCGTTAATTTTTGGGCACTATATCAAAACTAATTAACATTATAGTTAATAAAAATGTTCGATACAAGTATTATATTCGTATTTAAAATTTTAGTATAATTAATATTCTATAATGATAAATAAGACCAAATCATGATAAATTTTATTTCGAGTCGAACTCGTAAATAAATATAAATGTATATAACTAAAACTTTACTTAAAGAACAGTTCAAGGTTTTAGTGTGATTTCCCATCCCTTTCAAAGGCATTATAGATGCTCACTCACTACCAAAGGCAGCTGCCATGCTTTTAAGGCACTAGAGATGACCTAACCCACATGACACTTTTGTATCATAACAATATATATTGTGACACATGTTTATTATGTGCTTTATGAAATGTAATGTTAGAAAGTGATTGTAAAATAAATACCTAATATTGTCGAAAAGTAAGATAATCGAAATAAAATAGAATTTGATTGTATCATGGGTAAATTATTGTCTTAAAAGTAAAATTATCGTGACTGATGTAGTTTTCGAATTGAACGATGCTCCATATTTTTTTTTGGTAAAGGTTCTTCTAATATGTTATTATGCCAAGAACATACGTAGACAAAAATACTGGAACCGAACATAGTTAAAAAACCTCCCTATTCTGAGACGGAGGAAAAAGAGTGTCCTATCAACGTTGTTCTTTGAAGTTAATATGATCTTTTGGAAATTAACACGGATACGGTGTACCAGAATAGTTAGATCTATCATGAGTCGACTTTTTTTTTCTTTAATCTAAGTTGTCCGGGTTTGAGAATTGTGGAGGGTGAGTGTAATTGGGGAGACTTTTAGGGTTCATAATCCAGACTCATTAATCTTTTCTATTTATTGATTATATACGTCCTGCAAACGTAACTTCTCGAATTCAGAACTTCAAGATATATATCATGGGTGTAATTTTTTTTATTAAACTCGTTTTACAAATTTAATCATTTTTAATAAAATCTCACAATTTTTTTTAATTTTAAGGAATAATTTAATTTTTGAATAAATTCAAAAATATAAAAGAAAAATACAAAAAGGAAGAAGATCTCCCTCTCCCCCACTTATGGTGCCATGATGAAAGGGAAAAGGGGCTATTATGTTGTCCCTTAAGTATGGTCAAGGGTTCGAATCATGACATTTGCAAATGGAGCAAACTGGGTTGAGAGGGTCGTCCTCGCCTCTGCAGTACCCGATCTGGATTAGTCGGTCAATAGATCTCTCGAGCAACAGGTCACGCGGTAAGGATTGGATGTTCAACAAGGTCCTTACCATTAATCCCCATTTCCCCCCAATTTTGTTGCACCATATATTTTTCGAGATTAATCAAACGAAATTGATGCTATATACTCTTAACAAGTTTTATAATTTTATATTTTTACAATCCGAGTGTTATATTTTTTATATTATTTTTAAATAAATTAAGTTCCCTAATTTCACAAAAAAGTTGAGTACTTCATTGAATATAAATGCCAAAGTTGGACACCGAAAGTTATATTTTACCCTTACTAATTTTGTAGGACAAAAAATCATAACTGGTTGATTTGATTAAGGAAACAGAACAACACATGCAACAAGGTATTTTTGTTCTTTACCTTCCTTAAAAGGATAAATTAATATTTAGTCCTTAATAAAATCTTCAACTTGATCTCTAAATTCTTCTATCCACGTTAGACCTATTAGACCTTGAATTTGGAATTCCTTTTTCTTTATGATGAGAAACTTTTTTCTGAGCCGGAGAAGGTGATAGATCGAGTTTTGGGTCGAGTGAAATACTCCTAAGCTCAATTTGAGTCGAATGTTTGTGGGTGGGTTTAATTTTCAATTAGATCAGGATGATTGAAAAATCTAACACGAACTCACCCAGGGCTATCCCTAATTATGTCACATCATCGATAGATTAAAAGAGAGAGAACTTGTAAGTTCAGAAATTAACAGGGATCAAAGTGAGCAGAGGTACCAAGTTTAGGGACTAAATATTGTTTTATCCCCGTTTTAAATAAACAAAATCTTCTTCTCTATCCAAATCCAAAGTTAAAATTCTCTGGTCTTTCCTTGGATTTGTTTTTGTCCTTTTATTAATCTCATCCATAGAAATTCCCTCCCTTTTTTTAGCCGAGAAAAGAAGATTATTTTTACTATTTCTCTCGTTCCCCGTTATCCTTTCAGTCACACTTCTTCTCCATTTTTGTTTTTTAGTTTTGGATAATGAGATGAATTCAATTCAACGACACCACCACCGACCTCTTTTGTTCCCTCTGCTTTCTTCCCCAATAGAAACTTAATTTAAAGTCAACATTTTCGTCTTAATTATCTCTTTTGAAAGCTACTTTTTCAAAGGGCATTGGATTATTTGTTATTGCATTTTGCTTACTCTGCTTTGCATGCCTGATTCTCCTTCTTGGGGTTTAGTTAAAATTTTAATTTTTATCTGTAATGGTGGGAATTGGGTTGTTTTCTTAGGGTTTATCTTTTAGCATTTTGGTTTCTGTTCTTGTCTGTTATATGGGAAGATTTTGCTTTGTTTTTATTAAAGCTACATAAGGTCAATTTTGGATACAGAGTTCTAATAGGAATTGGGGTTGGTGAAACTGGGTTTTTTTTTTTCTTTTTGATCTTTCATCGTATGTATATATGTTGTTTCACATGTTTTTATTTAATTGATATTTAATCCGCTTTCTGGAATTCTGCAACCCTTTTTGTAGTCTGATTCCATGGGATTTTGATTGTTGTTTTCAAGTTGTTGGTATTGTTGAATCTTTTTTCGAGTATGGATTCGAAAAGTGGAGAAGAAGATAGTGGTCTCAAGTCACCAATGAAACCAGGTGTTGGAGAAAATTCAAAGATGAAGGGTAGTGGAAGCATTAGTAGCAAAGACATGATCTTTCGAGCCGATAAAATTGATTTGAAAAGCTTAGATATGCAGCTGGAGAAGCATTTAAACAGGGTTTGGTCTAGGAACGTTGAGAAGCAAAGGCCTATGGAGGAATGGGAGATTGATTTGGCTAAGTTGGATTTAGGGAACGCTATAGCTCATGGTACCTATGGGACCGTCTATCGCGCCACTTACGATAATCAAGATGTTGCAGGTAATCTGTGTTTTTAGTTTTGATCTTGTGCAGAAGATAAGATGTTGAAGAAAACAATGATTATGCCTTGTAACTTGTTGTTGATCAAAATTGCCAAATTTTTTATTTTGCTAATCGTTGAGTTCCATTTGTATATATGTTAATGTGTGATTAAATTTTGTAATGATAGTTTGTCGAGTTAAAATATGGACTAACATGGATTATTAGTTCAGAATGCATAGAGCTGAATATATGCCAATGATGTCTAGATAGCGTTAGCTCTAATATTTATCAGGTTAATGTGTGCCAAAGCTGTATCGGAGCCGAAGGCATGGTATTCGATATTTTGATGGACAGCAATACTTTTTCTAGTGCACAATGCGTGTAATTTAAAACGTTTTGATGGCTAATCGGTTTGTTAATGCGTTGGTTCAGAGGTGATCAATTTGAACTCTTGTCATTGAGGTGCTTAATTCAATTGACTTTATCCTGTATTGGTTTGTTAATGCGTTGGTTCAGAGGTGATCAATTTGAACTCTTGTACTCTGTTTCCGAGTTACTGATTTTTGGAGAATTTTTAATGTTTCATCCCATTTAATCTGATTTTTTATTGTCGATCATCCTGCCACCAAAAGAATTGACCAACAATCGCGTATGATTTGTTGTTACTTGTAAAAGTATTTTTTTCCGCATGTGGAGGCTTCTTGTTTGGTTTGACCACCTCTATCTTTTGTGTATTCGAACATTTGCAGATTCCATATATAATGAGCGTTTCTGTTGGTTTCTTTTACTGAGTGCTTTTTCTGTTCATAATTTGGTTTACGATATTGTAGTTAAGCTGTTGGACTGGGGCGAGGATGGTATTGCCACAACTGCAGAAACCGCTGCTCTACGAGCATCATTTCAACAAGAGGTTGCTGTTTGGCACAAGCTCAATCATCCTAATGTTACAAAGGTCCAGTATTATCTTCTACTTTGAAATATTTTCCTTTTTTTGAATGCACAGCTATCCATTTAGAATAATTTGTGAGAAGTTTAGCTATCACTTTGCATAATCGAGTTCTCGGTTTTTCATTGGTTCTCATTTTCTGAAACATTTCTGTTGTAACCTGTTCTCCCCTCCCCCCTCCTCTTCAATTCGAGTTACAGTTTATCGGGGCCTCAATGGGAACTTCAAATCTTAAGGTTCCTTCAAAAACTCCTTCAGCCGAAAGTCAGAATCCCCTTCCTTCTAAAGCATGCTGTGTTGTTGTCGAGTATCTCCCCGGTGGCACACTGAAACAATACTTGATAAGAAATCGGCGGAAGAAACTCGCTTTTAAGGTTGTGGTCCAACTTGCACTGGACCTCTCTAGAGGGTAAGAGGGTGAATCTTTCCTCTGGTTTCGACTTTCGAGAGTTATGAATAATATTTCTCTGCTGACGAGTATGCTTATTCCAAATTGCAGTCTTAGCTACCTACACTCGAGAAAGATTGTACATCGTGATGTAAAGACAGAAAACATGTTGCTAGATGCTCACAGAAATCTTAAAATTGCAGATTTCGGGGTTGCTCGTGTTGAAGCTCAGAATCCACGGGACATGACTGGTGAAACCGGTACTCTCGGCTACATGGCCCCCGAGGTATGCCTTCTTCGGATGTCATGATGAAGCACGAGTTATCAAAGGTTCATTTATGTCGTCGCACGATTACTCATCCGCATAATTTATATTTTCATTTTGTCCAAATTGATTTAGGTTCTTGATGGTAAGCCCTACAATAGAAGATGTGATGTCTACAGCTTTGGCATTTGCTTGTGGGAAATTTATTGTTGTGATATGCCTTATCCCGATCTTAGCTTTGCCGACGTATCATCTGCAGTCGTTCGACAGGTTTGTTTATGTTATTCTATTTTATCAGCAAAGCGTGTCTCGTTGATGTGTTCGATTGCCGGTTTTGAATAGCAGTGAAGATTGGTTACTCTTCTTTCCACTTTTAAACTCTCGATTCGATTATTTTGTGCAAAGCCTTGTTGTAGTAGAGTTCGAAGATTTTTAAATGTTTCGAATAATTCTAAGAATATGATCCATAGGTATTTGTCATCTGTTTTGTTCGGCATCTTGAATGCCGGTTACATACCGGCTTTCGGTGTAGGACGCTACTGTCTTGCTCATTTAGCATGTTTGCTACACTATCTGCTCACATACATTATTAAATGACTGAACCTATTTTACGTGGTGTATATCGGCAGAATCTACGACCGGATATCCCGAGATGCTGCCCGAGTTCTCTAGCTAACATCATGAGAAAATGCTGGGACGCGAATCCGGAGAAACGTCCCGAAATGGGCGAGGTGGTGAGAATGCTCGAGGCCGTTAATACAAGCAGAGGAGGGGGGATGATACCAGATGACCAAACCCCAAGCTGCTTATGCTTAGGCTCGAGTCGCGGTCCGTGACGTTTTTTAAAAAACGATTACAAATGTCGAGAGAGTGGGTTGCATGAACCCTAATAAATTATCGAATTCTAAAATCGAAGTTTTTGATTTTGTGATGCAACTGTCGTACTTATTTCAAGAGATGTGTTTTGCTTCAAATTATATTTTTGTAGTTTCAAAAGGAAACAAGAAGACAGAAAATAGGTATCATCAGGTAGAGAAAAATGGATTAAAAAGATTGTTCCATAACAAGTCTATATAATAAATTATCAAAATTAGTCTGTTTATAAATTCGATATCGATAATTATGATATAAAATCCATAAATATAGTAAAAAATGATGTTATTATGATGATGTATTGTCAAGGGGAGGTTCGTGGGTGTTGTCATAACTATTTTTTTTTTAATTATTAATTTTATAAAAATAATTATGATTTTATTTGTAAAATGAGATTTTTGAATTAATTTGAACTAAATTGAATGGAAGTCATCATCGACCTTTGAGTTAGGTAGGTCGAATACCTAAAAACGTCTTTTAAAACAATTTTAAGAAAAATCGTTTTTTAAGATAACAATTAGTCTGCGTTTACCAAAAATTCGATTTAACAGGTCCGGGAGTCGATTACGCGTGAGGAATGATTGACACCCCCCACAACGTCCAAAATTGATACTTAGTTGCTTACACGTTGTCATCAATGGTGGAAATTATAAATCGAATATAAAATTAAAATATGATTCATTTATTAAAGTTTAATTAATTTGCTTCAAATTATTTATTAAGGAAAATCCTTTAATTCGAAAAAAATATCGAGATTTGCTCATCCTCCGACAGGAAGGCTATCTCTTCTATTTCTTGTCTAAAAAGAATATTATATCATCGATAATAAAAAAACGCAATCGAAACTAAGTTGAAAATCGACATTTGCATAAAATAAAATAAATTGCTATTTAGGGCAACATGCATTGCATTATTTGACTTAAAATAAAAAATGAATTAAGCAAAATAAACCGATTTATTTCAAGTTCACATTTCGTGTTGTATCGGATCACACTACTTCGAATGCCTCCCCTTTTCTGTTGATTTTATTTTGCTGTTGATTCTCTCCCCTTTTTCTATTCGATATTTTCTCTGGTTTTTCTCTGAATGCCTCCTCATTTTATTGAATCTGTTGGGCTCTTAAATAAAGATAAAAAATGTTGCTTGCTTGGTTGAGTTTAGGGTACAGGGATGATGGTGGTGGGTGATGGGTTCACTGTTAGGATCCCGATTTTCCAAGTATGGTTCCCGGATTTTCCAATGTATATTGGGATTTAATGAAATTTTTAATGGGTTTTTCAGATTTGATTTGGATTTTTTTTTGTCTGATTTGGTGCATTGTTTTGGGCATGTTCGGTCGGGTTTGATGACGAATGATGAGGGCGGCTCACGCGACGAGGAGATGAGCGGTGGGGCGCACGCGCCGATCGATGGCTGCTCATTGTTGATGGCGGCGACTGGTTGATATTTAGGGTTAGAATCCTAATCCTTGGGGTGATCTGGATCGTTGGATGGGTCAAGATCCAACGACTGACATTGGAGGCGGCTGCTGGAAGAGTGGAAAAACCCTAGCGGGTTTGGGTTGAGTGTTGGGCCTGGTGCTGGATAAATGCATTGGGCTTTTATGTAATTGATGTGAGCTTGGTGATTTGGGTTCCATTTGGGCCCGAATTTTGTAACATGTAAATGATTTTTTTAATAATAATAGTAATAATAATAATAATAATAATATAATGATAATAATTATTAGTAATGAACGATTAAAACCCGAACAAAAATGGGTGTCTATATGTGTTTTGATGGTATATTATTCTTTTGTTTGATTTTGGATTAATTAGAAAATAAGTGCTAAAATTATATCATTTTTTGAAATAGGTGTCTAAACTTTTTTCCAAATCATTTAGGTGTCTAACATTAAAAAAGTTATCACTTTATATGTCCCGACCATAACGTCCATTAAAAAACCTCCGTTAAGTGATACTTGTCGCGTTTTGGTAATTTTAATAATTTTATTTGTTTTAAAAAATAAAATATTATTATAATAAAAAAATAACCCTAATTTCTCTTAAATTACAAAAAAGCCTCAAATCCTTAAAAATCTTAAGTCTCTAACCCTTACCCACCGACGTCATCCTTGTCAGCCACGACAACCACCGTCGACTCCATCCTTGTCACCTTCCTAGTCAGACGTCGTCATCCTTGCCGTCTATTAACTGTTGGGATCATGATTTGCAATATTGGGTTTCACTAGGGTAAAATGTACACACGTTGATTGGCTCCTGTTCCTGTGGCTTTTCATGGGGTTATCCATCATCGAGTGGAGGTGAAGTCTGATGGAGATTCATCAACGACAAAAGGTTGTGGTCGATGTGAGTTTAGGAGTTGGAATTAGGGTTTTTAAAGTTTTGGGTTTAATTTTTTTCAAAAAAATTTAGGTTTTTTAAAATATAATAATATTTTTAAATTTTTAACTAAAATTTTTAAAATTATCATAACGTGGCATGTCCTTTAACTGGTAGAATTTATCGATCGTTACAGTCGAGACACATAAAGTGGTAACATTTGTAACGTTAAACACCTGGATGAATCGAAAAAAAAGTTTGGACACCTATTTAAAAAATATTATAATTTGGATACTTAAATTTTCAATTAAGCCTTCGATTTTACGTGTTTATTTGTTTTATCATCTATTTAATAAAATTTTATTTTCTAAGAATATGGTAGAGTTTTTTAAAAATATTATGAGATGATTGCAAGATAATATATATGATCTTTTTAGTGTTTAATAATGTATACATAGTTGTTCGAACGTAAAATTTGTAGAGAGAAAACACTGGCGGAATTGGGCAAATAATCGAGGCGGGTGGATTATTTGGCCCAATAGAGCAACATGAAATTTATTTTGGGATCTACGACAAATGTTACAGTGTCCATGGAATTCGTCATGTCGGCGTGACGAGTTCCATGATATATATTTTTAATGGGCCTTGTCACGTGGGTCTCACGACCCGAATTAATTTAATATTTCTTAAGGGACTCATCGCGCGGGCATGACGAGTTCCAACAAAAAAGTATTTTTTTTTAAAATTTTAAAAGCATTGAAAAAAATTATTTTATTCCTGATGAAACTCGTCACGTCGGTGTGACAAGTTCCAACTGGTATAATTTTGAATTTGTTGACCGTTAGGTTGACCATTGTTGAACGAACAATTTTTTAAAAAAAAATCAAAAGAACTCGTCACATCGACGTTGATTGAGCGTTGGTGTTCCGGATTATATTGAGCATTGATTTGCAACATCATACTCATCAACTAATGGTGTGTCGTCATAGTCTAGCAATGAAACAATATATTCATCATTTTTGCTAAATTCAGCAAGACTTTCACCGAATCGTCCAACAAGATTATCATCAGCATCACTTGCATGTGGTTCAGAGGGTCCTGCTTCTTCTGTTCTTCGAACTGGTACTGATGAGGTCGGAATATCAGTTGCAATCGTGGTTTCGGCGTAAATCTCCACCATATTATTATTTGATGATTGATGAAGTCCAACCATAACATCAACATCGTTTTCGTCATCAAAATGGACTTTTCCATATGTGATTGGATTTGAGGGGATCATATGCCGATAACTTAAACATGAAACAAAAGCTCCAAGTTTTCTCTCAACTTTTTGCTTCATTCGGCGATAGATACATCTATAGGGAACATTATATTGATGGGCCTATGTGACTTAATCACAACACCAATATCACTTTGTCGAATTTCGTCATTATAATGGACAACTGTGAAGAATTTGTTGCTCATTGTTTGAAATGTATTACGTTAGAAGAAAGGAGTTTGTTGGGTAAGAGATTGAAGATGAAAGGAGTATTTTGTGTGTGTAAGAAATGAGATGAGTGTGTTATGTATGTTAAATTTTTAGCCGTTGGAATTCGTCATGTAGGTGTGACGAGTTTCATTGATTGTTTTTTAAAAAAATTGTCCGTTCAACAATAGTCAATCCAACAGTCAACAAATTCAAAATTATACCCGTTGGAACTCGTCACACCGGCGTGACGAGTTCCATAAGGAATAAAATAATATATATTTTCAATGCTTTTAAAAATTTTAAAAATTATTTTTTTATTGAGACTCGTCATGCCCGCGTGATGATTCTCTTAAGATATATTAAATTAATTCGGGTTGTGGGACCCACGTGACACAACCTATTAAAAAAATATATCTCATAGAACTCGTCTCGTTGACATGACGAGTTTCACGGGCACGGTAACATTCTCAAAATAAATTTCCTGTTACCCTATTTGACCAAATAATCCACCTACGTTAATTATTAGGATAAAAATTCCGAAAACACGCCCTTTGAAAAAGAGTGAGAATTCATGATTTTGATGGGCAATTTGGAAGGTGATAGTATGTGTTGGACGTTTGAAAATTGATGAGTTGTGTGTGTCCCTTATGACCCATTTCTAGTCGTGTCATTAATACTCCAATCAAAGTATTTCATCACTTTGATGGGTATGTAAGATTCGGATCAATATTGTCCATGAAATGAATCGGATGATGAAATTGAGTATTGTCCTAGACTCCGAGTAAATCCGAAGATTCAAGCACCCTCGTCGCTACGTATTAGTCTACCAGCAGTGGCTATTCTATCATTTGATCGTACAGTTCCATTGGAATTTGTCTTCACCCACCTACCCACCCATCCACGGATTAATTTTACTTATGATGATTTGTATATTTTATTTTTGTGGTTGTCGATTTATATCCCTCTCAAAAAATGAATGATCATTTAATTTTTAATCTTAGAATTTAACATTTTTTATTAATTCGGTCACTTAACTCTCTTTTTTAGTATTAAATTTGCTAACTTTTTGCAACCTCATCTATGAATTTGATTTTTAATACTTTTTTATATTTAATTTATATATAATTAATCTATATATAATACTGTAGAAGTCCTTCACATGCATGACCTTCTCAATATAATTTTCTTCACTCACAACATTAAAATTTAAGTCCGTAACTTTATTTAAACAACATAATATTCATCTCAATAATTTAGATATAATCATTTGATGACGTAACACTTTAAGTTGTGTGTAACACCATCACTTAAAAAATAAAAAAAAATATTTTGAAGAAGATGTCACATGATCTTACACTATCAAATTACCAAAAGTATCTACATTTGAAATCTATACCTTAAAATGTAGATAAAACTATTAAACCTTACAATAAATAAACATGTATAAATTAAAATTTATACAATATAATTTTCCTAAATATAATATCACAAAATCAAATAAATCGATTTATTACTTGTTTATTATCTTTACCTTTTTATTTTACATAAAATAAATGAATTTAATTTTATCTCAATTATTTTTTTATTATGCATAATAGATTACAAATTTGAATACGGGTTAGAATCTATTTACCCAATGTAAAACTCTTTTAGTTTTATACATATTTAGGATTATTAGATGAGTGAAAATAGATGGTTGAGATTAATTTCTTATTTTTTTCTTAATGAATATTTTCTCATTTTTACTGTTAATCTTAATAATCTGTTTTCACTCATCTAACGATCTTAAATATGCATAAAACTAAAAAAATAATGAATATAATTAGACTTAAAGGTTATTTTTGCCCCTATAGTAGATTCAATTAATCATCTATCGTATTTTTACATCAATTTAGCCCTCAAAGTTGTTTAATTACATCATTTCATACCCTTCCCCTAACCTAAAGTTTAGAGGTAATAAGATTATGATTTAGGATTTAAAGTTTATAATTTAGGGTTTTAAGTTAGATGCAGGGTATAGAATGATACAACTGAGTAATTTTGAGAGATAAATTGATGCGAAAATACGATAGAAACGAAAACGATAAATTGAGTCTCCTACAAGGACAAATGTTATAATTATGTTTGAATGCCATGGTATATTATAAATATTTTTTCTCTGTTTATGCATGTAGTAATGACACGTGTCAAAGAAAGTGACACATTGTGAAGGAAAAAGGGTAAGCCAAAAACCCATACCTTAAAAACAAAAATAGATAACAAGCATTGTGGTAAAGTAAAAAGAAAAGAAAAAAAGCATCAAATAAAAATCAAATATTAAATCTACTTTTGACCTCCTCGTAACTCTTAATAATTTTAAACCCTAAATTATTCACCAAAAACATACAAAAAGAAGGAAAAGCAAACCAAATCTTCTCCCCATTCTTTTATGCCCTTTAGTTGTTTCATCCTTTATTATATATATCAAAATTCCAGCTAATTTGGTCTAAAAAATTGTAACATGATAGAGAAAAAAATTAAAAAAATTAAAATTTGTGATATAATTCTTTTGATGCAGTTTAAAATATAAATTATGACAAAATTAAGATTTTAGGGTCTAAAATATTCTCATATAATTCTTTATATATATATATATATCAATAGAAAAAGACTTTTTTTAAGATCTATGAGTTGTTTCAATGTGTTATTAGGGCTTCCTACCCTAGCAAAAAAGTATGGGAAATCTTAATTTTTCTTTGATCACAAAGGTGCATGGCTACAGCTGGTTCAACCATGGTGGTTTTCCTGTTCTACTTCGTGTGTGTATACATATCATGACCATTGGATGAGATAAATTAAATACTGAGATTAACAATAGAAAATGAGAATATATCTACTAGAAAATTATGGATATTCACTTGATCATTAGTCAGTATTATAAAGAAAATATTATCAAATTTTTAATCGTAACAGTTTTAGATTCAATCTTTGAACAACTCCATCTCTTTTTTCATATTAAAAAATAAAATAATTTCTCGTAATCCCATTCCGATTCTTATTTGTCCTCCATGGAATGAGTGTTGGATCCAATTTCTTCTTTCATCATGCTTTTATTGAATCCAAAAGAACCTTGTTCCTTAGATACCATCCATCACCCAAATTCTACAATTCAAGTTCAACAAGTTGTCAATGAAAGAATAAAAGATATCCCAAAGTAGGGTCAGTTGCTTTGCTCTTTAGATGTTCAAATACTACCAATATGGCCCATTTGGTCTATTTGGTCTTTGACACAATTTATCACTATACATATTCCTTTGTATTATTCAATCTTTTACTTTTTCTTCCTTATTGCCTCACATCATTTCCAAAGAGACCCACATTTCAATAGGGCAAAAAGGTTGGAAATTGAATTTTAGAGGTGGGTCGATATTCTATCGAGTCTTAATTTTATTGAGGTTAAACAAAACTGGCTATGTCATACATATAAATATGGATGAATATTTTACTCGAATTTGATGGATTTTGATTCGACTTGATTCGATTAGATTTTCATTTTGAAAATTCGGGTTCAGGTTGAATTATTTTACATGGTTGGATCGAGTTGGATCATATTCATATTTGTTATATATATATGGGTTAACATCTACTTATACAGCGTAAAACTTTTTAGTTTTACACAGATTTAGGACCGTTAGATGAGTGAAAACAGATAGTTGAGATTAACTCCTTGTTTTTTCCCAGTAAATATCTACACATTTCCTACTTTTAATCTCAACAATATGTTTTCAATCATCCAACGATCCTAAATTTGTGTAAAACTAAAAGAGTTTTACATTGAGTAAGATGATCATTCCCATATATATATATATATATATATATGCATATTTTAACCTAAAACATCATATCAGTTTCAGATTAGATGAGGTCATCCTAAATTTCGGTTAAATCAGATGCAAATGAAGAAAATCAATTTTTCTGTTGTGTTTAGATAGAGTAAAAATATGACCTAATCTGACATATTGTCATCCTTACATATATAAAGTATAAATGAACGTGAAAAATTTACTTTGTTTAATGACTTAATTATAAAATAAGTGTTGAAACTATATCACTTTTTTTTAAATCGGTACCCAATTTTTTTTGAATCATCCAGGTGCATATCGTTACAAACGTTACCACTTTAGGTGCCATGACAACAACGGCCATTAAAATCTTAAAATTATATATTTAAAAAACCCCAAATTTTTTTTGAAAAACTTCAAAAAGATAACTCAAAATGTTGAAAACTTCAATTTCAATCCCTAAACTCACACCAACTATCATTGTTTCATTAATTGGGCCTCCACCAGAACCTCCACCCTACATGTCAAACCCGACCATAAATGTTATGCTACCGACGAAGAAAACGACAAAATCATGACAAAAAATAGCATCTCTGGCGAACTCAAACCCTAAATTCATGACACCCAGGCGATCTAACGACGCAAACGACGACAGTTGACCAAGGAGATGGCAAGGGTAGAGTGGACGATGAAGGCTGTGGTTAGCAAGGGAGGTTAGGGATTTTGGGCTTTTTTGTAATTTTAGAAAAAATAAGTATTTTTATAAATATAATATTTTTTAAAAAAATTCAAAATTACAAGGGTGTGACACATGCAACTTGACGAAATTTTTAACGGTCATTACGTCCCAAGCACCTAAAATGTAATATTTGTAACATTAGACACCTGAATGATAAAAAAATGTTTGGGCACCCATTTGAGAAAAACGATATAATTTGAGCTCTTATTTTATAATTAAGCCTTGTTTAATGAACAAATATGTATGGTAATCAAAGCATGCAGTCTTTAAGGATTGTTGATGGCCCGAGGAGCCTCCATTGACGACGGAGACTTTAGAAAACTCCTCCACCCTACCATTAAATAGAATCTGGAATTGAGCATGCTTTTGCCCCCTAGGCTCTTCCTCCATGGCTCTCTCATAAGTGATCAAAATTTAATAGTAGAAAGAAACTCAAATTAAATAAATAAAAATGTGGTCCTAGTGCCTGAAAATGTAGTTTGAATTCAATGAATGACCAAGAATAAAGAACATTGACACCCCTCAAAATTAGGGTAGTTGCATTTTTTTAAGTTGTCTCACAATTCAAGAAATATATATTTTTTCACTTGAATTTGATTTGAGTTTAAAAATGTTTTGTATGGCATGAAATAAGACTTAAATTTTGAGATAAAAACATATTTTGACATGATTCGACACGACTTAAATATAAAAAAATATTTATTTGATAAAATAGTGACCTAATGAAAATAGTTATAGAGAGAAGGGTGTTATAACAATTATCCTTAATATATAAATAAATATATTATTATTATTATCTTGAACCAGATCATGTCGGAGATTTGTCACTATAAATTCGATCCAACTGACCTCATTCTTTACAAAACCTGACAAAACCTTAAAATATCTTTTAAAAAATATGATATTATAAAATCGAATGAAATCAAAGTTTCACGAGTTTAAATTATCATCCCTAATTTCTCTAACTAGACCTTGTCAACTATAAGGGTGAGTGTTTAATCGAGCCGAATAAAAAAATTTGAATTATTCGAGTTTACGAGTCTTATTTTATAACTCAAACTTTATTTGAAATAATTTCGGGTCGAGTTTATAAAATTTGAGTTGATTCGATGAGTTGTTCGAGTTTCTGTTTAAATTTAACTTGAGTACCTAACTATCAATTTTGGTCCATTTTAGTATCTAAACTTTTAATTTTTCCAAAACCATACCTAACATTTAGTTTTTGTTTCATTTTAGTAATCTACTGCTAAAAACTTAACGCGTTTTGTAACGCCCTGGATTTCAGGTTATGAGTTTTGGTCAGCCCGAGTTGGGCCTTGAATTAATTCCTTAGTTTATGAGAAGTTTTGACCCAAATTGAGATGGATTTGGGCTTGAACCAAGCCCAATGAAGAGTAAAATGGGTGTTTTTAGTCTGTAGTCAGAATCAAAGGGACCAAGGAAGTAATTTCACCAATAAAGATTTTAAAAGTTAAATAGTTCTTAATTATGGATGATATCACGTTGTCTCCTCCCTCTTTCCTCAAATCTTCTTTGTCTTCTTCTTTTTTCTTCATCTCATTCTTCTTCAAGATAAGCATAAAGGTGGAATCTTTATAGCATTCCAGACCCCAATCAACATTTTAGAGATAAGAATCAAAACCATCATTTCCTAAGCTTCAATTCAAGTCTTCATTTGCAAAGTTTGGCCATGGTAACGAAAAATAAGTTTTGTGGGGGTTTATTAAACCTATGGATTTTAATATGTTTCTAGAGATTTGTAGGCTTAAGAGATGTTTTAAAGCTTCCTAAACCTCAATATCCAGCTAGTAACCCTCATTCTTTGATTTTTGCTTAGTTCGTCTAGGTAAGATTTGGTAAGTTGCATAAGCTTGAAGCATTCATGATAGATTGCATCGTTTGAGTGTTTTCAGCATGTTTATAGACCCATTATGACCTCTACTATCACATAAAACATCTAAACATAAGTTGGGGACCTCAATGGGGCATTTGGGTATGGAAAAATAGGATTTTCGTGCCAAAATAGAGCACCCAACAACGACAATATCAATACTGTAAAAACAATATCGATATTTTTCTTCAGCTAGTCATAGATTAGGTAGTTTTATAAGGGTAGTATTGATACTCATTCATTGAGTATCAATACCAGGGCAGGAGTATCGATACTCCCCATAAGGGTATCGATACTAGAGTATTTTTCAAAATATCGAACTGAAATTTGGTATTGATACTCGAATATTCAAGTATCAATACCTCATCATCTTAATATCGATACTCATATGAGGGTATCAATATTGTCTTAATCCAAGAGCCACGTCAGTCGAGAGGTATTGATACCAACGGGTGGGTATCGATACCAAAGATTTAGTATCGATACTGAAGGGTCAATATCAGTACCCACAAACAGATTTGGATAAATAATCTAAGGATTTAAGGATGAGACCTGAGGTACCCTAAATACACTCTAATAACAACAAATATGACTTCAAGCGAGAACATTAATAAATATCAGAACAATAGAAACATTAACTGCTAGGATTTCATAAAACTAACATTATATTTGACACTCAGTAAACAACCAGGACACCCGAGTTCCTCTTTAGAAGAATACGACAGTCAGTGGATATCTATGTCAGTGCCAAGGTATTTCAGTAGCTGACTGGGCACAGATGCCCCAAGACTCGATATAGTAAATTGGTGTGTGTATGTTTTTGATGCAGCTTCGAATCTCACCCTAGATACCCAAGGGTATCTTAGAAAGGCTAGAGGGATACGTGAGCTCTGAGATGCAGAACCCTAAGTCACACAATGAGGCTTACTCAGTAGTAAAATCAATAGCTTTGCATGTTTGGACTTGTGCCTTCAGCTATCTCATTTAGTGAATGCATGTAGTATAATACAGTTATTATGGAGACACTGAGCTCGTAAGCTCAACGTTCGGAATGTGTTTCCGTGCACAGGTTCTTAGGGACAGTTCGAGGGGAGTTATCGCCACCAGACATTCCAGTGTAGCAGACCAGGCCATCAGAGACCATCAGATTACGTATTGATCATCTTTAGAGGGCATATACTATTTATGGACCCTTTGTACTATTTAGTCGTAACTTTGATTGTACTTGGTACTGTATTATTTTGAATTTATTTTGGGAGCTCCCCATTATTTTGTAAACTAATATTATTACCCCGTTTTACTTTTACTATTATGGATGATCTATTTTAGTGATTTAAGAAGCAATTTTAAAGGAAATTTTCGGGTCACTATTTCGGTAGTCCCATATAACATTGTAATCCATGGATCTTCGGGTCAAACTGGATTAGGGTGTTATATGTTTAGTACCTAAACTATCATTTTCGGTCCATTTTAGTACCTAAACTTTCAATTTTTTTCAAAAATTAACATTAAATTTGGAACAAGGGTACTAAAATAAAACAAAAATTAAGCTTTAGATATAGTTTTGAAAAAAAAATTAAAGTTTAGATACTAAAACAGATCAAAAATGATAGTTTAAGCTCTAAACAATAATTTACCCTAAATTTAATTATAAATATTTATAATATTTTGTTAATATTTGGTTCTAATTTAAACAATCTTCTATAACTTTATACAATACATATACATTTTTTGATATATTATATATATCTATTATATAAAATTAAAAGATTCGACTCAAACTTAATTATCAATTAATTATTATTAAAATTTTTAGATTATTTAAAATTCTATTTTATAACTTCACATTCTACCGAACGGCATTGTCTCTTTCATGTCGAACAAGGCTCGAGGTTTGAGGAAACTAGAGACCAATGAGTTAATAATGAAGAAATATACAGAAATTAAAAATCATTACACTAAAAAAGAAAAGGAAACAGAGCTTCTCCCTCGACAGTGCCCTTTATTCCATTCAAAATTTTATACTTTGCTTTTTTACTGATAAGGAGGCCCTCTCTCTCTTTTGTTTAACAGATTAAAGAGAGGTAGAGAGAGAGGTGTTTGCTTTACTTGTTCTTATGAGCTTTCTCTCTCTAGACTTTCTTTTCCTTTTATGTTTGCCGCATTGTGTGTTTGTTCCACATCAACAATCTCTCCCTTCTTCTTCTTCTTCTTCTCATTTCAACTTCATCGCATTAAAGTGCTGTCTTTGTCTCTCTCTTTCTTCTATAGTTCTTGGACCCTTCATTTTTTCTGGGTTTTTTTAAGCTTCTTTCTTTGCTTTAACACACATGAAAGATGAATCTAAGACAAACCCATTTCTTGTTTTTGCTTCAACTATGTGTTTTTTGTTGAGAAAGTGAATAATTCAGCTTGGCTTTGGTGATTTGTATCAAAGTTGAGAGCTTCGAGGAAGAGTAAACTAGTTGAATATTGGAGTTGTATGAAGCAAAAGCTTTAACAATGAGTGACGGGAAACCCAAGAAAAGCAAGGTTTGCTTTTGCACTTTCTCTGTTTCTGGTTTTCAATACTCAAATTTGTGGAAAAAAGTAACATTTTTTGGGAGATTTTGGAGTGTTTTTTTCCCTTCCTTCAATGGGGTGTTCATTTGTTTTGGTATAGCTCTCATGGTCCAAAAAGATGGTCAGAAAATGGTTCAATATCAAGAGCAAAACTGAGGACTTTCAAGCTGATGATCATGTTTGTGGAGGAGGAGGAGGTGAGTAATTTGAGTTTTATTTTCTGGGAATTTCACAATGATTGCTTAGTATTCATAAAATAGTTAAGAAGACTGGTCACCTGTGAGAAAAATGAATGGATTACTTGGCTATTTCAAGGCTTTACCTTTTCCTGGATTCTATTTATAAGTACTCAAGATTCTGATATTTTCTCTTGTCATGCAATTTTCTCATCAAACAAACAAGGCATCCTTGAAATATTCCTTTAGCAATTTCAACTTTTGTTCATAACTTGGATTTTTTTATTTTCAATCTTCAGGAGGTGAAGTGGAATACAGGACCAGCTTCTCAGAAAGGGAGCCATGCACAATCAAGAAGAGTAAAACAGGTTCCTCATCTCATCCCCAAGTTTCTAAGAAGAAATTTTATTATGATTACTTTTCTAAATGTTACTATGATGTGCAGAAAAATTTAGTCGTAGTACGGAGCAAAGCCGTCGAGGGAGAATGAATCTCGATCACCCTCGAATCATAGATGTCGAAAATTATAGGTATATTTTCTTTTATCACTTCTATTCCTTCGTGATGATGCATCAGTACCAACTGCTCTTCTGTTTTCCATTGGAGCAGCATTTTTGTAGCTACATGGAATGTGGCTGGAAGATCCCCACTGAGTAATTTGAATCTAGAAGATTTGCTGCATGCCTCGTCTCCGGCGGATATATATGTCCTCGGGTATGTTTTCGGCATGTTTGATCTTCATGTCTTGCTTACCAAACTTCGATTGTTCATAGAATGATTTCCTTCCCATTTGTTTTCTTACAGGTTTCAAGAGATAGTTCCTTTGAATGCCGGGGAATATTTTGGGTTCAGACGACAATGGTCCAGCCAAAAAATGGTTGTCTCTCATTCGAAAGACTCTAAACAATCTTCCCAGAACCAGCGGTGGCGGGGGTTCTTATACACCATCTCCTGTTCCTCAGCCCGTTGTTGAGGTGGATGCTGATTTCGAGGGGTCATCTAGGCAAAAGAATTCGTCTTTCTTTCATCGCCGATCGTTTCAGACAACAAGCAGCTGGAGGATGGACAACGATCCCTCGATTCCACAACCACGACTTGATAGGCGATTCAGTGTTTGTGATAGAGTAATATTTGGTCACAGGCCAAGTGACTACGACTCGAGTTATAGATGGGGTAATAGGCCGAGTGACTACGACTCCAGCCATAGATGGGGTAATAGGTCGAGTGACTACGACTCCTGCCATAGATGGGATAATAGGCCGAGTGACTACGACTCCTGCCATAGATGGGGTAATAGGCCAAGTGACTACGACACCAGCCATAGATGGCGTAATAGACCAAGTGACTACGACTCCAGCCATAGATGGGGTAATAGGCCGAGTGATTACTCCCGACCTAGCGACTACTCCCGACCTAGCGATTACTCCAGATGGGGTTCATCGGACGATGATAATGGGATAACGGAATCACCGAGTACCGTATTGTACTCGCCCATGTCCTATGGTGGATCTGCATCCGAACAGGGATATAGGATGCCCGGGCATTCAAGGTACTGCTTGGTGGCTAGTAAGCAAATGGTTGGCATATTTATCACAATCTGGGTCAGGAGCGAGTTGAGAGACCATGTTAAAAACATGAAAGTATCTTGTGTTGGCAGAGGATTGATGGGTTATCTTGGAAATAAGGTATTACTCGACCGTAAAACGGTACTCTTAAAGAGTTCATTTTGCATATAATTTACTTGTCTTATGCTCAAGAACCAGAGGCACTCGTGATCAACCGATGTGGTTTGGTTTGCCAGGGTTCTATATCTGTCAGTATGTTGCTGCATCAAACAAGCTTTTGCTTCATCTGCACTCATTTAACTTCGGGTCAAAAGGAGGGCGATGAGCTAAGAAGGAACGCCGATGTCATGGAGATTCTTAAGAAGACAAGGTTTCCACGGGTTCGTAATGAAGAAAATGAAAAGTCCCCTGAAACAATCCTCGAGCACGAGTAAGGACTTCAGTCTGCAAATTAGCTTCGAAACAAAGTTTAGAAATAAACTAATTATCATTTTAACATAGAATGAATTTGTTTGCATATAAACTGACTATTTATATATTGAACCAGTCGAATAATTTGGCTTGGGGATTTGAATTATCGCATTGCTCTCTCTTACCGGTCTGCCAAGGCACTTGTTGAGATGCAGAACTGGCGAGCATTGCTAGAAAATGACCAGGTATGCTTTCACTTATACAAACTTCGTATCTTCGTTCGGAATAACATACAATAGTTTAAAACCTTTCACTGGTGGTATTTCGGCAGCTAAGGATAGAGCAGAAAAGAGGTCGTGTTTTTAAGGGATGGAATGAAGGGAAGATTTACTTCCCACCAACATACAAGTATTCAAGAAATTCAGACAGATATACCGGGGATGATATGCACCCAAAGGAGAAATGCCGAACTCCGGCTTGGTAAGAAAATGCCTCTTGATGTAAGGCATGATAAAGTAGTTAAAATCATAGCTCCAAAGTGGAACAATAAAGAAAACCGGCTTAATAAAAGAAGTGTGCTGACTTAAATTTTTTGTATGAAGGTGTGACCGGATATTGTGGTTTGGAGAAGGAATCCACCAATTATCCTATGTCCGTGGGGAATCTAAGTTCTCGGATCATAGACCAGTTTATGGTATGTTTTGGGCTGAAGTTGAGTCAAGCCGTGGCCGGTTGAAGAAGAGCACGAGTTACTCTACTTCGAGGATTGAGGTAGAGGAACTTTTGCCATATGCGCACGGATACACCGAGCTAAATTTTTTCTAAAGGAGGCTACGACCCGCATTCAAAGTATGCCTGCTCTCTCTCTCTCTCTCTGTATATTTGTGTGTATGTACATTTTTACGACCCACATTCTTATTACTAAGTGATCGGTTTACGGCAGGAGCTTAATTTCGATGTGCTTCTACATATCAGCAATAATTTTGCATTCTGAATCAATTAGGTAAATACTTTTCAAGCTTATTTGTTTACTTTTCTTTTATCAGTCTCGTGCATCAAATTTGTCCGAAATAAAACGAACGAATTTCCTGCACTCGATAAACCTTTGTGATTGTGGTCCTTGGACCTTAATCCTTTACTCTCACAGCTTTTAAACATGGAAAAGACACTAACGTATCTTCCTTAGCAATAAGATTGCAAGAGTCTATACGAAAAACAAGCTGTGAAAAAGAAAATTTACGTAGCCATAAAACATCGGAAGTGTTTGATAATTTTGTTCTTTTTTCTCCACTGAATTTTTCTTGAGAAGAGCCATTCTTTTTCCATGTGCAGTCAAGAATCACTTTGAGGAGGTTCATTCATAAGGGTGACAGACATTCCATTGCTCACTAACTAGAAAAGGTTGGTTTTCTTCTTTCCCTTTTCGACCCGCTGTTTATTGGTTTCTTCGTCTAACCTTGTTTCCATGTTCGTTGATCAGGTGTAAACTCCTTAATTAATAGTTTGACTAACTCGAATCACGATAATTTATGACATCAGCTTACAACATACCAATCTCAGTGCACCAGATTAACAACAAATCCGCTCCCAAGGCATCTGAAACCAAGCTCCGAACAAAATCGATAAATCTTCACAACGAATAGGTACTTATGATTACTTCTAAATACTCAAAAAAGGTTAAAATTAGCTTTTCTTGTGTGATAATAATGTAGCTTTTTTGGGTTTTTGCAGGAAAGAAGTTTGCATTATCATGAACTGCCGAACCGGGGTACTTGCAGATTGTTTTGTTAATGATTTGTTAGTTTTAGGGAATTCTTTTCGACGAAGAAGATAAAAGGATGGTCAATACAATCATTTCAAGTTAATTTTTTTTTTGGTTTAAAACGCAAAAAGGGTTTCTTGTGGATACTCATTACCAAAGTGGTAGAAGGAATGTAAAGGACAAAACCAAGTGGCAATAGAAATCAGAATGCTTTTGCTAATGATTTTACTGAGAAAAGTTGGTTTCATTGATGATAGAAACATCTGCACTGTCATTCCTTTTTCTCCTATACTTTATTGCAGGCTTGGCAGACTTATATGGAAGCCATGACTGTGAAATCTTTATCAAAAGGGTGCTCTTTATATGTATGCATGCATGTAACATGCTGATGAGCCATATCATTAGTTTGTTCTTACTTGTCCTTGTAGAGAAAGTAAAAGAAAAAAAGTGGGGAATATTCCAATCACTTCTATGTTGTAGGTCAATTTGTGTACACCATCATTGGAGTTTCCACATTTAAGCACAGGTTTAAGAAAATCGACAAGTTTTCGACGTATCGATTGTCCGGTGACGTGAGTTTCTAAGAATCCTCCTGCATATGATTAGTATTTGAGATGAACAAAAGGGGAAGATGAGCAAAATGGTATGTGATTCCATACTCGTCCGGTGACGTGAGTTTCTAAGAATCCTCCTGCATATGATTAGGACCATTACATATATATATATATTGCAGTAAGAATCTGCAATTCTATGGAAGTTTTCATCAGCATGAGGAACTAACATAATCAAACAGGACCAAACTGTTGTTTTAATTATTACAGTGACAAACTGTCCTTTTCCCCCGTGAAGAATATGGTTGAAAAGAACATGACAGTTATATATATATATATATCTGACAATTCCATTGGCAAGCCATGATTTTAAGGCTTTTTTTTTGCCCTTCTGAAACTGTTGTTGTGCTTTAATCTTTTGCTGTATTTAATCCAAGCTTTAAAAGCAAGTTCATACATTTATCTGGAATGGCTCAGAACCAAACTATATGTGTCTCTCTATTGCAGACCATACCAATGAATAGGTCTTTTTCCCCTTTTTCTTTTGGGTAAATTATGAGTTTAGTACCTAAACTATTAGCTTTGATCCATTTTAGTACCTAGACTTTCAATTTTTTTAAAACCATACCTAAAGCTTAGTTTTTGTTTCATTTTAGTACCGGTTCAAAATTTAACATTAAGTTTTGAATTTTTTGTTTTTGAAAGTTTAGGTACTAAAATGGACCAAAATTGATAGTTTAGATACAAAACATGTTAAGTTTTTAATGGTGGGCTACTAAAATGAAACAAAAACTAAACATTAGGTATGATTTTAAAAAAATTAAAAGTTTAAGTACTAAAACGAACCAAAACTGATAGTTTAGGTACTAATTCCATAGTTTATCCTTTTCTTTTTAATATTCACACTTATGTTAAGAGGAATTCGAATATATTCATGTTTAACACTTATTTAAATTCGGGTATAGAAAACACCTTCTTTTCCTGCAATTTTATCTCTTAAAAGGTATGTGTATAGGGATGACAATCGATCCGATGGGTACCAACCCGATCTGTAATGCCCCAAAATTTTGGTTAGTGACAAAAATATAAAATTTGAAAGTTTAATGGTCAAAGTATAAATTTTAGAAAAGTTTAGGGGACCAAAAGGGTAATTTTTAAACGTTCAGAGGATCAAAAGTGTAATTTTTAAAAGTTAGATGTTTTGACCCCATAAATGAATAGTTCACCCCAATAATGACGCTTTGGTAGGAATCAGATTTTTGATCCGGAATTTATGTTAAAAATTATAAAGTGTTAAAGTTCAGTAAAATTCGATAGATCAGATCGAATATAAATTTGAGTGAATTTGAAGGATATTAAATTAAGTTTAGAAATATTATTTCCACATTTTAAAATGATGGAAAATAATATAAATCATTGGATTTGAGAATTTATTTCCATGTTCAATTTGAATTGTTGGATGAAAATTGCAAAATTGAAATTTTTAGAAAAATGTATGGGTAAAGTTGTGAAGGGAAAAATAATTTTTTCATCTTTTGACATTTTTTTTAAAATAATACGGGCCACATTAAAAACCCTTCTAACCCTAATAAGGTGAAAAGAGTGCCCAAAATTCTATTAATCAAGAAGTAATTACATTTTTGCTAATGACATTAGCAATGATATCGGGACAAACCAAATCAAAGAATAATGCACTATCAGAGCAGCTACCCCAACTAGCGAGAGCATGAGCAACATGATTACATTCTAAATTGATATATGTAATATGGAATTTAGGATTACCTTGAAAAACAACACGAGCTTCTTGAATAAAAATACCCAATATCGAGATGTCATCTGAGTCCGTGTAATTTTGTTCAAAAGTATCTAAGAATCAGATTCAAATTGCACATCCAACCATCCTTTCTCATTAGCAAGGCATAAACTAGCAAGCAAAACAAAGAATTCAACAAAAGCATGATCAACACGGCTTCCAGAGACTTGCGCCAAACCGCCTTGCACCAAAACATTATGATCATGAGCTACCACCCCAATAGAAGCCAGACGCCTATTGCTATCAAATGCACCATCAAAATTTATCTTAATCACACCTGGTGGAGGAGGTAACCATATATATTGTGTTGAATGAAAGGATTCTTATGCATCCGATCTAAAGCCATTGCGCGCAAGTACTCATGATGAAGTGCTTTAGCCGTCGACACCAGAATCCAAGACGGCTGAAATTTGGCTTCATGCATAAAGGAATTACGATTGTTCCACACATTCCACAAGCATATTAAGAACCCAACAAAATCATCAAGTCCCAAAATAGACCGAGCCTCTTCTAACCATAAAACAGGAGTATCAATATCACTCAATGAGATAGAAACAGGTACGTCAGCATGTCGAAGAACATCAAGAGTGCAAGGACAACTCCTTAAAGCATGTAACACATACTCTTCTTCATAAGAACACAATGTACACAGACCATCAGACAAACTAACTTTCTTAAGATAGCTTCCAACAGGTAAAGCATTACGAGCTACACGCCAAGCAAAAATATGAATTTTTGGAAGAATTTTCAGTTTAGCTATAATCCTCCATAGCTTTGACTTCCGTTCATTATTATGTGAACAACGCTGAAGTCACCAATAGCCAGACCTAATAGAATAGATGCCTGAATCATGATTGCCCCAAACAATTACATCCTCAGAACATGGTGTAATAACAACATTTAGAATTTGTAAAGCGTCCTCTGAAGTGAACAACCTATGAATCAAAAGTTCATTCCAAGAGTTATTTTCTGAAAACATCAAATCACAACAATAAATAGGAATATCAGAGGAAACAAAATAGCTCCCTTGAAGTGAAACAACTTTGGATCCACCCCAGACATCATCAAATATACGGAAAGTATTATCAAATCCAATTCGTCAAAATAAACCCCCACATAACTCTTATAATGTCTGATGAAGGACTTTCCAAACAAAAAAAACTCCGATCCTTCAATGAAGCATTCAATAAGTCCCCATCAGGATAATACTTAGCACGAGAGACACGGGCGACCAAAATGTCTGGCTCTTTAATAAAACGCCACAGTTGTTTTCCTAATAAAACCATATTGAAGTTATTCAAATCCCGAAAACCAAGACCCCCCTCACACTTTGGTTTACACATTGTTTTCCACTTAATCAAAGGCCAACCTTGCTTAGCAATATCACCTGACCACCAATACCTTCTCATACCTCTAGTTAAATCTTGCACTAAGGATACATGTAGTAAATAACATGACATCACATACTGGGGAAGCGCTTGAGCCACAGACATAAGAAACACTTCTCGACCACCATAGGAAAGCAAATGTTTAGTCCACCCATAAATCCGTTTATGAACACGATCGTTGAGATAACCAAAAGTATTGGTTTTATTCTTCCCAATATGTAAGGGCATACCAAGATAATGCCCCAAATCAGCAACTTCTCCAATACCCAAAATAGATAATATCTGAGTGCGACACGTAACTGGTGTAAGCGGACTAAAATAAAGTACAAATTTTTCAAGATTCACCTTCTGACCTGACGAAGATTTATAGATACTTAAAGCATCTCGAACCTGAATCGTTTCTAAAACAGAATTCTTGATAAAAATAATGCTATCATAAGCAAAAAATTAAATGTGTAATTTTTAGACCATTCTGACTAGCACTGACACCTCTGATTTTTCGTTGATCCTGTAAACGATTAAAAAGGGTTGACAAACCCTGTGTGTAAAAAAGAAATAAAAAAGGAGATAAAGGATCTCCTTGTTACAAACCCCGTCTATAAGGAAACTCAGAAGTAAGAACTCCATTCACCTAAACAGCGAACGAAACCGTCTCAACACATCGCATAATAAGATCAGCCCAGTTCTGGCAAAAACCCAACTTCAACATAATTGCATGAAAAAAAGGCCACTACACTCTATCATATGCCTTCTCCATATCCAATTTAAATGCATCCCCTTTATTCGGTCCATTCTTCGAAGAATTCATATAATAAAATAGCTCATGGGCCACCAAAATGTTATCCAAGATTTGTCTCCCCTAAAAGAAAGACAGCTTGATTCTCACCAATACAAACAACTATAATATCTTTCATCCTTTTCATCTTTTGACTTTGAAAGTTGATAATTGTTATGTATCAAGGAATAAATGTAATTATCAAATTTCATTAATGGTAAAATTGTCATTTTCCATCAAATAAACTCATTTAAGCTTAATAAATGAAAAATTAACATGAAATTAACTAGAAACTTCATGACATTTCTTCTTCAAAATCACCCATGGACATGAGCTTCACAAGGTATGGAGAAAAAATTATTTTTTTATTTTTGAGCAATTTCCTTTGATTTTTGGATTAAAGCGTGAAATAGAAAATTGTTCTGTTCGGAGAGCTCTATCATTTGGTACCATTATTGTATGTTATTCTTGCTTGAGTAGTTAGATCCCAAAATTTAGAGTTTATGAACATGTTAGGGTTTTATGAATTGAAATTGGATTTTGATGTTATCGATGTTGTAGAATCATTTCCAAGCTTGATTGATGATTAAAACCACCTAGATACGCTTGTATTGATTTTGGCCTAAACTATAAGTTTGGGGAAAATTGTGATTTGATGAAATTGAGTTAGGGGTTTGATTATAGAGGTTTTAAAATGTTGAATAGAGGTTGATTTCATGCTCAAATTGAAATAAAGTGAAATCATGAAACCCTACCCCTTTAACATTCGACCTAAGCTTTTGGAAGTGAGCAAAATTATGGAAAAATTATTTATGGATTTAAAATGATGTAGGAAGGATTCTACAAGCCTTAGAAAGTTATAGGGACCTTTTGGTAATTTTATGAGAGTTAGAGGACCTATTTGGTAATTATGTAAATTTATGGGATTAATGTATAATTATTTAATAGCTGATGGACTATGCTGAAAATTAATGTTAGAGTGTGAAATTGGGCCATTTTGGAAAGTTGATAAAAGTTGAGGATCAAATCACAAATATGAAAATGTTATGTGAAGTCTGGATAAATTGGATAAAACGGAAATTGAATGTTCAACTTGAAGTGTTAAAGTCACATTTATGTTGTGACATGTAATTTATATCGAATGAACATTGAAATAGTTTCAGGAATTTATTTTCTATCGTGTGCCTATGTTAATGAGATTCTAACATGTGGTTTAAAATGTACATGTCCTATAATGATATTCATTAGATTATGATTGAAATCAATATCAAACAATATTAAAGCTGAGGGAAGCTTAAGGATGAAATATGAATTTCTTAGCAAGTTTTTAAGCTAAGAACACTAGGTGAGTGCATATTTAATTTGTATTTATGTTATCGAGCAAACATTGGCTTGCAATGAGCCAGTGACGAAGTTGCTATGGTAAGAAATGAATCCACATTCCCCCGTTTGGTTTGGCCGGGAATGTCATTCCCGGTAATGTTTTATTACCAATAGTGGATTTTTTGGGTATATTACCGGGAATGCTATTATCTCCCTTTCCTTAGGTATTGTAACATTACCGGCTTTTTGGACTAATATGCCCTTAAATTTTTATTTTTTTTCAAAAATATTCTTCTTCTGTCATTGAATAATAAAAATTATACGAATGTTAAATTACAAATTTATCCTTAAATTATTTTAGATTTCTAAAAAAAGTCTATAATTAAAATTTTATATGAAGTTCAGGGAAAATTTTACCCTTTCATTAAACATTTTTTATATTTTTAATTTTGTAAAAAAATTATATAAATATTATGAATTTAATTTTTTAAAGAAAATATATAAATATTTTACAACTTGTAATATTATACAAATATATAATAAGGACAATTTGGTCAAATATACATTCCAATAATCTTTTATTCCTTTAACCAAACACGGTAATCTTACATTCCTATTAAATCAACCAAACAAAAAATACAAAATTCCCAGTAATCCTATTCCCTGGTAATCTTTTATTCCCACTGGTAATCTTACATTCCGTGAACCAAACACACCCTGAGAGTCTTGGTTCAAATAGCACTTTCGAGTGCGAGTGATAAATAACACTTTCGAGTGCGAGTGATAAATAGCACTTCGAGTGCAAGTGATAAATGATATTTTCTAGTGCAAGTGATAAATGACACTATATGTGCAAGGATGTTGTTCATAATGAGTTAAGTTGTGAATTACCACTCCGAAGCGTTAGTCTAGTGTCGTTGTATATTACAGTACCTATACATCAGTGTAGCACTTAGGTGCAAATTATGTATGTTGCTTTCACATTTGATATACATTGGGCTATAATTGGAATGTGTGAAAAGTACATATTATATGACTTGATTATTGAATAAGTACATACTATGAATTGAATAAATATGACAGGTATATATTATATATTTTCAATGAAAACATATGTCCTACTAAATGCTTGGGTTGGCATGATATGCCTTAGATATTAAATGTTGATGTCACAGGTTATTTGTTGATATAAATGACTTTAATAAGTCTGTTTTACCTGTTCATATATTTATATGTTTTACCTATTTATATATTTATACAATATTTATAGTAATATAGAATATATTATGGTATGACTTATTTTATTTTATATAGTTTGATATTGTCTCACTAAATGTATACTTAGCGTGTGTTGATTTTTACGTGTAGGTAGAAGAAACGAGTGGAATAAGGAGATGAGTTTGACATCAATTATCGAAGACTACTTACCGCTATCAATAGTGACATCCTACTGTAGTTTTAATTTACTAGTTGGCATGTATACAAGTAGAAAAAGTTTGTAATATTTTTAAATATTACTTTTCAATTTTTCGTGATTAAATTATTTATGTTAAATGGTATGATTTCTAATGAAACAAAAATTTACCAATTTTCGAATGTAGATTGTTTGTAAATATTTTGTGACATCTCTTACTCATGTTCGGGGACGGATACGGAAAAGGGGTGTTACACGATGCAATTTGATTGGACTAGATTTTAAAAAAAAATTTAAACTCGAGTCAGATCAACTTAGGATAAGCTTTCTAAAGAACATGTCCTTATCTTATTTTATAAAAGTAAAATTTTATATATAAATAAATTTAGGTCGGGTGGAGTCGAATTGAAATATATTCTCTTAAACCTGAATCAGATCGAGTGCTGGTGAAAAATTTTATTTTTGACTTGGGTTCAGATGGGCTAAAACTGCCACCTGGCTCGACCAATTGCCATCTCTAAATAGCACTTTCGAAGGCGAGTGATAAATGAATGATATAATATTCTGATTAAAAGGACCATTGTATTTGCATTAAGAGTCTTGCTTTAAATAGTACTTTCGAGGGCGAGTGATAAATGACACTTTTGAGTGGAAGTGATAAATGACACTTTTGAGTGCAAGTGATAAATGACACTATATGTGCAAGGATGGTGTTTATAATGAGTTAAGTTGTGAATTACCACTCCGAAGTGTTAGTATAGTGTCGTTGTATATTACAATACCTATACAACAGTGTAGCACTTAGGTGCGAATTATGTACCTTGCATTCTCATTTGATATACATTGTGCTATAATTGGAATGTGTGAAAAGTACATATTATATGACTTGATTATTGAATAAGTACATACTATGAATTTAAAAAATATGACAGGTATAGATTATATATTTTCAATGCCCTAGTGAATACTTGGGTTGGCATGATATGCTATGAAATGTTGATGTCACAGGTTATCTGTTGATAGAAATGACTTTAATAAGTCTGTTTTGCATGTTCATATATTTATACGATATTTATAGTATTATATAATATATTATGATATGACTTATCTTATTTTATATAGTTTGACATTGTCTCACTAAATGTATGTTTAGCATGTGAAGATTTTCACGCGTAGGTAAAAGAAGCGAGTGGAGTAAGGAGCTGAGTTTGTCATCAATTATTGAAGACTACTTACCGGAATCAGTAGTGACATCCTACTGTTGTTTTAATTTACTAGTTGACATGTATACATGTAGAAAAAGTCTGTAATATTTTTAAATATTACTTTTCGATTTTTCGTGATTAAATTATTTATGTTAAATGGCATGATTTCTAAAGAAACAAAATTTTACCAGTTTTCGAATGTAGATTGTTCGTAAATGTTTTGTGACATCTCTGACTCGTGTTCGGGGACGGATACAGGAAAGGGGTGTTACACGATCCAACTTGATTGGACTAGATTTGTTTAAAAAAAATTAAATTCGAGTCAGATCAACTTAGGTTAAGCTTTCTAAAGAACATGTCCTTATTTTATTTTATAAAAGTAAAATTTTATATATAAATATATTTAGGTCGGGTGGAGTCGGATTGAAATAGATTCTCCTAAACCTGAATCAGATCGAGTGCGGGTGAAAAAATTTATTTTTGACTCGGATTCAGATGGGCTAAAACTGCCACCTGACTCGACCAATTGTCATCTCTAAATGTGTATAGTCCCCTCTAAAATTCTACTATTTCTCGACACTCATTTAAGTTCAAGTAAGATATGTGAGAAATTAAAAAAAAAGAAAAAAGTATCTTACTTGTTTAGATTATGATTATCATTTTATTTAAACTCGATTAGTTTCAATTTGATTTTATCATATAAGGATCATTTTTAAAATGAGTTTTAATCGGTTGAATTATATTTTATGAGAGAGAAAATTAAATTTGAACAAAATCGAAATTAAAGTAAAAAAATATTTAATATTAGTAAGGGTGTGTAAATTCGATTATCGAATTTGACATTATTTGAAAATTTTGGATACTTAAAATAGTGATCCGTATCCGAATATCCAAATCCGAATTTTTAAAATTTAATATGACAAAAAATTAATTTTAAATTTTATGATGTAATGTAACTTATTCAATACTTATACTATAATTTTTATATATATTTAATCACTCACATACAGAAAATAATTAAATATCCTAATTTTTATGGGTTAAAACTTTAATGAGTTAGTGTGTTACTCATTTATTGGGTTAAAGAGTATCTAAAATCTAAAAGGCCAATATATTTTAATATCCAATCTGTTTATCCGAATTTTATTTTCATATCCGATCCGAATTAACCGAAAATAAAAAAAAGGATTGAATATCCGAATTTTTAGATCGGATCACGTGATCAGAATGATCAGATCGAATCTTTTTGTACACCCCTAAATATGATCATATTCAATATTATATATATATATATATTATTCAGAATTAAAATTTCTCATTTCACTCTAATTTTTCCCTTTTTCTTCTCCTTCAAAATTTACCACTCTATTTTTTTAATATTTTGTTATTTTCACATTTTAATTATTTAAATTTTATTTTAAACATGAATATATATTACATTTTAAAGATTCATTTTACCAAAATTTTCCTTATATTTTTAAGATTTTATTTATGGTTCCTTTAATTTTAAGCTTGAATTTATTATATTTTTAGGTAAAAAAATGAAGACACTACTAAACGATTTCAGTGGTTAGAAAGATGGTTATTATCCTTAAAGGTTTCACGTTCAAACACCAATGACTTCACAATATTAAAATATTTATTGCTAAATGATCAACGTATAATTATCCTATATTAATAATAAAAAATAAAACATATACTACAACGTATAATCATCCTATCAATTTATAAATAGGAGAAAGGTTAAAAAATAAAATTTAATAAACCTGATTCAAAGCTTTAAAAACAGTAAAATTATTCAAATATTATTTGAAAAAAAAGTTCTCTGTAAAATATTCAAATTCTTTTTTTGTGATTGTTACATTGTATGTTAGAAGACGTCCGAACCATATAACGTCTTCTCCCAAGCTATATATGTGCTTGAATGTTAATAAAGCTATAGTTAAGCTAAAGACCCAAGTGATTCGTGCGTAGTTACCGTGTCATCCAGACGTCTTTCGTCTAGAGATAGGTATGAGTCGAGTTTTCGTTCAACCAAACTCGACTGCAAATATATGATTCCACTCGAAATTCGACCTGACCTAAGTTAGGGGTGGCTTTACCCGACTCAAATTTGATCCCATTTTTTTATAGATAAAATCCAAACTTGACTCGACCGACCCGAAATAAATATATTTATAAAAATATTATTTTTCAATAAAAATAGGAATTTAATTAGAAATAATATATAAAAGGTTATTATCACAATTATCCCTAAATATGTAAGATAAACATACATTATTTTTCCAGTCGGGTTTGATATTTTTCAACCTAAACTGAAATCTAGGGATGTAAATGAGACGAAACAAATCGTGAGCTACTCGAGATCGACTCGGTCAAGGCTTGATAAATACTCATATCAAATGGACTATACTCGAGCTCCATTCGAGTTCTTAATGAGACGAAACGAGCTGCTTGATACTCGACTTGAAAAGCTCGTTAGCAACTCGAAAATATAATATATTAAGATTTTATTTATTTTTAAATAAATTATTAATAATATTAACATTTATGTATTGGTTTTTTTTTAAATATATAGTAAGATTTTAATGTATTTAAGGTTCATATTTGAGTTTGAGTTTGAGTTTGAGTTTAAGGCTTCAATCGAGTTAAGTTTAAGAATTTTTTTTTTCATTTCGAGCTGCTCACGAGCTTCAGTTCAGGATTTCGAGTTCGAGTTGAGCTTGAAAATTTTAAGCTCATGAGTTTTTGAGTCGAGTCAAGCTCCATTTCAGAGTTTTCAAGTTGAGTCGAGCTCAACAATACTCGAGTTTGACTCACTCGTTTACACCCCTATTGAAATCTGACTTGAACATATTTTCTAAAAAACCCGATCCGACATAAAATCATTTAAAAAAAAAGACCCAATTAGATCGAGTTAGGTCGGGTTAGTACCCGTCAGATTCGGGTCATGTGCCCATTCTTACTTCTGCCATACACGGTAACATTTATCGTAGATGAAAAATAATTTATGTAACACTATATATAAAATAATTTTTTCATTATATTATCTAATCAAATTTACCCTATGAAAACAATTCCTTACATCTCAACATTCTATCTTTGAAAAAGCCTAGTTTTCTCTCATTGGAGTGCGACTCATTTTTTTCGTATTTGTTGATCAACAACGACACTAACTTTAATGTTGGTTATCAAGTGCCGATATCTCTATTTTTGTTGTTGTTGTTTTTTTAATAAGTCTGATTGTATGAAAGGTTTTCGACATGTTTTTTTGTTGTTGTTTGGCCCCATTTTCATTATCTTTTTCCTAGGTGTTGATTTGACATTGCCACGACTGATATCTTGCTATTTTCCCTACTATGTACCCTTGGATTGGATTTGTATATCCAATTTACGTTCGTGGATAGCTTTTCACGTCACATGAGTTTAATTTGCAGTTTGTCGGTGACATTTCAATAGATTGATCCCCTTTTGTGGTTCGTTTGCCGATGCAATCGGACGTGTTTGTATCTATCTTTGTTTAGTTATCTTGGTTAGATTTTTTAACTTTCATTGTATGATTCTTATGTGATCTTAAGTTGCAAGTTTTGTTTCAATGATTATAAGAAATTTTCCAAATTATGTGCTTAATTTACAATTGTGATTGTAACTCTTTATTATAATTTGGAATATTTCCTATTTTAAATAAAATTAGTTGATTCTATAAAAAAATTACCCTATAGAAATGGTAAATAAATAAATTACAAATATTAATATTAATAATAAATATTAGAAAAGAACATGTGCCAAAATAATAATAACATTATCCACTTCAAAAATTTGGGTATAAAACTCAAATAGAAAAAGTAAATGGGCAAAGCTCAAACCCATTAAAAAAGATGGGTTGGTTACATGAATATTCAATTAATTCAAGATTCAAATCTGATCCCAAAAAAATTTGGTGTTTACCCTCATTGATAACATAATAAACATATTTAAAAGTTATATTTTCAAGAGATTTAGGTGAAGCGTGATTATGTACCTCATTATCGTTAAGGTACTCACTTCCCATATTATTTATTATTACTAACAATTAGTGAGTTTAGTGGGATAAGATACTAAATCTTTTAAATAAAATCAAGAGTTTGAATCCTGAAGTTTGTTAATAGAGTAAATTGAGTTGACATGATCTCTCTCACCTCTACACTACTTGATTTAAATTAGTTTGTGAAATATCGTATTGACATTATGTGTGCAACCCGCGTAATTCATATTTAGTTTGTGAATTACCTTATTGGTACTATGTGTGCAACCTAATTAATTCATAATGAATATGTGAATTACCGTATTGACACTATGTGTGCAATCCACGTAATTCATAATGAGTTTATGAATTACCGTATCGGCACTATATGTGCAACTCACGTAATTTATAACGAGTTTGTGAATTACTGTATCGACACTATGTGTGCAACCCATGAAATTCATAACGAGTTTGTGAATTTCTATATCGGCACTTAGGTGCAATTCATGTACCATGCATTCTTATTCAACCTACATTGGGCAAATAAAAGTATAATTTAGATAAAAATACCAATTGATAAGTATGTTGGGCATACTAAATATTGTTTCGCAAGATATGTGAAAGAAACTGGGTTTACCAAGCCAACTTTATGTATTATTACGATTTATGCGATTTAATTCGTATTTTGATATACTTATGTTTTGATTTCACCTAAATTGTATTATTATACCTCACTAAATATATACTTAGTATGTGATGATTTTACACGTGTAGGTAAAAGCCAGAATTTGAAGTAAAGAGTACATAGCAACTCCAAGAATCAAAGAATATATCTACAATATCAGTAACACATCTTATAATGAAATTTTGACTTAGTTTAGTGGTATGTACTTATGAATGTCCTAATAGCTCTGTTTAACTATTTTGGAAAATGGTTTGTAATATATCAATTGAATCGTTTTATGTTATTTTAAATATGAATAATATGAACCAATATTATTAATTTGAGTGGACTTGTTTAATATATATATTTTTTGAAGAATGTTTTATAAACTATATTGTAAAATTGTTTTATCTAAAGAAACAAAATTTTACTGGTTTTCAAGTATCGAAGATGTTTTAAAAGTCACGTGACATCTGTGACTTGTGTACGGAAGCGTATACGAGAATTGGGTGTTACATTTACTGACTACTAATATTTTTTTATTGTTCTTTTATTTTTTATATCATATCTTTAGGGTTTTTCTTTTTATTTTTTATATCGCATGATTGATCAAGATGACGCTTATCTATTATCGTACTGATCTGCCTTACTTTGAACCTTCGGATTTAATTTGGATACTTGATTTGGTTCTTAGATTGTTGTCTCTCTACTTTGATTTGCGATTTTGTTAGTGGTCTTTCAATAGCTTGATCATCTTTTGCGGTTTGTTTGCAGAAGCGATCAAATCTGTTTGTATCTATCTTTATTCGAGTTTTGATTAGATTTTTTAATCTTTCCTTGTATAGTCCTTATGCGATCTTAAGTTGTCAGACTTATGTCAATTATTCTAGAAAATTGTCCTAATTAATTATGTGATTAATTTACGATTATAATTGTAAATATATATTGTAAGGGCTATTTCCTTTTTAATAAATTAATGTCTTCTATAAAATATATATATATTAATATAAATCACATAAATTCATAAAACAAAATTTTTTAAATTCTATAATTTGTTATATATCTCAAAATTAAAATACAAATATGATTATTTTCTCTACACCTCATTACCATACACAGCAACATGTGTACACCTGATGCAGCCCATTTATCAGATTAAAGATGAACGTCAGCTCAATCTCCAACTCGTGATATCTGGATATCAACTCAACCAACTCAACTCCAACTCAACGTACCCACTTTCCAGTTTCAACAACTTTTAAACTCACCCGAGTTCACCGCGCCAGGGACCACCAACTTGGGCCACTTCCGGTTACCGAAACAACCAAGATCCCTGCAACCAAAGCTTGTCGTAAAGCACGGCCGTATCACCTGAAGGGCGTGGCTCCTCGTCACCTTAATTTGAACACTCGTCACCATGCATGTCAATGTCTTCAATACGTTGATGAAGATCCGCATGCAAAAGATTACCCTTTACTTTCTATAAATAAATCACCACTCTTCGCTCCATTATCATCACTCACTGAAAAACACAGCTCAAAATAGTATAGTATAGCCATGATGACGAGTAGGTCTTTTCTTGTAGTTTTGCTCTTCTCTCTCGTTCTTTCTTTCGGCTTGCTTTGCTCCGCCGCTGATCCTTCCGGCAGAAGACGCGAGGAGGATCCAGCTCGGGAGAGGTTCCAGGACTGACAGAGGCGATGCGAATGGGAAACTCGTGGAGAAAGGGAGCAAGATCGGTGCGATCAACGATGTGAAAGGCGGTTTAAGCAGGAACAAAGGGAGCAAGAAGAGAAGGAGGAACGGTGGAGCCACCGTGATCCGAACCCCGAAGATCCTCGGATGAGGTTCGAGGAGTGCCGGGAACGGTGCCATCAGGAAGGACAAAGGCAGCAGCCACAATGCCAACAACAATGCCGGAGAGAATTCCAGGAACTCCAGGAATGTCAACAGAGTTGCAAACAGGAAGAACAAAGGCCTGAAAGGAAGCAGCAGTGTTTGAGACAATGTCGGGAGAAGCTAGATGAAAAGCCATTGAGAAACGGAGGAAATTACAGGAGAGAAGAAGAAGAGGAATGGGAAGAAGAGCGTCAAAGCCATAACCCTTACTATTTCCCTCGCAGAAAATATGCCCATGCTCGATACCAGGAAGACAATGGCATTTTCTGGGTCCTCCAGAAATTTTCCCAGAAACACAAGTTACTCAAGGGCATCGACGAGTACCGATTTGCACTCATAGAAGCAAATCCCAACACTTTCGTCCTCCCACACCACTGTGATGCTGAGAAAATTTACTTCGTAACAAGAGGTAGAGTTATAATAGCATCTTAAAATTTTCATTTTCCATCCCTTTAAATCATTCTACAGATAGAATCATAGAACACTAAAACATGGTAATTTTTTTGCAGGAAAGGGAACGCTCACGTTCTTGACACAGAAGAAGAAAGAATCCTACAATTTAGTCCCTGGAGTTGTAGTCAAAGTTCCAACAGGAAGCACTGTGTACCTGGTGAGCCAAGACGAGAAGGAAAAGCTAATCCTAGCAGTGCTTCACCGCCCCGTTAACAACCCTGGAAAATTCGAGGAATTCTTCCCTGCCGGACAAGAACAACCTCAGTCATATTACCAAACATTCAGCAATGAAATTCTCGAGGCTGTTTTCAATGTATGTTTTGGTTTTTTTTTCAGTACTAATATCAGTGATACTTTATTGGTTCGTAGATTGAATCTTGTTTCTTTGTAATAGACACCAAGTGAGCAGCTAGATAGGGTGTTCCAAGGGAAGCAAAGCCAAAGCCAAAGCCAGCAGGGAATGTTCCGTAGAGCCAGCCAAAAGCAGATAAAGTCACTGAGCAAAGGAGCCACAACGCCAAAGGAGAAAGAATAGAAATGCGCCTTCAACTTGCTGTCCCAAAAGCCTAAATACTCCAACCAAAACGGAAAGTTCTTCGAGGCTTGCCCTCGTGAATTCGAGCTTCTCCGTAACATAGATGCCGCCGTCGCAGGAATCCACATAAACGAAGTAAACTCAAAACCAAATTCCATTACAAAATCATCTCATCCAGAGTATAAAATCAAACCCCCTTTTTTTATTCTTTATGCAGGGATCAATCTTTGTGCCGCACTACAATTCAATGTCGACATTCGTGATCTTCGTCACCAAGGGAGACGGGTACGTCGAAATGGTTTGCCCTCATCTATCCAGCCAAAGCTCTCGAAATGAAGAGGAAGAGGAAGGGAGAAGTGGCGAATACAAGCAAGTGAAAGCCCAATTATCGGCCGGTGACGTATATGTAGTTCCGGCAGGCCATCCAGTCACTTATTATGCGTCACAAAACCAGCACCTGAGATTCATGGCCTTCGGACTAAACCACCGGAACAACACTAGGAACTTCATAGCCGGAAAAGACAACATGATGAAGCAAATGGATAGTGAGGCGAAGGAGCTCTCGTTCGGGGTGCCGTCGAAGTTGATTGATGAAGTATTCAACAGCCCGAAAGAGTCGCACTTCGTGTCTGGACAGAGCCAACAAAGTGGTGGAGATGAAGAGAGTAGGGGCAAACCCTTGAGTTCGATCCTGGAATTTTCTCGTTTCTTCTAAGCTGTTGCAGTTTGTGCATGTAATGGAATAAACATGTGGGTTCATGTAAAAAAGGAGAGCCTTGTTTTGTAGTGAACTAGTAGCAGCATGGGGCTATCGACTGTGCTCTGTGTGTTTTCCTATGTTCAGGAATAACATAAAGAGGAAAATCTTAGTTTTCCTTTGCTGCTGTTTTTCCTATGTGTATCAACGACAACTCAGTTTCTACTCGTTGGTTCTAGATATCAACTCATCCAACTCAATGGTTTCAACACTTTTAAACTCAACTGTATTGGATGGACTACATCATAAGCATGCTCAAGCATGCAGCGTGTATAGTCTTGCTCAGTTAGTTAGTTAGTTGAAGTATAACAGCTTTTCTGTTATAGCTGGTATAGTTGTTATACATTTAACATTGCTCGTATATAAAGATACACAGAGGTCTTGTACACAACAATCAATAATAATGATCAGTTTTACATGTTAATTGAGCTTTCTATCATGGTATCAATCACTCAGCTGGTTCTGGGATAAGGTGCGTTCCTGCTGCTGCGTGGTAATTCTTGGCAAGATTTTCGAATTCATCTTGCAAGAGTTGGAGTCATGGAATTCGGTGGTTCGATTTTCGAATTCATCTTGCAAGAGTTGGAGTCATGGCATTCGGTGGTTCTAGAAACATTCTTGGCAGTTCAGAGTCGTTGAGACCCAACAAGATGTTCACAAACAAACGCATCAACATCATGCTTGATGAGATGAATTTCCTTCGATGGAAACAACATGTTCTCTTAACGGTTAGAAGTCATCGGCTTGAAAGGCTGCTCACCGGAGATCTTAGATCCCCACCTGAAAGAATACTTGATGCAGATGGCAATCTTGTCATCAATGAGGAGTATGATGTGTTTGTTGCATAAGATAGTGCCCTGGCCTCTTGGCTTTTGTCCACCATCAGTGATTATCTTCTACCACAATTTGTTTGTGTTGAAACTGCCTTTGAAGTATGGCCCACAGTTCTTAAGTTATTTTCTAATCGATCGACTACCAGCATAATGAGTTTACATTGCAAATTGAGGTCCATCAAGAAAGGAGATGAAAACATGAGATCATATCTCACTTCGATCAAATAAGTGTGTGATGCATTAGCTGCGTGTGACAGTGCCATTTCTGACATTGATCAGATTGCTACAATTCTGAATGGACTCTCATTCGAGTATTAACCTTTTGTTGCTGTTATTATAACGAGTAAAGATGCCTTTACAGTAGATGCAGTTCATTCTACATTAATTGATGCAGAAGCCCAGCTTAAAAGCTTTCAAGTTCAATCTCAACCACTTCTTAGTGCGAATGTTGCACACGTCCAGAATAGAAATCAAAGAAGATATTATGGTCAATCTACTGATCAGCAGAACACTGGAAATGAACGAATGACACAACAGTATTTGCGTGGTCGAACGGGTAATCGAGGTCGAGGAAGAGCATGGGTGCAATGTCAACTGTGTGGAAAGATGGGGCACACTGTGGATCGATGCTGGCATCGGTTTGATCAGTCGTTTTCTGGAATTCTCGCTGATAAGCATGAGTCCTTCAACACACAGGTAACTGGTTTTGATAATGAAGGTTATACCTGTACAAACAATGGTTGTGCTTCAGTGCAGACCTTGTCTTCAACATCTTCCAGCTCAGACAAATGGGTTATAGACTCAGGAGCTACTCACCATGTAACTCCAGATAGTTCCAAACTTAACAATGCATATGATTATTCATGACCAGGTAAGTTAGCTGTGGGAAATGGACAGAATCTTGATATACTGGATCATCTCTCATTCAAACTAGATCTCAAGCTCTTTACATTAATAATCTAATGCATGTGCCTGATGTCACTAAAAATCTTTTATCTGTCTCTAAGTTTGCTAGAGAGAACTTGGTATTTTTTGAGTTTCATGCAAATCATTGGTTGGTGAAAGATGTGAAGACTAGAGTGGTGCTGTTGCAAGGTTGGGAGACTGCTGGTTTGTATCATTTTGCTGCTGATAATGTGCCTTGTGATAAGAAATCAAATTCAATGATAGTAAATGTAGCTACTAGCATAAACTTGTATGACTTGTGGCATCAAAGGCTTGGGCATCCTGCTCATGCATCATTGGTGCAAATTTGTAAACAAATTGGGGTCAATGTTGCTCCTTCGATTAATAAAGAGAGTACCAATGTTTGTGTAGCTTGTAGAATGGGGAAGAGCCATAAAATACCATTTCATGAGTCTAAAACAGTGTATGAAAAACCTTTTCAGTTAGTATTCTCTGACTTATGGGGACCCTCGCACATAACTTCAAATGGTTTCAGCTATTATGTGTCCTTTGTAGATGCATGTACAAGGCACTATTGGGTTTATCTACTTAAGAACAAGAATCAAACAATGAATGCTTTCCAATTGTTTCATGCATTTGTTAAGACTCAGTTTGAGACAGAAATAAAGGAACTGCAAACTGACTGGGGTGGAGAATACATGCCATTCACAACAATATTGCAAATATGGGAGTTCACCATTGATTAACCTATCCTCACACCTCAGAACAGAACGGTGTTGTTGAATGAAAGCACCAGCATGTTATTGAATCAGCACTGGTCTTGATGGTACAAGCTTCTTTACCTTTAAGGTTCTGGTCATATGCTGTAAGTATAGCTGTGTACTTTATTAATCGAATGCCCACCAAGGTTCTGGATGGCAAGTCACCATTTGAAGCTCTTTACAATAAGCTACCAGATTACAGTGGTGTGCGTGTTTTTGGGTGCAGGTGTTTCCTACATCTTCGAATGTTTCAGCAACATAAGTTGGACTTTAGGTCTCAACCATGCTCGTTCCTTGGTTATAGCGCCCATCATAAGGGCTATCAATGTCTGGCACCGAGTGGGAAAATTTACATCTTGAGGCATGTAGTCTTTGATGAATTTTGTTTTCCTTTTGCAGGAAGCAGTGACAAAACAACTAAGATAGGTCAGATACCACCTCGAAAGCTGACAGTTATCAACGGTGCTCATAGAGTGTGTGCTCGAGCTGATGATTACATGAACATGGGTGAAAGTCATATTGATGTTCCATCACCTGGAGGCAATTCAGTTCAAGACTCTGACTCGAGGTTGATGAATCAGTCTGCTGAAGATAGAGATGTTGACTCTGCTCATCGTGATACAGCTGATAATGATATTGAAGGAGCTAGAATTGAGCAACATGTACATGACGAAAATGATGTAGTAGATGTGCAACAAGGGTTGCCACAACCAGACTTAGAAGATGTTATGAGCTCAAAGGCTGCACCTAGTCATCACATGATAACTAGAAGCAAGAGAGGTATTTTGAAACCTAAAGTGTATCTGAGCATACAGGATGGTGGGGAAGAAGAGCAACATTCGATTCAAGCTGCACTTCAATCTGATAAGTGGAAGACAACTGTTCAAGAAGAGTATGATGCCTTGGTCAGGAATAACACATGGACGCTGGTGAGATTACCTGAAGGTAGATTTCCAGTTGGATGTAAATGGCTGTTTAGGATAAAACGAAATGTTGATGGCACGTTGCAAAGATACAAAGCCATATTGGTGGCTAGGGATTTTCCCAAATTCCTGGACAAGATTTTCAAAATACCTTCAGTCCAGTAGTAAAGTCATCCATAATCAATGTAATGCTTGTTGTAGCTATTCAAAAGTAGTGGTGCTTGAGGCAGGTAGACATAAATAATGCATTTTTAAATGGGGATTTGCAGGAAGAAGTTTATGTGCAACAGCCCCAAGGGTTTGAAGAAGTGGACTCCGATGGAACTCCCTTAGTGTGTAAGCTAAATCGAGCCTTGTATGGATTGAGGCAAGCTCCTCGTAATTGGTATGTTAAGCTGAAGGAACACTTGGTACATATTGGTTTTGAAGTGTCACTTGCAGATTGTTCATTATTTGAAATGAGAAGAGAAAAAATTATAGTTTATGTCTTGCTATATGTGGATGATATAATTGTTACTGGAAATTTGGTGTGTAAAGTTGAAGAAGTAGTCAGCTTGCTTGGTAATAAATTTTCTCTCAAGGACTTGGGATAACTCAATTTCTTTCTTGGAATTGAGGTCAAATATGTGGGTGATAGCATTTTCCTAAGCCAAAAGAAGTACATCATGGAATTGCTAGATAAAGTGCAGATGAGCAACGCCACTTCGATGCCCACACCAATGGTCTTATCTCTCAAGCTGACCAAAGAAGCTGGTAGTCCTCTTGCTGATCCAAAGGAGTACAGAAGTCTTATAGGCTCATTATTGTATGCGTGTCACACAAGGCCAGACATATCATATAGTGTCAACAAATTGGCTCAGTTCATGCATGCACCGTGTGAGCAACACTTGTCTGCTGCGAAAAGAGTTCTTAGATACTTGAATGGCACCTTGGATCATAGACTTGTTTTGTCTCGAAATGAATCACCATTACAAATTACTGCATTTGCAGATGCTGATTGGGCAGGAAGCATGGATGACAGGAGATCAATCTCAGGTAATTGTTTGTATCTTGCTGGCAATCTAATCATGTGGAATTCCAAGAAACAAAAGACTGTATCCAAGTCCACAACTGAAGCTGAGTATAGGAGTTTGGCTGATGTGTCTTCTGATGCTACATGGGTAGTTACATTGCTTGATAGTATGGGAATTGAGCTACAAGGCACACCTGTTATCTGGTGTGATAATTCCAGTGCCATATCTATGAGTGCTAATCCAATTTACCATGCTAAAACTAAGCATGTGGAGTTGGATGTGCATTTTGTGAGAGAGAAGGTGGCAGCAAACAGATTGAAGGTGAACTATGTACCATCTTCACATCAGGTAATAGATGGCTTCACTAAGGCATTGTCAAAAGATTACTTCCATGTGTTTAGACAAAGGTTGGGTGTTGTGTCGTTAAAAGAAGTTGAAGATGGAAGGAGCAGGGAGCATATTGGATGGACTACATCATAAGCATGCTCAAGCATGCAGCGTGTATAGTCTTGCTCAGTTAGTTAGTTAGTTGAAGTATAACAACTTTTCTGTTATAGCTGGTATAGTTATTATACATTTAACATTGCTTGTATATAAAGATACACAGAGGTCTTGTACACAACAATCAATAATAATGATCAGTTTTACATGTTAATTGAGCTTTCTATCAAACTGGATGTTGTAGAAGCATCATCACTTGGTTGAAGATACGTGCAACATTTTCCTCCGAGCAAAGGTTGTCGAAAGCTTGTAAGAAATTTTACATAGAAATCACTAACAAAATAACTATTTATTAAAATAATTATTTATCGAACTAGTATCATTTTCTGTCACGTAGACAAAGACACAGACACGTTTTTTACATGTGTTTTTTTGTTGTTGCAAAAATAGATCTTTTTACCGACCTCGATCAGATTAGGCTGAAATGAAAGAAAATAAAAAATAAGGATAAACAATATATAAGAAAATTATATGTTTTTTTCTAAAAAGAAATAATAGGGGTCAAAATATGAAAGAAAAATATATGAATTTTATCTAAAAAGAAATAAATGTATGCGCCACATAATTTTAAGAAAATGAAAAATATAGGTAAAAGAAAATGAAAAATAGGGATAAAAAAATATGAAAGAAAATTATATGGATTTTATCTAAAATAAATAAATGTGTGTTCTGCATGTTAAAAACACATAATTACCCAAGCACAAACTGGAACAAGCAACAACGACAATACACATATATTAACCCATATTATTTAGAAATATTAGTTTTCAGGCATTTTTATCAAAACATTACCATAATAATAAAATATTAATTACCCAAGCACAAACCGGAGCAAGCAACAATGGTAATACACATATATTAACCCATATTATTTAGATATGTTAATTTTCAGGCATTTTTATCAAAACAATTACCATAAAAATAAAATATTACTTGTGGGGCATCCTTTCTCCAAATATTACCAATCTGAAGCCCTTTTTTGACAGATGGATAATAAAGCAAGTTTCAGGAAATGCGCTTGGCAGACGTGGATGGAAGGCATGTTACATGAGACGTGCCTTCCTGGGGTTCTATCCGAGTTGACGCCATAGTGGAAAGGCGGGTTCATGAGACGCGCCTTCGTTGGAAATTCTAACAGGTGGGGAAGGCGCGCTTTTCATTATTCTCCTTCAATTATTTCCCCTTTCATTATTACCCTAGCTATGAGCCTTAAATCCCGGCCAAAAACCAATCCCCTCCCTTTATAAATACCCCGAATCCAAATATCAAACCACACAAAATTCTTTTTATCAATTCATTCTATCAAGTTATGTAACTTTTGTTAAAGTTTTTAGGAGGTAAAACTATTTTTTATTATATTATATTTATTTCATATTTAATTATTTGACCATATTTTATTGTACTAATTATTTTTTATTACTTTTTACTGTTGTAAAATGAAAAACGGGATCATATCTCGAGATATTTTGTCGATATAGTAATAATATTAAATTGTGTTATTTAAATTATTGTGAATATTTTTTAGTATTAGTTTACATTTTAATTTATATATTATTTATTTAATTAGGAGAATGATCGTATATTAGAAATAATTATTTGCTTTTGTATATATAAAACTCTCAATCTTTCAAACTCTCAAAATGAGGCTATTTCAACTATTGTTTACTATGATGAAGAAATTTGAGAAGATGAAATCGACTTTATTTTCACGTCAAATCATTATGTCACCTTATCCTTGAAGAGAAACATCACTCTTGAGGAGCTAATCACTAAAATTTCAAGTAAGATTCATGTTGCAAGTACTAGAAGACGGTTCTCACTTCTGTACAGATTTCTAACTGAACTATTTACGTTAACTTATACAACATTTGAACTCTCCAACGATGATGATGTTGCTATGATGGTTGATGCTCAGAATCAAAATTTAGACGATTTTACACAAATGTATGTCACATTTGTTTTAGTGTATACGGTTCGTGGTATGTCATTATGCTCCCACTATGGGCTGGCTCAACAAGCTGATCAAATTGACATCCTAACTAATGTAATGTGTAATGATTTTGCCTCATTAATGGAAAATCCACATCTTGGTACCATCCCATCAAGTTTATGAGGAGACATTCATAAACAACTTGTTACGATCTCTACCGAAGTGGCTCCACAAACAATCCGTATGGCAACATTATTTTCAGTTCAAGGGGAAGACATTCATCTGCCAATTTCTTTGACCTGAATATGGAGATGCCCTCGACACAACAATCTGTTCGGTACCCATTTGACATGATGCCTTTAAGTTTCAAGGGGGAGGCATTCAACTACGAGCTTCTTAGACCTTAATGTGGAGATACATGTGATACAACACTCAGTTCAAAACCCGTATGACACGATACCTTCAAGTTCAAGGGGAAGGCATCCAACTACCAGCTTATTCAACCTAAATATCAGTATCACAAAGGAACCCTCATCTCCACCAGAAGAACCTCTTCGTGAGCCAGGTGTGGATGATGCTAAGACTAGACTATTCGTTGAGACTGAATCATCGCAGCTCAACATGGACTCCGATTATGATGATGTAGATGAAGTTCCCACAAATACAATACACACTGAACCTCCAACACACATGTAAGAAGCTGACTATGATGCAATGTACATGCTAGAATTTATGGATATACCTAATGTTGGTGACTACGGGTTTAACTCATCAGTTAATGATGGTGAGTTATATATCGGAATGGAGTTTCCATCCAAAGATGAAGTGATGATTGCAATTAAGAATTATAATATTCGTAATTTTGTTCACTCTAGAGTCGATCGATCCACCACCGAAAAGTATGTCTGCCATGTATCAAATGTGATAATGGATGCAACTGGATGATTCGTGTATCAAAGAAGAAGAGGAAAATAACATATGGGAATTAACAGTATACAACAGTGTTCATACATGATGTACTAGAGGGATCAACTAGGACCATCTCAACTTGGACTCTGACATTATATGCAAGTAATCATGCCCATGGTCAAAGGAAGCTCCCACAGAGTTATTGTGGTGTTGATTTCAGTTATACATTCTCAATATGGATACACCGTCTCCTACAGGAAAGCATGGAAGGCAAAGAAGAATGCCATTAAAAAACTTCACAGCGAGTGGAATTCATCTCAACGAACTACCAAGTTGGTTTAACATAGTGCTCAGACTGAATCTTGGGACATTAGTCGACTTCGAAACTTGACATGCATACCACAATGATTGAGTGCTTCGTGATCGATGCTAATTCTACTGACTTTTTTGGACTTACCCATAGTGCATTAATATTGTGAAATATTGCAAGCCCGTGGTCTAAATTGATGGGACATCCTTGTATGGAAAATACGAGCAAGTTTTACTATTGGAAGTTGTCTAAGATGGTAATTGCAATATTTTTCCAGTTGTTTTTGCCCTTGTTTAAGGTGAAGATACAAATTATTGGGTTTTTTTTCCTAAAAAACTTACACTTACATGTTGTCACGAGGGAAAAATCTGCATCATTTTAGATCGCGGAGCTGGTATCAAAGTACCAATTGACTCATTGGGTCCAATGTGGAAATCGCCTCATGTCCAACATCGGTATTGTATCCGACATATTGCTACAAACTATCATGGAAAATTTAAAAAAGAATGATGAACGTCAATTACTTGTACACATGGGTATGTCACAATGCCAAATTTCATTTCTCAATCATTTTCATTTTTTATGGGAACTTAACAATAAGTACTACATTTGCCACTCAGGTTACGAACTATTACCTCAAACGTTTGAGTCCATATTCCAAGATTTCTGAGGAAAAAACGAGCAATGATACAATTACATCAGCCTCATCAACAAATAAATGTGGACAAATGCATTCAATGGTGGATATCGATATGGACATATGACAACAAACATGGTTGAGGCTATCAATTCGACCTTAATGGGGACGTGTCATTTACTAGTAACAACTTTGGTTAAAACGACGTATTTTCATTTGGGAGCACTTTTTGCCAAACTCGGGGTACAAACTCTAACTTGGATGCAAAACGGCCATGCTTATCACCCAAGATTAGTTGTAGATCTACAAAAAAGAATTGTTGCATCAAATGGAATGTCTGTAACAAGCTTCTCTCAAACCCATGAATTATTTCATGTCACATAAATGCCACAACCTCTTCAAGGGATTGAAGTTAACTCATTCAGAGTTAATCTACAAGACAGGTGGGTGTGACTGTGGGTATTTTCAAGCTCTGAAGTATCCATGCTCCTATGTCATAACAGCTTGCTCTTATACACGTCAAGACTATAATCATTTTTTAAATAGCGTATATCAACTTTCAGAAGTATTTAAGGTATATGAATTCGATTTCCTCCATAGGTAATGAGAAAGACTCAGATGAGGTTTAAAATTGGCTTATGATTGAACCAGCTATGTCCTTATTAAGGGAGGTAGGTCATACAAAATCCACTCGAATTCATTGTGATATAGATATTCAAGAGATGTCCAAAGAAAACAAAAGATGTGGCCATTGTAGAAACTTAGGCCACAATAGAAAAATGTCCATCTCTTTTATCATCACGTAACCATTGAGCATCACAATGAAATTTTAGTTTATGAAATCTTAGTTTGTGTTATTTCATTTTCGTTTACTTTTTATTAATGTCATTTGAGCATCACTAAGTAATGGGTTACTCAAGTAAAAATTAAATAAAACATTACAAACTAAATAATAAAAAAAGTAAAATAATTAAATACAAATATTAAATACAAACGTTTGCTATTAAACATTAAATAAAAAAGTCCATAGTTTATTACATTTGTTGATAAACAAAGAAAATTAAATAAAAACATTACAAACCAAACAAGTCTATCGATGTCTGCATCTTGAATGTGTTCCACATGGCGGTGGTTGTTTATTTAGATGAGGGTTTCTTCGTATAACTTGCTCTTCCTCCTCACTTTTATCATCATCATCATCAGTAACAGTTAAATTTTTTTATGAAGGACGGATGATGATGTAGCACCTCCATAGAATAAGGATTATGGAGGTGTATGACAAACCATCCCACCACTCATAGAAAACTATGAAAATTGCAAAAATATCGACATCGATGACTGTGATCCATACTGAGTCGGAAGTGTCTGTGTTTATGGTGAAGCACCACCTGCCAAATAAGCAACATATGAAGTCCATGCTGGATCTATAAGCATAACAATATAATATCTGCAAGGTTTCATAAAATCCTATAATGGTGGCATCTGAACTAACTGTGGTGGCGTCTGAACCGACTATGGTGTCATTTGAAATGGTTGTGGTGCCATCTGAATCAGTAATGTACCCATGTATAGTGGTAGATTAGGAATGTAAACTGATTTAGATGGTGGTTGCTATGATGGTTTTGGTGCTACAGTTGAGGATGAGCTATAAGCGTCTATACTCTATCCACGAGTTGGGGGACGATGATAGTGTGATAGTGGATTTTTTTCGACACCGATGAATGCTCATGTTTATTGTGCTTCCTCGGAAAGTAGGAATGAATTCTCGTTCCTGTTGAACCACTGATATATTCAGTCACAACTGAATAATGATCCACATAAATCGACTCCCTAGCGGGAATGCTTCCACGTCGATCCTCTCATATCATTATCCACTCGCTTATTTTGTTGACATCTTTTTTGCCCCGACTGTCAACATTATGCACTTATCGAGATTCTTAGGTCCTTCAGGAATATATTATACGAAACCAAGTTGGCGGAGCAAGCAATCAGTAGGATGACACTCGATAATAGCATAACATATCAAAGGGGCCACCGTTATCCATACATCTAATGAGGCACTCAAGTGAGGTGAGATGCAAAACCTCATTTCTTCAGTAGAATAAAGAGTCCATTGAAACTAAAAAAATACATATACATATACATGTATATATATATATATATATATATATATATATATATATATATATATATATTTGTTATCAAAATAATATTCTTATTATATAATGATAATTAAAGGTAAATAATAAAATTTAAATACATACCTCTGTACCAGCCTTTTGATCAATTAATAGATGAATTTCTTCCAATTCTTCTGGTATATCACAATGATTTTTCCTTGTACATGACCACTTATTCAATGTGAAAAAAATATTTCGTTATATACTAAAAATAATTATTTATATAAGAACTTAGTATTAAAATTACCTCAACAATAACGGGAAGACTAACGGGTTATTCACGACCGCACATAAAAAGATGCGATTCAACACCTATGACTGGAGAAGAATGAGATATATGCTAATAGCTTTTTTTCTATAATCAACATGTCTGGAGAAGAATGACATTTCTCTATACAGAAATGCCAAAACTGTGGAGCCCCAACAGAGTGAGCCGGCAACTCGAAAGTCTTCGAGGTGACGCAACCACATACAATGAACTTGGTTGCGAGATTTATCAGACATCAATATCCCTCCTATGAGTTGTAATATGCAAGCCCAGACAAATATTTTAGCATGTTCCTTGGAACATTCTTCACTTAAATGTTGAAAATTTGTAGCCAACCATGATAACAGTAGGTGGGTTACCTCCAAGATACTCTTCGCACAAGGAATGCCAATCTTCATTCATCACACCAAATATAACATCCCTATCTACCGAAAGCCCCAAATGTATGAAAACATCCTCTAGCATAATAGTGTACTCCTCACACAGAAGATGAAATATGTGTCTCTGGTCTCCACCTCTCAATCAGTGCAAAAATAAGGTCGGGTTCAAGATTACAGTGCCCTTCATATTTTTCTATGTAACCGAATTCAGTCTTGGCTAAATACGGCCAAACACGACTCGGTATCTCTAACTTAGCATTATGAATAAATGGATCTAATATATGGTCATTCCCCTAATTAAATAAATAGCATAAAATTTAAAATATAAACTAATACTAAAAAAATCAAATAGGACATTCACAATAATTAAAATAACACAATTTAAAATTATTATCTTATCGACAAAATGACTCAAGATATGATTTTCATCTAAACGCAGCAACCCGTCTTCCATTTTATAACGTAAAAAGTAATAAAAAATTGGTACAATAAAATATAATAAAATAATAAACTATTAAATGATTATAATATAATAAAAATATTTAGCTTATAAAATGATAACAAAACATACTTAAAGGTTGATAGAAGGATTGTTAGAAGGAAGAAAGATAGTGTTTTTAGTGTAGTTTGAGTGTTGTATGAGGGGGATATTTATAGGGGAGGGGACGGGTGGTTGGGCGACATTAAAGGCTGGTATGTGGAATTTAAGTGAAAGGCGCGCATCCTGAACTATGCCTTCCCCTACCTGTCAGAATTCCCCGTAAAGACGCTCTTTATGAACCGCGCATTTCCACCGTGGTGTCAACTCGAACAGAACCCCAGGAAGGTGCGTTCCCTGAAACACGCTTTATTATCACTCTGTCAGAAAGGGTGCTAGATCGATAATATTTAGAGAAGGGTGCCTAACAAATAATATTATATAATTTGGGTGATTTTTAGGTAAAAACACAGAGTTTTCGAGTATTTAAATATAATATTTTTAAGTATTTATTTTTTGTTGATTAAACATAAGGTTAATATTCACGTGTTATTATCCTTCAACTCAATTCGTGTACATTCTTGTACTCATGTAATTACGTGTTCTTGACATGTACTGAACGTTTGTTCTTTGTAGATAAAATTCACATATTTTATTTATATTTTTTCATCTTTTTATTTTCTTTCATTTTAGTTCAATTTAACTAGTGTAACCTCCTCAGACTGATGCGGGTAGCCCGATCCGATCTGGAGTGTCACATTATGGCCACCGGAGTGACTCACCGTAAAAATAGCGAAAATTTTAAAACTTTTCTTAAAACATGTCAAATCATAAAATGATTTATTATTATTCAGAAATAAAACAGGTTTTTCAAACTCAGATATAAAACAAAATACAATTACATGCCCCCTAATCACATGTAACATACTCTGTAAGCAACGCCAGAAGAACTCCCTTACTAATGTTGATAGCTATACTGGTACAATTCTTTTAACCTACAATGGTGAGTAATAAAGTGAGCTTCGGAAAGCTCAGTAATACATAACTACCAGATTATGCTACATGACATGCAGATAAATGGAAAGCCATATAATTTCTTTATTGAATCAGACGTATACCCGTTGCGGAATAATCTGGGGTTCCATCAGTAGTTCATCAAGTTGAAGCCAAGAAGATCACAGTTCATAGGAAGCATTCAAAGTATGACATTTTCAAGAGATTGAATAGAATGTCTAGTGTGTTCCAATCAAAACCAGTGAAAAGATATAAATCTTTTAAAACCATAGTTGAACCCCCAACCAAACTCCATTATGCAGTTCCCCAGAACTGCATCCATAGGGCTTGCCCTCAGCACACAGCAAAAAGGGGAGCCAACCTAAGGATATACCTTGGATCTACCCAATGACATCCTTAGATCCGTAGGGTTACCTTAAGCACACAACTAAGGGAACCAACCTAAGGATATACCTTGGGGCCTACCCAAGATATCATTAGGTCCGTAGGGTTACCTTATGCACACAGCAAAGGGAACCAACCTAAGGATATACCTTGGGACCTACCCAAGATATCCTTAGGTCCGTAGGGTTACCTTATGCACACAGCAAAGGGAACCAACCTAAGGATATGCCTTGGGGCCTACCCAAGATATCCTTAGGTCCGTAATGACTTACAGCCGGATCAGGGCTGTGCCTCCATACTCCAGATTCTTATCCATATAAAAATCCAATAGAAATAAGTTTTATCCATAAATCGTAATATCTGGATCGTGATCCAGTAATATGTCATATCCGTGATTATGAAATAAATCGTATATCAAATTTATACCTGTATACCATAAGTAGTCAAATGATTAACCCAAGGGAGTACCTTGGGCCTGAAAGCCTACCCAAAGATCCCCTTAGGTCCATAAGAAATTTCTAGCTTGATCAGAGTTGTACCTCCAGTCTACCCATATAATATCTCAGTAAAACAGTTCGAGTATAACCAGTGAAACATAAAACCATAATTCATAAACCAATAGTTTCCGTGATTTCATAATTCAGAAACAATTTATATTTTCGATAAAACCATAATCATAAGTCACTTACCATATTGACGTGGTTCATAAACCAGTAAATCAATACTTGTACTAAACTCATTTCAAAACATATAAAACTGTCATGTAATTTATTTGGAACACACTAGAGTATCCACGTATAGTTTTTAGAGGCATTTATCGTTATCAATAAGGACAACATGAAACTTGAGCAATTTGATTGGATTCCAGGAACAAGGTTCTATTGAGGAGAATCGATTACTAACCGATCTAGCCAGACATTTAAGGTTGATAGTTTAGAATCCCACTATATTTTTGGGTGCATTAAGAAAGTGTTCCAGAATGCCCAAAGTGATTTGAGCTAATAAAGGAGAAACGAAGCTTCAAGACATTTACAATCCATGTTAATCGATCGGTTTATCAAACAATTCGAACTGAACAATCTCTCAGAACTAATGCATGTCGACCCGTCAATTTACTACCTTTTCAGAGTATTTACTCTTTAATACCAACAATTCTTGTCCATAAATCATCTTCGTAATCATCGCTAAATAGATCTTCCAATAGTCTTTATTTCATTTTCATATTTCAACGATATAAGGAAATACATACGTACTTGATTCATGTTTTATGACCCATAAGGATAATTCATCATGTAAGTTCAACAGTGTTTACAAACTCATCCAATCACCTATTTAATCATCATTCATTGAGGTTACTCATTTCGTTTATCAGTCAAGTCTATCCCGGTTACTTCAGAGCTTTCCAGATAATCCAGATGTTTCTGAATTTCAGATACATATTGTACTTTCGTTTAATTTAATTTGGTCTTCATGGTTGATTTGTCTAACAAATATCCATTTCTTATTATCGAATGCGACCTAGAGTTGAGTTGAGCTGCGTACTTTCAAAATTATCATCGAACCACACTTGAGAAGACGAACACACATTCAAGTAACATTTATACATTTCAGGTACTGACATATACACTAGCATTGATTGCTCGGCTTAATACGTGATCCATAACTTTTAAGAGCAGTACCACATCCATGCTTATTTGGATTCCTTAATTAATCCAACACTTCTACTAATTTTAGGTCATAAGGGTATTTTGGTCATTCTGGTGCTCAGTTTCATTCCATTCTTTTCAGAGCTCGAGGATATCCAGTCATTCCTGATCTTGGTAATATTCTTGAGTCTTTTTCATTATAAGGGTATTATGGTCATTTTATAGATCCAGTGTATTTCAATCATTTCCTTCCATTCTATCTTATTATTTAACTCCAACTTATCATTTATTCCAGACCTTTCAAATAATTCTGACAAAAGAGCACCCTCGATAATTTATTCTTAACTCAAAGATTTTCAGGTTAATTGTCTTCTTAGAAGTTACCAACAGGTTATCAAAAATTTTCTGTACAAAGATAGGATCTTAATAATTAAATCCGTAATTCATTGAGTTAAGTACAAATCCTCAAAGTACTTTTTCATTCAGGGTCAACTCGAGCTACTTTTACCATTTAGGGGCATTTTCGTAATTTTTTAACCAGATGATTTCGGTATTAACTCTTAACGAGCATACTTATAATTTAGAGATCCTATGGTTAGTTGTTTCCTTGAACATTCTCTGATCTTGAAATGATTCCTTAATAGACTTCTAGTATCTTGCATAAACTCTCTTGGAGTTAAAAATCGGTTATCCATAATTTCCAAGTAAAACTAACATTTCTTATGCACATCAATATATTTATCAGATCAATATGTCTTTTCAGAATTATTAATCCACTTTCAGGGACAATTCTTATCATTTTCCAATATAAGGGTAATTTCGTAATTTTACCTAATCAAAATATTCTCATAATTTCCCATCCAAGTTCCTTTAACATGTAACCTTTGAAGATATAAAATATAAGTTACAAATCCAGGGTTGATTTCTTTATCACTAATCACAAACTTGTAATTTAATTCTAACAATTCCTCAATCTCTTATATTAGTCATTCGATCCGTATTCAGTTACAGAATTTCTACCACATTCATATCGAGTGAATAAATTATTCAACTCCACAAAAGTGACCAACATTATCTTATTCATGCATTTACCAATATCAACCTGTTCCATAAAGCATAAAGAGGTAGTAAAGTATTACCTCGATTTCTGTGACATACTGATCGACCATAAAAATTCCATTCGAACGCCCTCGATCTTGAAATCATCTTCCAATATTTCCTTGGATCCATACCAATAGAAATTACATAAAAAACGGAGCTTAATTCTGAAAAACGGATCGAATCGGATGATAAATCATTGAAAAACAACTTACCGAGTTCGAATTTGGCGAAACCGACTTCGGATTCAGGACATCGAAAGCATAAAATATGACTTTTCAAAAATTTTGAATTTTCCGTCAAAGTCAACGGGTTGGACTGGCAATTTTGAGGCCTTCGGGTTCGAATTTCGAAAAACGAATTGCGGAATCGAACTTGGAACGTCATAAAATGTCAGGATAAGTATACTCGGTCAAAGTCCAAGGTCGTTTAATACCCGGTCAACGCCGGTCAAAGTTCTGGTCAACTGTTGTCAACGTCGGTCAACGGTCAACGCAGGTCAACGGTCAACCATTTTACACAAATAACACCCTAACAGAAATTAATTATAAAATTAGCCACCTTCTGTAAATATTTACGAAAGTAACACCTGAATTTTACACAAATAGCACCCAAACAGAAATTAATTACAAAATTAACACCCATACGATGCCCACTTTCGGGGGTGGCGTGTGAACAGTGATACGGTGTCGTAAAATTCCCGGAAAAATTCTTAAAAATTATTTTAAGGCATTTTGAGACACTTACCAAGCTCGGTTCACAATTTTGAACAATGGAGAGCTCGATTTCGAAACGTCAGAAACTTTAACGATCTCATCTCTCCACACGCCGCCGCCGATGGAGAAACGGAGGACACCGGTGGACTCAGAACGATACAAGGAACACAATGGTGTGGGAGGTGTCGAAAACGGATTGTCGGATCGTCGTGAATCGACGAAAAACCAACTGAAATCGAGTTATTACCGACGATACTTCCGACTGAAATTAACGACGAACGACGATGATTCACGATGAAAGGTTTGAGGGGTTTTATTCCTCTGTCGACAAAGAACGCGATGGTGGTTTCGGTTCATCAATCGAAGGTCGGACGGCGAGTAGATCGGAGTTCGAAGGAGGGTTGAGGAGAAGAGGAAAATGATAAAATCTGAAGAAAAAAAACATAAGGGAGGGGTTATAATTCATTTCAAAAGAAAAATGGGTAAACTATGAGTTTAGCCACTGAACTTCCTGTACTTCTTAAAATAGTATGCCAACTTTACGATTTTATAATTTAATCCTCAATTTTCTTCCAAAATACCAATTAAATCCACCACTTTATAATTTCTAAAATTTAGCTCCTAAATTGGGGTGTTACAACTAGAACCAACAAAAGACGTGTAGAATATATCTTTTGCCATATCAACATAAGGTATTTCGTACAGAACGTGCCTTTATTTATAGAGTAAATTACAACATTCTTTACCGAACTTTATGTCTCTCCTATTTTGCTCACCCAATTTTCAATTTTTTTTATTTTGCTCACTGAACTTCACATATTGAATTATTTTGCTCACTCGACTGTTAAGCTTGTAACCGCTGGATGATGTGGCTTTTTTATTAGTATATAATTATATATATATATATATATATATATATATGTGACGTGCAATATTTAATAAAACAAAAATAAAAATTCTTAATTTTATTCCTAAATTGAAGACCCAGACCCAGAAACTGTTTCTGCGTCGAACCCAAACCAAGCCACCCAACGACGCATCAATGCCCTTCGTGTTGGGTTCATCGGGGCTTACTATCAGAAAGCCCTCCAACGAAATCTTACAGAGAAAATAAATGGTTAAATAAATCTAATCTTTCAAACCAAATCCTTAGTCTCTGTTTTGAAGCAGACCCAATACCCCAAAATACCAAAATAATTCTTTGTTAGAACAGATGCATATGCCCTCTAAACCATGTTTTTTCTAAAATACAAAAAACAAATACGGACATAAACCAATAGCTGCAGTTTTTTGACATAATTGCTTGGTTTTCATCTCATATGGACATGCATGACTTTAACAACAACCTAGGTAAAGTGCATAGAATAAAAAATCGAAAGATTCAATGTTTGGTCCATGAAATTTAAAGGGCTTTTAGGTTAGATAGAAACTAGATTTGCATTCAAGAGAAAAAAAAAACAAGTTTGGTAGAAAAATTTGGAGTTTATTGGTCACTATCAACGGCGGCTGATGGTGGTCAGTGCAGTGGTCGATCTAGACAAATTATGGTTGGAAATTTACCATGTTGAGAGAAAATGGAAGAGATAAAAAGAAGAAGAGAAGGAAAAAACAAAATGAATGAGATGAATGAAATTTGGGTTTTTATATAGATGCAAAACAACATCGTTTTGGTATAGATTTAGTTTTTTTTAAAACAACATCGTTTTAATATCGTGTGTCATGTCATCACGCCGTAATTAACAGCGGAGTGACCAAAACAGGAGCAATGTCATAGATTAGTGAGCAAAATAGAAAAATTGAAAGTTTAATGAACAAAATAGGGGAGAGAGTAAAATTCAGGGAAAGTGCAATTTACCCATATTTATATAATAGAAATAGGTGCTAAATCAATAAATAAAAACAAATGCGTATTCTTTTAATAAATAATTATTTTAGGGGATTTTTGAGTGAAAAAGCCAAGCTTGTCCGTGCCTACCCGAGGGGATTGTCTCAGGAAAGGCGGGCTAATATACGACTAATATACGGCGTTACCGTATACATTAAAAGATATTTAACAAATTCGATTTAGCGCTAATGGAAATGTTGAGTAATAATAATGTAGTAGGTCTAAATCATGAAGAAATATTAAAAAATTTGGCAACCGGCAAACTTAACTTGTCGGTTTGTGTCGATCCAAATTAAAAATGTATCGATCCATATCAATATAACAGGTAAAAATATGACAAAACCGGTCACGAAAAGACAATATCAGTAAAGCCCTACAGGATATATTTAAAGTGTCGATACTTTAATATAAGTATCGACACTGTGAATTTAAAAGAGAAGCAGTTTTAGCACCTATAAAGTGTCGATACTTTATAAAAATGTATCGATCCATAACGATATAATAGGTAAAAATATGATAAAACCGATAAAGCGCTATCGGATATATTTAAAGTGTCAATACTTTAATAAGTACGTGTAATACATTATCGATACTTTCAAAGAAATAGGTAATTATCCTATCGAAAGTATCGACACCTGATATAAAAGTATCGACGCTTTGGTAGTTGTATCGATTAAATATAAATAACATATCCGATGAAAATATAAAGGTCATAGCTAAATATCCTCTGAAAATAGATAGAACGGACGAGTTTTTGAAATCGAAGCATAATTGTTGTTGCATTTCAGAAGGCGTTTCTAAAGCGAAGTTTGTTTGTTTGTTGCTGCAGTCGAATCGAAAAGTATGTTGTCGAAACCCTAGTTTTTTATTCTTACAATAATCGCAAATAGGGTTTTTATGTATTGTTTGGGGTTTTGGAGTAAAGAAGCATTTGAGACTGATTACATGTAGAAAGTGATATTCAAGGTAAAATATAAATGTCGATACTTTTATTAAATATTATAGGTAGAAAATGATATTATAGGTTGTATAAATGTGTCGACACATTTTGTAGTGGCCATTCAAATTCTTTTGAAGAAAACTGTTTTACCACAAGAGTAGTTATCTATATTTGCATATTGAATAAAGTGTATATAACAAGTATTTGGTTTTATTTGCGTAAACTAATATATGAAGGAAAAATGGAGTCAATGGTTGGAAAAATTGTTGGTGGCGCAGATGACTTTGAAATTGAGGTCGAGACTCGAAAGCAACCAAATGGTGAATATATATACTTCTAGTAAGTATCAATGTCTTTTTGTTATTATTGTTGAAATGGTAATTGGATTAAAGTATTTAAGAACTTTAAATTGATGACGAATTTTAAATGTTGATAGTATGGTCCAATGCAAAAGGATGAAGGAAGATGACACACAGAGCGGTTCGGTATGTAAAATGAAATTGACATTGAGTATTATTTAGTGTTAATGTATTGATTAAGAAACGTTTATGCTTAATTAGGTAAAAAGATGTGAGGTCCAAATGGAATTCGATGAGTGATGCTGAAAAGGAACCTTACATCACACAATCAAGGAATGATAGTAAAAAATACAAAGAACGGAGGAAAGCACATGAAAATAGGTATTCATTAAACTTGTAAATACGTTGATAAAAATATATAAGAACTATAACATTATATATTGTTAAAAATTGTAGGAAGTGTCAACAAGGTGCAACATTAAAAGGGTGAATTCATTAGTTAAATACCTTAAGGAGAAGGGTCAGTTGAATGTGCTAGGAGAAATAGGGTTTGGATCATTGGTAGGAGTAGGGGATCGATCTATTCGGAGGGAATTGTGTCGATCCTTGATGGCGCAATTTGATGTCAAACAATGTATTGCTAAGTATGGTGATTTTTCATTTCCTCTCGGGATCCCATGTACTGCAGCCGTATTTGGGGTAGAAAATGAAGGCAAAAGTGTGTAGAAGTCTGTAAGAGTAAGGACTGGAAGCACTTGCCTCCAAATATGGTTTGAAGCAGAAGGTGACATATGCTGAACTTGAAGAGGAAATAAAAAGTTGATCTTACGGGGGGGATGAGTTGAAGGCCAGAGTTCTATTGTACCTTGTCGGTATCTTTCTTTGTCCAACGGGTGATACATCAACGAACAAGGACTATATGAAGCTCATTTGCGATGAAGGCTTGAAGGGTGAATTCAATTAGACTAAATATGTCCATTCGAGATTGATTGAATCAATAATCACCTTTAAAAAGGGCAGCCAGAGATATCTCAAAGGGTGCATAGCAATAGAGGTAAATGACTTGAAGAACTTTTTTGTTTTATAAAATGGTAGTATAGTATTATATAAAATTATAAATTTTATTATAAATACAGGTTGCACTGTTCGATTTTTGGTCGGGCTGTGAGGCAGTGTCGGCTTATGAAAGAACCGGAGTGGCACGCATCCGTGCATGAGGGAAGGAGGAGGAGGTTAGAGTGATGGCGAAGTTGAAGTTGGATAGACCGAGGAAGCGCGAAAGGGTAATAAATGTAATTAAATAATATTAAGAATAATCAATGTCTTATATGTAATTTAATTTTGAAGGTTATTGGCAAAGAGGTAGAGGAGGCAGATGAGAAGAAAGAAGAGATGGTTGTATTAGGGGATGACGGTGAGGGAAAACAGAGTAACTTCGACATTTTGATGTCTGAATTGGTTGATATAAAAAAATACAATTTGATATCATGCAAAGACAATCAAGAGTCGAAGAGAAACTTGAGAGGTCGAAGTACACTTGAGAGGCATAAAGGGGAAGTGGAAGGAAAAATAGATGGAGTTGTGAAAGAAGTAGAGGTGTTGATGGGTGAAGTGGTGAAAGAAGTTGAGGTATTAAGGGGTGATCTTAAGATGGTGACGGTGAAAAATTTGATGGAGTGGTGAAGGAGGTGGAATTGAGGAGTGAACTTACGGGGGTAAAGGGGTGGATCAATACTTGGATGAAGGAGATCAATTGAAAGGTGAAATAAAAGAGATGAAGAGCTATGTAGAGCAAAAATACGATGAACTGAAAAAATATGAAGAATAAAAGAGGGAGGAGGAAGAAGAAAAAATGGAAGAAATGAGGAGGAAGGAAGTCGATGTCATTTATACACAGGAGAGTGTTATAGCAACAGATTTGGATTCGGAATGTCCTACACCCCAGAAGAAGAAGCAGAAGGTAAGTTGAATAAAAGAAAACTTAATTTGATCTTTATCATGTTGTTGTGACAAAAATTTGTATGCAAAATTGTAGGTTGAAAAAGCGGATATTCCAAGCGGAATTGATGACATCGAAGCTGCAATTTGTGATTATTTATGGAAGTGAGTTAGAATCGGGGTAAGAAATATATTGCTTTGTGAGTGATATTTAAATATTTCATGACAACATATTAATCCTAATGATTCATACAGATATTATGTAATCTCAATGGGAAATCAATTCGCTAGTGTATACGACGTTGCAACGTTAAAGCCTACGGAATGGGTTTGCGGTGTGGTAAGTAAAAAGTAGAAAATGTTAAAACTTATTGAATATGTTCTGATTGTGTAATTAATTTTGTTAGGTTATTGATTTGCTTGCCTGGACAGTATGCTACGATTCTCAAAAGTCACTCCGGAGGATTGGCTACCTTCCATACCTCTTAGCGGTGAGTTAAATTAATAAATGTTGAAAAATAGTGTTATAGACGGTAAATTAATAATGTTTGTTGCGTAATTGTAGCAATAGGCGTTGGATGCCAACAACAAAGAAAGTGTTGCGAGTATTGTTACCTTTTGGGGTCCCATATTAGATAACTATGTGAAATTCACCAACTGTGAGAAGGTAAGACACCATACCAATTGCAAATGATGTTTTCTGATATAGAATGTTGAATTTTTTCAAATTGGGTGTGAAATTTGTTGCAGATCATGATCACAATAAACTACCATAATTCACATTGGTAACTGTTGGTGTTGGATATGGTAGATCATGTTGCAACAATATATGATAGTATGTTTACATCTGAAGCAGCTAAACAGAGAGTGAAGGATGCTAAGAGATTGATATGTATGTATGAAAGGACATTATATAAATTATAATGCATAATTTTTTTGGATCATAACTTTTTTTTTAATGCAGATTAAAATATTAGATTTTTATAATAAGAAACGCATTTGGGTTGAATATTGTGGATCTCTAGGAAAGTTCCCCTTGAAAAATTTCAAATTTGTGGAGCATAAGAAGAATAAGCAATTAAATGGGTATGAGATGTTATCATAAATAGAAAGCTTAATTTATGCAAGATTCATAATTGATATGTGTGGTTTTCAAATTTTGTAACAAATATGATTGCGGCATGTATGTGATGATGTGGATGGAATCGATCGGTTCTACAGGGGCAACTGGTGATTTTGTAAGTGGAATTAAAAATTCGTTTGTGGTAAAATTGTTAAAAGTCGTAGATTGAATTATGTGGTTTACAATACTTAACGTTCTGACAATTTGAATATAGGTTGTTGGAGAGTGGGATCAATCGTGAATATTAAACGATCTCGTAAGCCACAATCAAAATAAACGAAGACAGGAGATAACAAAAGCTGCCATAAGACACTACAATAACAAAAGGATGTAATGATGTAAATGTAGGGTTAATTTTTTTATAAGATTTATAATTTTGTATGTGAATGTAATTATGTATGAGATGAGAAAAGTTAGCAGTAGGTTGTTGTACATCTTCTTATACACATTAAGAGTCATGTTGATACATACGATATATGGAGATTGTTGTAAAAGGTAAATTGACAATGTAGTTGGTAAAAATAGACTTTTTACTGAAAAATTAATAAACACTGATTTGTTTCCAACATTTTGTCCAGTTTGATTCCCAAACGTTAAGTTTCCAAAAAATAAGTCAGCATATGTGTAATGAAATAGGTAAAATTTATCGATCCCAGAAACATATGCATCCATAAGTATAATGTAATACGTAAATTTTCAATTTAACCGGTATAAATATACCGGTTTTATGAGAGAATAGGTCTACAACATGTATCGACACTTTTTTAATTTTGTTTCGATACTTTTGGTCCAGAATGGATGCCAAAAAGGGTGAACGCATAAAATGTCGATACATTTTCAAAAAGTGTAGATCCCAGAAACATCGAAACCCATAATTATAATGTAATAGGTAAATTTACAATGTAACCGGTATATATATACCGATTTTATGAGAGAATATGTCTAAATAATGTATCGACACGTTGTAAGTTTGTGTCGATACTTTTGGTCCATAATGGATGCCAAAAAGGGTGAACGCATAAAGTGTCGATACATTTTCAAAAAGTGTCGATCCCAGAAACATCGAAACCCATAAGTATAATGTAATAGGTAAATTTACAATGTAAACGGTATAAATATACCGGTTCTATGAGAGAATATGTCTACAACATGTATCGACACTTTTTTAATTTTGTGTCGATACTTTTGGTCCAGAATGGATGCCAAAAAGGGTGAACGCATAAAGTGTCGATACATTTTCAAAAAGTGTCGATCCCAGAAACATCGAAACCCAATTATAATGTAATAGGTAAATTTACAATGTAACCGGTATAAATATATCGATTTTATGATAGAATAGGTCTACAACATGTATCGATACGTTTTTAATTTTGTGTCGATACTTTTGGTCCAGAATGGATGCCAAAAAGGGTGAACGCATAAAGTGTCGATACATTTTCAAAAAGTGTCGATCCAGAAACATCGAAACCCATAATTATAATGTAATAGGTAAATTTACAATGTAACCGGTATAAATATACCGATTTTATGAGAGAATAGGTCTACAACATGTATCGAAACTTTTTTAATTTTGTGTCGATACTTTTGGTCCAGAATGGATGTCAAGAAGGGTGAACGCATAAAGTGTCGATACATTTTCAAAAAGTATCGATCTCATAAACATCGAAACCCATAATTATAATGTAATAGGTAAATTTTCAATGTAACCGGTATAAATATACCGGTTTTATGAGAGAATAGGTCTACAACATGTATCGATACGTTTTTAATTTTGTGTCGATACTTTTGGTCAAGAATGGATGCCAAAAAGGGTGAACGCATAAAGTGTCGATACATTCTCAAAAAGTGTCTATCCCAAAAACATCGAAACCCATAATTATAATGTAATAGGTAAATTTTCAATGTAACCGGTATAAATATACCAGTTTTATGAGAGAATAGTTCTACAACATGTATCGACACATTTTTAATTTTGTGTCGATACTAATTTAAATATCGCGTGTTTTTCCCCCTTTATTATTTATTCGATACAAATTCCAAAATTGACAAATAAACCCTAAACCTAAAGGCTTCTAAACTCTTCCTCTTCGACGAATACTAGCGTTATCATAACAGTGACGATCAGATATTCAGGTAAATGTATCGATATTTTATGGGTTTGATTGATTTGTATATTGGAGTTTTTTGTCCTGAATGAGTTTGTGTTCCATTGTAATAGCATCCACACCCAAAATGGCTCCAAAACATCAGCGTTAGAAGCGCGGTCATTCTCAAAGCTCTTCTCAACCTAGTTCTTCTCAACCACAACCTCCTTCTCAAACAAACGATTCTTCTGAGGAAATCAGGTCCTTCGAAACTCTGAACTTTAGATCCGATATGGAGAAACAAATATGGAAGACGAGTTTTAAAGTAAGGAAGATTCGTCCCGAACGTGTCATTGACCTGGGTTTCTTGTTTGATGATAAATATGCATTTAGTTTAAATTCATTTACATCTTGGGGTTGGCTTGAATTCCTTGGGGTAGAACCAAAATATTACCCCAACCTAGTTAGAGTTTCTACAACAATGCTTCCTTACAGCACGAGCCTAATAAGACTAATATAATAGGAATTAATAACCCATGTCATGGGGAAGGAAATATATATATCTCCGGAAACTATTACGAAGGGTCTAGGTGTCGAGAATAAAGGGGATTCAGACGAAAATAATTTAGATACTACAATACAACGGGTTGCTAGAAATAGCCCAATTCACCTAGAAGTAGAGTCGAGAGTATTTCACAAAATGCTCGCATGGTATATCCGGCCTAGTGGAGGAAAACATTCAACGCTTCGAGACAGCGATTATTGGTGGATAACAAAGTATAAATCCAAATCCAAAACGGCTCCAAACATTGTTAAACTGATATTTAATACAATTATATATATGGTCACAAATGAAGCAACAATTTCAACTTCACTATCATATGGATGTGTCATCACCCATATGTTGAAGAAGAAAGAAGTTGATTTTTCACATGACGCCCCTGTTCGATTAACCCGCAAGATTGACATGTTATTTATTAAAAAAACGGGATATGATTTTGTTGAAAAACTCGGTTAGAAGCGTGTCAAGGAGGTCGGATTAGATCAAGATAAGGAGGAAATGGACCCCATTGGCCATGAAGACGAGTAACCAATTGGAGACGCAATGATGGAAGAAGCTCCAGTTGGAGAGGATGTCACAATTAAGACATTGATGAAATACATGGTCAATTTTCGGGAGCATATTGATTCCCTTGTGAGTGGAATGCGAGCCGATATTTCATCATTGTGCGATGAAGTCTCCATATTGCGTGACGAATTACGTCAACGACATCAAACGAGTTAGGTAATTCATTATTTATGGTTCTAAACATTTACACGTTCTGAAATGTATTTTATTTTCTTTTAACAGATGTGGACAACCAAGCAGTCAATGAAGATGACGATGACGACGACGACGACGACGACAACGACGATGATGATGATGATGATCCAAACAAGTATATCGTGTCTGCAACGCCGCCTTCAAGAAAACTTTTAATTTTTGATCTCAATGGTGTCATTGCCTACATCCCAAGAGTGTCTGCAAGTTTTAATTATGTTCTTTTGTATCCATTATTTTAACATATAAGCGTAGAACTTTAATCTCATTTTCTTCATGCGTTAGATGTTGTCCTCAAAACAGGATTATTTGAATTTATGCAATTTTATGTAGACAATTTTGTTGTTGCCATTTGGTCTTCCAAGATGAGGTTAGAACTGTGGAACAATTGAATTACTGTAGCCAAAATTGTTAATATACAATTGAATGTTAACATTCAAACTTGATTACAATCTCAGGCATAACGTCGACCGTGCACTTAAGAAACTACCTTTATTTTCTGAGCATTTTCTATTCGTTTGGGTAAGATGAATGTCATTACAGTTTGCTGACTTTTCTTTGTCTATGATTCCTACATATTTATGTTCGACTGTTTGTGAACATGATCAAGCAAAATGCAAAACATACGATAATGTTACCTACTGTAAAGATCTCAATGATGTTTGGAACGCGTGTCCTTATTTTAACGAGCTAAATACACTTTTGGTTGATGATTCAACGGAAAAAATGATATATAATCTGGTAAGTTGCATTTATGCAATATGTTTTTCCAGTTAAACAAGTTTCATATATTGATTATTTTAACAATTTATGTGTTTATATAGAAATACAATTACATATGTCCACATACCTTTGACGCTGCTTCCCATTCGAACGACAGTGCTCTAGGTATGACACAAATTTATTCATGCTTATGCGAATTTAGTTTATTGTTAGTAAAATTGCACCTCATTAGTTTGATAATTGAAATTATTTATGTATGTCCTCAGAAAAAGGCGGAAACATACGAGAGTATTTGGAAAATTTGTTGAAGGCGCCTAATGTTCCGGACTTCGTTAGAAATAACCCTTTTTCATCGAATTAATTTCGTTGTCGGTACATTATTTGAACATTGTTGTGTATGTATCTTTTGGTTTGATATATTGTGTGTATATTTTCATTAATTATTCCATATTTTCTTCTCTGTATACAGATACATTTGAGGATTGTTGAAATATCAATACTAGTTATTAATGTATTTTACATCTGCTTGCAAATGTATCGAAACACATTATTAAAGAAATGTTTTCTATGATCTCCATAACAAAGTTTTCATACATAGAAATATCGGTATATTTATAATCGTTTTCTATAATGTCTCTAAACTTAAAGTTTCCCATAAAGTGTCGATCCATATATAAAAAGTAACGACCCAAAAAATATCGAAACCCATAATTATAATGTAATGGGTAATTTTTCAATATAATCGGTATAAATATACCGGTTTTATGAAAAATATGTCTACAACATTTATCGACACTTATTAGTATTGTGTCGATACTTTTTGTCCAGAATGGATGCCAAAAATGGTGAACCTACAAAGTGTCGATACATTTTCATAGAGTGTCGATCCAAAAGGGTTGCACGCATAAAGTGTCGATACATTTATTAAAAGTGTCGATCCCAAAAACATCGAAACCCATAATTATAATGTAATAGGTAATTTTGTAATATAACCGGTATACATATACCGGTTTTATGAGAGAATAGGTCTATAATATGTATCGACACTTATTAATATTGTGTCGATAATTTTTGTCCATAATGGATGCCAAAAAGGGTGAAAGCATAAAGTGTCGATCCCAAAAACATCGAAACCCATAATTATAATGTAATAGGTAAATTTACAATGTAACCAGTATAAATATACCGGTTTTATGAGAGAATAGGTATACAACATGTATCGACACTTTGTTGAAAAACCCCAGGTTTTATTGGCTATGCTGTCAACATGATTAACCTAGATAATCTCAGTTACAAAACTGATTCCGGCCATGATTGCGGGAGACTATAATCTACAGATTGTTTGGCATTTATGTAATGATGCAGATGAAATATTAAATGGTCTCATAATCCACAATAAAAATAGACTAAGAGAGTAAATTTTATAAATATAGGGTTAATTTTATATAATTTACATTATACTCAAACTGAGCTTGACTTGAGGACATGTTAGTTTGTTATGTCCCTCACCGTTGCAGTACCCACATCGCCTAATTATCTTCTCGACCTTGTTCTTTGGTACTTCTTTTCGCTTGCGGTGTTTCGTTGAGGGTCACGAACGTTGTTTACTACAATGCTCTAGTTGACTGAATCATTCAAACCAAACGAGTTTTCTAATTCTTCTATTAGTCTTTTCATCTCATCTCTTGCGATTTTGAAAGACTCGTCTGTTTTTGATGCAATGTAGCATAACCTACTTGACTTTGAACATAGAGCAGTGAATCGTGCCATTTGCATCACTTCTGGAGACACATTCAAGTCAACATAATTGGGTGCAGAAGCCTTCGCATCATTAGTCCACCTACTTTGAATCAAAGTCCCGGGAAAATATGTGTAATCCAAGTGCTTCAAAATGTGAAGTTGATGGCGACACAGAAGTCCAACGGTCTTGAATTTTTTGCAGGAGCAAATTAGGGTTTTCGTACGAGAATCAAAACTAATTTCAAATTTCCTATTTTTTCTTTGTACTTTGACAAAATATAATGTTGACATTCATCTGATAAGGACTGAATCTCTGCCTCAATCCAGTACAATGTCTCCCGTAGAAGTTCATCTTGGAACGCACGAAAAGATTCGCGGGTAAAAATTGTAGCAGCATGGCTTTCAAGGTCGAACAATTTTATGATCTGGAAGGGCTTAGTATGGGAACTTAAGTAATCCCCTTTCAACTCGTTCATACGCATTCTACTAATTCTACTAATTCCATCTTCAATTGCACGAACAACATCTAAATATGTCTTCTTGTGTTTCAATGCAATCGTTAGTGAAGCATTCATAGACTCGCATCTTTGTGTTGAGCGAATATTGGCAAAGAAATGACCGGTTAGATATGCTTGTGCTCATAAGTGACGTGTATTTCCCTTATCAATCACCCATGGATGCTTTTCGATGTTGAATTCTGAAACAACCGAACGCCATTGGATATCAAATTCCTCGGTTATCCACCAGGAAGCCATGCATTTTGAGAATACTGCTGTAAATTTTGGGTCACCAATGTTAGCTTGTGCATTGAGAGAAATATGCCAAGAACATAATCTGTGCTTAGCATAAGGGATAACAGATTTGATAGCCCTCTGCATTACCCTATCCCCATCGGTGACAACTGAAATAGGTGATTTATTCAGCATGGCTTCTAAAAACTTCTGTAGCACCCACTCGAAAGATTGAGACGTCTCGTCAGCGATTATGGTAGTGGCAAACACAATTGTGTTAGGGTGATGATTGACACTGACAATAGGCATAATTGGTCGACCATACAAATTATCTTTGTACGTTGTGTCGAACGCAATTACATCACTGAAGCATGTGTAATCCGATCTCGATGTAGAATCTGACCAAATAAGATTATACAATGCCCCTGATTCGTCTACCGAGTATGTCATAAAAAACCCGGGATCATCATGTTTCTTATAATCAAAGTAGGCAATAAGCGCATTCACAACCCCATCGATGATTTCCTTTGCTTTACCTCTTTGAAGTGCATTGTAGAAGTCTTTATGTGTAAATCCAACATTATGATAGCCCCTGCCTACTGCAGTAAATAGTTCATTACTTATGACGTCGATATCAGCCTTACTTACAGCTCTATTAGAACGCATAAATGGTGTCATAGCAGGTGTGCACAATGCATGATTATGTTTCTGATAAGACTTACTTATAACCCACTGATCGTTTGTATTTGTTGCTGTAACTACGACTCTAGCCTTACATCCTGTTTTTGTGACTGGCGTGTGAGCACGTTGACGATTAACAGTATTGACTTTTGATGCTCGAAACCCTTCTTTGGAATAACAAAATTCTTGTGTCTTCACATTCCCTTCCACGTCAAGCCGTGTTGTTCCCTTACGTGCACTAAACTCATGTTCCCGTGCGAATCACTTGTAAAAGTACCAAGCTTGATCACGTGAACAGAAGAGCTGACCAACCAATCTGTCAGATTCATCAACATTATGTACTTCATGGCATTCCTCAGTAGGCTTAACATTGTCTGCATCAGTATGATCCATGGCAAAAATTTTGTTGTGCAAGTTGAGTGGTCCCGGTGTTGATAGAGATGTAAGCAAAGGTTCATTGAACATGTTTCAGTCGTGCTACTTTCAATAGGATGTGGTATTGGTAGTGGTAGTTAAAGGGTGAGTACAACATTAAATTCGCAGTACATATTTAGGTATGTACAATAACTACCTAAATATGTGTCGATACATTTTATACAAGTATCGACCCAAAAAAAAACCTCAAAACCAATAATTATAATGTAATAGGTAAATTAAAAATGTAACCGGTATAAATATACCGGTTAATTAGAAAACATGTCAACATAATGTATCGACGCTTGTGTAATTTGTGTCAATACTTATTGTCCAGGATGAATGCACAAACGGAGGTGCACGCATAAAGTGTCGATACATTTATTAAAAGTATCGATCCCAAAAATATCGAAACCGATAATTATAATGTATTAGGTAAAATTTACAATGTAACCGATATAAATATACCGGTTTTATGATAAAATAGGTCAGCATAAAGTATCGACACTTGATAAATTTGTGTCTATACTTTTGGTCAAGAATGAATACCAAAAATGGTGCAACTATAAAGTGTCGATACATTTATAAAAAGTATCGATCCCGGAAACATCGAAACCCATAAGTATAATGTAATAGGTAAATTTTCAATGTAACCGGTATAAATATACCAGTTTTATGAGAGAATAGGTCTAAATAATATATCGACACGTTATTTTGTGTCGATACTTTTTTCCAGAATGAAATATGAATGCCCAACCAGGTGCAAGCATAAAGTGGCGATATATTTAAAATTGTATCAATCTAAAAAAACATCGTAACCGATAATAATAATGTAATAGGTAAATTTGCAATGTTACCGGTATAAATATACCGGTTTACTTCGAAAATATGTCAATATAAGCGCTACCTATTACATTATATAAGAGCTACCTAATATGTTATTGTACTTGATAATATTTCCGGTTAAATGCCTATTTTATTATTTAAGCGCTACCTATTACATTATATAAACGCTGCCTAATATGTTATTGTACTTGATAATATTTTCGGTTAAATGCCTATTTTATTATATAAGCGCTACCTATTACATTATATAAGTGCTACCTAATATGTTATTGTACTTGATAATATTTCCGGTTAAATGATATAACATTACCGGTTAACATTTTAACCGGTCACTTATTTAACTGGTCACGTCGTTTTTTAGCCGTTTTTTAACCGCCGCACAGCAGAACTTTCCCTACCCGAGGAGATGTTACGTTTCTGTATTTACCTACGCCACTAGAAAAGGACTTGATAGAATATCTAGTTAAAATTAAGGTGTTTTCGGATGTCAGATTCAATCTAATCTAAAATTTTAGATATCTGAAATTTTGAATAACTAAAAGGGTAAATTACCTCATTTATACATGAACTATACCCGATTCTCAGTTTCATACATAAAGTTTAAAAATTCTCGATTAACTACATAATATTTTTTGTCGTTAATGTGTATATCCATTTCCGTCACAGAAGATGAAGCGGAACCCTCTGACCTATAACAAAATATCACATGAAACTTAAAAAAACATATTTTTATTTTTTTAGGTAAATTACATAGTTCATCCGTCAACTACTTCTAACTCTTATTTTAATCACTAAAATTTAAAAAAAAATAGTCACTAAAGCGCAGTACACCATGAAATCCATATGTTTTCCCTTCCAATCGTTGCGGCAACCATCTCAAATTCCAATAATCTCAGCCGTCCACTAACACCTAATCCCCTTCAATTCAAAACCCTAATCTTACTCTCAAAAGAACTCAACGTTCGGTCATCGCTATACAATCTCAGTCTTTTTCGGAACCATGTTTCATCAGGTTTGGGGGTTTGGGTTTGTGTTTCTTTGGGGCTTTGGTTATGAAGAAAGAGGTGGAGAAGGAACAAGGATTTGGGAATTTAGGGTTAGGGTTTAAGGGGGTTTTGCAAAGAAGAAAAGCCTGCACTGCGATCGTCCTCCAACAGATCAGTCGTAGTTTTACCGAGAGAAAGTTCGAGAAAAACGACACTGTTTAATGCTGCACTGCGCTTTTAATGGATGAACTGCACTTCGAGTCATTTATTCTCCTCTCTTTCATATAATTAGGAGGTAAATTGTATCTCTTTCATATAATTGGGAGGTAAACTGTATCTGCTGACAATATAAGACGAAGATTTGTTTTTGTTGTTGGAAGATTTGGATTGGTCCTATTTGAAGGAGATTTTCAGCAAGGTAGAAATGTGGAATGAAAGTATGGATGCAATAGATAGAGCAACATGGATAGAAATTGCTGGAATTCCTTTACATTTTTGGAACCATATAACTCTAAAGAGGTTGGCAGAGATTTTGGGAACCCTCGAAGCTCTTGGCGAGAACGTGAATCAATCGATAGACTGTGAAAAAGTTACTGTTTGTTAACTACAGAAATGGAGAAGAATATATCAGAAACAATAGAGATTATAGTTGAGAATATGGTCTATGTAGTTCGTGTGGAAGAAATTGGGTTCTCAAACAATCAAAGGCAGTTTGCAAATGCAAAAATAAATCAAGAGCCTACTGAAGATAATCAGGATTAATAATTAAATTAAAAACCCATTCATACAAATACATTAAAATAAAAAGTAATTTAAACTTTGAGTTATTAAATATTAATAAAATAAATTTTAGTTATTAATAAAATATTAATAAAATAAATTCGAGTTATTAATAGATGAGATGTCATAAAAAATTAATAAAATAAATTTGAGTTATTAAAATAAGAATAATTAAATTAAAAAATTAAATTTTAGTGACTAAAATAAGAGTAATAAGATAGTTGAGTGATGAATAGTATAATTTACCCATAAAATTAAAAAAAATATTTTTTAATGTGCCACATGTTATGGTTATAGGTTCCACGTCACTTTCCGTGACGGAAGTGGGTGAATCCGTTAACGGCAGAAAATAATATGTAGTTAATCGAATATTTTTAAATTTTATATATGAAACTGATAATCGGGTATAGTTCATGTATGAATGTGGTAATTAACCCCAACTAAAATAGTGATTTGAATTCGATTTGAAATAATCGGATATCCGAATTTTCAGATATCTAAATTTTCAGATTTAATATTTGAATATCTAATCCAACTATAACCTAAAATTAAGCCCATGTTTAGTGTTCAACAATCAGCGGATAAAGTAGGCACTTGTCTATGCATGCTACATATACCGGAATAGATCCACTCTCTTGACTGAATGGGGCTTTCCATACTATCACAGAAGATAGTTCCATTGGGCCTAGGGGTAAAGCCCATTCGTTTTTAGGATATTCGGATAATCTGAAATCAAGATTTCTCTGATCCGTATCCGATCCGATTATCTGAATTTTTACTAAATATCTGATCCAAATTACCCAAAATAATCGGATGAAATATATGAATTTTTTATCAGATCATTGAATAAACAAATCGAATTGTTCGGATCAAATATTTTTACACACCCTCGTCAGCTTTCATCGACGTGGTCATACCATTACCAAATTAATAACATAATAATATAATTCGTTAATCTTTATTATATTAAATATTCAGTGATATAATTAAAATTCAAATTCAAATAAAAAAATCAGTACATTAATTACAGTAATTTAAAAAAATGGATAAAGTCCATTAATAGTCACATGATTATAGGATATTATTTTATTAAATCTTTTAACTATTAAAGATTACAAAATAGTCCTTTATCTATATGAGTTACTTTGTTGAGTTTATTGACTATTAAAAGTTACAAAATGGTCACCCTACTATTCGTTATATTCCAAACTCATCATTTTTCATTAAAAAAATTGATGGCGGTCTGAGTAGTACGTTAACCTACTGACTGAGATATGATAAAATATGATTCATAATCTCAAACCACTATTATATCTCAGTCAATATGTTAGCGTCCAACTCAAATGATCGTTATTTTTTTAATGGATAATGATGGGTTTGGAACATAATAAATAATTGAGTGATCATTTTATAACTTTAATAATCAAAAGACTCAATAAAGTAATATTATATAGCCGGGAACCATTTGTATACTTTATCCTTAGAAAAATTAATGATATAATAGATACAATAAATTCTTAAGTAAGAAATTAAATTCTTTCAAACCAAAAATAAGCAGTCAACAACTCTACTATAATTAATATTTTCTAATCTTCAACCAATAAGAGAAAATTGAAAAATATTATAAAAATCAAAACAAATTTAATCGACAACATTTCCCTCATTTGCGACATCATACACTTGAATTGACTGGGAAATGATATAGTGGAGCACTTATTTTTATATTATGTTTAAAATTAAAATGATTTTCCTTTTTCTGATGTCTACGAGTTTAAAATTGTTAAGCTTTACTCGAACTCAAAACAAAAAGTTTAAGCACAATTGGATCTCAAAATATTTTCAAACTTAGCTCGAATTCGAGAGAGGGAGGGGGGAGGGAGGTTGGGGGATTTAAAAAATATATATTTTTGAAATATAATAATTTATTTTTAAGTTTTTCTTTAAAAAAATCTTCAAAATTATTAGAATATGACATGTCATTTAATGAGATTTTTTAATGGAAGTTATGGTTGGACACTTAAAATGATAATATTTATAACGTTAGCTACTTGAATTGATCGGAAAATAGTTTGGGCACCTAAATAAAAACAGTATAGTTTGGACACTTATTTTTATATTAAACCTAAAATCAAAATGGATGTTATTTTTCTGGGGTTTGCAAGTTTAAATTGTTAAGTTTTACTCGAACTCAAAATAAAATTTTTAAACTCAATTCGAACTTGAAATATTCTTAAACTTAGCTCGAATTCGAGAGAGGGAAAGGAAGAGACGAGAGGTTGGGGAGAATTTTTAAAAAAATATATATTTTTAAGATATAATAATTAATTTTAAAATTTTTAAAATAAAATTTTAAAACTATAAAAAATACAACACATATCACTTAATTAGAATTTTAAATGGCCATTACGGTTTGACACTTAAAATAATAACATTTGTAATATTACTTAAAAATAGTTTAGGTACCCAAACGAAAAAAAATGTATAATTTGGACACTTATTATATATATTTATATATATTTATATTTATATTATTTTTTAAAAATACAATATTATAAAAAATTTTGATTAAAATTATTAAAATTTTAACAAATTAAAATATTTTTTTATAATTTTATTTATATATATTTTAAGTATTATTTTATTTTTAAACTTGATTTTAAAACTAATTTTGAATACTAATTTTTTTAATTTGCAATAATTTTAAGAGTAAAGTATATAAATAGTCACCAAACTTTTAGAGCATTTGTATTTTAGTTATCCAACTTTTAAAACTTATAATACAGTCACCAAATTTTTAATTCGTTTTTAGTAAGATGCATAATGTTAAATCCTGTTAATTTTATCTGACGTGATAGCTACCTCCGTTAACTCAATGACGTGGCAGCTTCTTCTTCTTATTACTAAACCACCAACTTATGCTCCTCTACACAAAAGCACCACCCAAGCCACTAACTTATTCTCCTTGAAAACACAGTTTGTGTTACACTGTTACTTGAAAAGTGTTGCGTTTTTACTTGAAACACAACGTAGCTACAGTAGTGGGGAGTAAAGAGGAAGCAGAAATGAAAGTGAGAGGCATGGTTATCGATAATAATGAGACTAAATCAGTCGAGCAATTTGCGTTCGAGAGCCAATGCGAAGAAGAAGAAGAGGATTAAGAATCCAATCAAGAGTCAGCTCTATTGAAATCTTGCAACAACAGCAACGATAGTGGGGATAATATTAGTGTCTGCAAGGAAGCCGAGAATTACAACATTCAACCAACCGTGAGCCGCCGAGTACGAGCACAAGCATCCAGGAAAGGCTCGTCGTTAGCATCGAATTCATATGAATTTTACTATTATTCTGGGTTTGGGCCATCGTGGGGGGAAAAGAGACGCAACGAAGATAAAGTAAAGGGAATCAACAAGAATCACATTGAGCCTAAAGAGGTCGAAAACAACAGAAGCGTTATCACTTCCCAAAACAATTCGGTGCTTGGGTTTGGGTTTGAGTGCCTTGAGTGGAGGAGGATAAGCTGGTGGCTTGGGTGGTGCTTTGGGTGGAGAAGGATATGTTAGTTGCTTGGGTGGTGCTTTGGGTGGAGGAGCATAAGTTGGTGGTTTAGTAAGAAGAAAAAGAAGAAGAATAAGTTACCACGTCAGATAAAGCTAATATAATATAATGTGTTTACTTAAAACGAATTAAAAATTTAATAATTATATTGTACGTTCTAAAGTTAGATGGCTAAAATTCAAGTGACCTAAAAGTTTAAAGATTATTTATGTACTTTAACCGAATTTTAATTAAAATTTCAAGAATATTTTTAATCATTTTAAATTTATATTTTATATAAAATTTAGAAATCAAAGTAAATATTTGTTATTTTTTTAAAAAAAATCACTAATTTATAAAGTTTTGGTTTGTTTTATTTATTTATTTTCATTTTAGTGTTAGATGATATCAAAAATTCATGTGACCTGCCAAATATTTGACTTGGTATATGTAGAGTGATATTATAAATAAACTAACTATACTATATATATAATTAAAATATCAAGATTGACGGACTTCAATCCAAATCTAAAAAATTTACACATCAAACTTGACTTCAATCCTGCCCCTAAGCGTTCGACTTTCCATCCCAACAATTCAAGGTTCAAACTCAGACACGTTGACAGAATTTCCATCATTAAAACGACGGTTGTTTTTGCTCACTCTACCTGCCGACGCTCGGGAGCCAAAACAATCGGCTGCCAAGAGAAATAAATGCAGCATATAACTTGAAGCCAAATATAAATACGTTACCCTTCTTGGCTGAATCATCACAACATACCTCAAAATATTGCAGTCATGGTGATGGGCAGGTCTTTTCTTGTAGATTTGCTCTTCTCTATTGTGCTTATTTTGTCTTGCTTTGTTCCGATGCTGAAACTTTTGAAAGCAGCAGTAAGGAGGATGATCATGGAATCATCAACCCTTTCTTTTTCCCTCAAAGAAACTATGCTTATGGTCGATACCAGGAAGACAACGGCAGTTTATGGGTCCTCCACAAGTTTTATGAGAAGCATCTTATACTCAAGGCCTACAACGAGTACCGAGTTGCCTTTCTAGAAGCAAATCCCAGCACTTTCGTCCTCCCACACCACTGTGATGCCGAAAGAATTTTCGTCGTGACGAACGGAAAGGGAACACTCACGCTCTTGACTGATAGGGACAGAGAATCCTACAATTTGGTCCCTGGAGTTGTTGTAAGAATTCCAACAGGAACCACTGTGTATTTGGTGAACCAAGACGACATGGAAAAGCTAAACATTGCTGTCCTCGTCCGCCCTGTTAACAACCCCGGAAAATTCGAGGAATTCTTCCCTGCCGGACAATATCCTCAGTCGTTTTACCGACACTTCAGCCGTGATGTTCTTGAGGCTGCTCTCGATGTAAGTTCTCTTATGATCTGTCTGATAATTTGTTGGTTAATTGATTGAATCATGTTTCTTTGTAATAGACACCAATTGAGCTGCTAGATAGGCTGTTTCAAGGGAATCAAAGCCGGCAGGGTATGTTCCGTATAGCCAGCCAAGAGCAGATAAAGACTTGAGCGAAGGGGCCAGTACGCCTAGCGAGAAAGAAGAGGGATTAGCTTTCAACTTATTGCCCAAAACCCCAAATACTCGAACCAAAACGGAAAATTCTTCGAGGCTTGCCCTCGTGAATTCGAGCTACTCCGGGACTTGGATGCCGGTGTCGTAGGATTCGAACTAAACAAAGTAAACTCAAAACCTATCCATTTAAACTCACCTCGTTATGCTAATCAAAATCTTAAATAAAACCCTTTTTTTCAATTATTTTCAAGGGATCAATCTTTGTGCCGCACTATAATACAAAGTCTACATTGGTGATCATTGGCACAGAAGGAAACGGGTACGTCGAAATGGTTTACCCTCGTCTTTCTATGCAAAACTACAAAGGAGAAAAGGAAGAGGCGGAGGAAAAGGCCCAAAGAGAAGAGGAAGAGGAGATTGAACGGGAGGAGGAAAAGAGAGCAGGAGAATACTCGAAAATGAGAGTCCGATTATCGGCCGGCGATTCATTCATAGTTCCAGCAGGCCATCCAGTCACATATGTTGCGTCCGACAACCAGCGCCTGAGGTTCATAGCCTTCGGGCTCTACCACCAGAACAATACGAGGATCTTCATAGCCGGAAAGGACAACGTGGTAAAACAAATGGATAGTGCGGCGAAGGAGCTCGCCTTTGGTTTGCCGTCGAGTTTGGTCGATGAGGTATTCAACAACCTGCAAGAGTCTTACTTTGTGTCTCGACAGAGGCAACCCGCGATCCTGGACTTTGTTGGTTTGTTCTAGCTGCTGCACTCGTTGTTTGTGCATGTGATAAAAGTAAGGCTTAATATGAAAATAGGTGTTAAGATTATCTGCTCCAACTGTAACGACATTAAAATATATCTTTAAGTGTTATGTCACATTTTTTTGTAACTATGAAATTTTTATTTAAAAAATAAAATCTACAAAATTATTAGAATATGACATATGTCGGCCGTTACGTTTGGACAATTAAAATGATAACATTTGTTACGTTAGGCAATTGAATTGAGCAAAACATAGTTTAGGCATCTAATTAAAAAATATATATATAATTTAAGTAGTTCTTTTTATATATAAGCCTAAATTTAAAATGAATTTCCTTTTTCTAATATTTGCGAGTTTAAAATTATAAAGTTATACTCAAACTCAAAACAGAAAATAACTTAGCTAAAATTCAAGAGAGGAGACGGGAGGTTGGTGGATTTTTTTAAAAATATTTTTAATATAATAATTTAGTTTTTTCTTTTTTTAAAAAAATAAAATTTTCAAAATTATTAGAAAAAAGCACATGACACTTAGTGATATTTTTTAACATCGGTTACGACTGAATACTTGAAATAATAACATTTGTAATGTTAGACATTTGGATTGACCGAAAAATAGTTTATGCACATAAATGTGAATTAAAATGAATTTAATTTTTCTAATGATTGTGAGTTTAAAATTATGTTTCACTCGAACTTGAAACCAAAAATTTAAGTTCAATTTGAATTTGAAATATTCTCAAATATAACTCAAATTTGTGAGAGGGAGAGGGAGAGATTGGGGACAAAAGGTTTGGAGGGGGGATTTTTTTTAAAAATATATTTTTAAATATAATAATTTATTTTTTATTTTAAATAAAATCTTCAAAATTATTAAAATACGATATATGTATCTTAATAAAAAAATTAACGACCGTTACGGTCGAGCACTTAAAATGACAAAATTTGCAACATTAGACACTTGAATTAACTGAAAAATGATATAGTTTAGACACTTATTTTTATATTAAGCCTAAAATTAAAATGAATGTCCTTTTATGGTGTTTGCGAGTTTAAAAGTGTTAATTGTTACTCGAACTCAAAATACTTGAACTCAAAACCAAAAATTTACCAAAAAATTACGTTCAATTCGAACTAAAAATATTTTCAAACTTAACTCGAATTAGATAGAGGGAGAGGGAGGGGATGGGAAGTTGGGGAATTTAAAAAAAATTGAAATTATTTTTAAGTTTTTTAAACAAAATCTTTAAAATTATTAGAATATGACACGTGTCATTTAATGAGATTTTTTAACAGAAATTATGGTCGGATACTTAAAATGATAATATTTATAATGTTAGGTATTTAAATTGATCGAAAAATAATTTATGCACCTAAATAAATAAAAAAGGTGTAGTTTGGACATTTATTTTTTATATTAAGCCTAAAATTAAAATGGATTTCATTTTTATGGTGTTTGCGAGTTTAAAATTGTTAAGTTTTAATTGAATTCAAAATAATAAATTTAAGCTCAATTTGAGAGTAAAATATTCTTAAACTTAACTCGATTCGATAAACGGAGGGGAAGAAGGAACATACGAGAAGTTTGGGGAATGGACTTTTTCAAAAAATATATTTTTAAGATATAATATTTTATTTTTAAGTTTATTTTTAAGATATAATAATAATTTTTAATGACCGCTACAATTAGGTACTTAAAATAATAACATTTATAATATTACCAAAAATAATTTAGGCACCAAAATGAGTAAAACAGTATAATTTGAACACTTATATATATATAATATTATTTTTTAAAAATAAAATATTACAATATATTTAGTTAAAATTTATTAAAAACTTTAAATTATTTTGAAAAAAGATCTTTTATAATTTTATTTATATATATTTTTAAGTATTATTTTATTTTTAAACTCTATTTTAAAACTAATTTTTTAATATAAAATATTTTTAATTTTCAACAATTTTAATTAAATTTTCAAGAATATTTTATATAAAAATTATAAATAATTTTAATTTCATATTTTATATAAAAGTTTGAAATCAAAGTAAATATTAGTTATTCTTTTAACGTTTTTTACTAATTTATAAAATTAGGCTTATTTTATTTATTTATTTTCATTTTAGTCTTAGATGACATCAACAATCCACGTGACTTGTCAAATATTTGGCTCGGTATATGTTGAATGATAATATAATATAATATAATATAATATAATATAAATATAATATAATATAATATATATATAATATAATATATAATATAATATAATATAATATAATATAATATATATAATATATATATAATATAATATAATATAATATAATATAATATAATATAATATAATATAATATCTACATTTACGGATTTAAATACTAAATCCGACCCCAATCAATTTAAAAATTTTACCCTTAAATTTGACCTGATTAGATTTCCTGAAATTTAAAGTGAAAAATCTCACCCCAATCGCAGAACTCGTCTAATACAGGTCAAATTACCATCCTATCCCTAAGCGTTCCACTTTCCATCCCAACAACACCAACAATTCAAGGTTCAAACTCAGACACGTTGACAGAATTTCCATCATTAAAAACGACGTGGTTTTTGCTCAGGCTACCTGCGGACACTCGGGAGCCACATTAGCAGGCTGCCAAAAGAAATAAATGCAGTATATAACTCAAGCCAAAGAGTAATATAATTAAAGCGAAAATTAAAGTATAATATTAAAGTTGATAAAACTAAAAATTTAAGTATAAATAAGTCAACGTGCAAATTTAAATGACATTTGATGTAATTTACTATAATTTTAAATATGAGTAAATTGCATCAAATAGTATCAAATTTTAAGCGCCAACTCATTTAAATTGCTAAACATTCAATTTTATTAATTTTAGTTACCACTTCGCAGTTAATGTCTTAAGGAGACAATGACATGACAGTCGTGCGCCTTGACGTTGTCGGTGTGGTTGCCTTACTAAAACTACATCGTTTTGATATGATTGTTTTATCATTTTGACATGATTGTTTTGGTATTCAAAAAGCCCAAAATGACATAAATTCGGGTAAACAAGTCAACAAACAAAGTTAAGTGGTATTTGATATGGTTCACCCTAATTTTAAATTTGAGTAATCTACACCAGATATCATCAAACTTTAAATACTGACTCGTTTATGCTAATAAACTTTTAATTTTATCAATTTTAGCACTAACATATATTTCGAAGTGTAATTATATCACTCCGTTATTAATGACTTAACGAGACGATATGTTCGATAAAAATCTTCTACCAACTTGGAATTAAGAGTTGTAATCTGTGTTTGGCGATCAAGAAGTGGTAGTGGCAAGAACTGAAATCATGGCGACCGTGAAGCAGGCAGATTCTAAAGGCATGCATTCACGGTGGTGGAACAGGCACATTAGCCCAAAAAATTCAAATTGGCTTCAGGAGAATATCTCACAGGTACACTATTGTTGCAACTATTTAATTGTTACGAGAAGCAATGACATGATTAGCTGTGTAAAGTTGAGTCATCAAAGTATAATTGAAAAATATAACTGAAAAATTTTAAGTTTAGTCCCTATGTTTTTTTTTATTTTAGATTTTATCTTAACTGATATTATATTTTAGATTTTTAGAAATTTTATAAAAATATAACAAAAATTTGTTGGTCCAACGATAAAACTTTAATTTCTACTTTCATGTGTCAAGAGTTCAAATCCTCCTAAGCAAAATATTTCAATGTTTTTTCCAAGTAAAAAGGTAAAACGACGTTGTTTTGGTGAGATAACCACGTCAGTAATATTACGGAACACGACTGTCATGTTATCATCCCGTTAAGTCGTTAACGGCATAATGACATAATTACTCTTAAAAATAAACGTTAATGCTAAAATTGAAAGTTTAATAATATCTGACATAGTCTACCCTTTAAATATTTTACATGATGATGGTACTATCCCAGGGCAGGGTCACAATTATAATGGCATGAAGATTTTCTCAGCGGTGTATTTCCCGAAAAATCAACCGTGACTGATATATTTATCGATCTAACACCGCTCAAATTATATTTTTTGATCTAACACCCGTAACAGTAAAGCGCGCTCCATGCCCCACGCTATATGCTAATTTGACGCCACGTGGGGTATAGCGCGCCCCCTGATCCGCGCTATACGTCACGTAGGGGTATAGCGCTGCCCCTGCTCAGCGCTATTTCTGGGTATGAATTATATTTAGCGCGGACCCTGGTCCACGCTATACCTTTTATCTGAATAATTACATATAGCGCGGTACAGGTACCGCTCCTTATATGGTTATAAATACCCTTCACTCCCGATTAAGTTTCTCACATCTCCTCACATCTCTCCTCTCAACTTATAAATTAATACAACCATTCCGCAACGAGTAATAATTCTGATAATTTTCTTATATTTGATTTAGAAGTTCGTGCAATTTTTCGTTATAAATTTTGTTATAAATTTCTTTTATTATACTTATTGTTTATTATGATTATTTGAAAAAATATTATACTAATTATTTCAATTAATTTTTGTGTTTGTAAAATTGAAAAGCATGAGCATACGTCAAATAGTTTTGCGGTACAGGTAATAATATAAAATTATATTATTTAAATTATTTACGTTGATGTGTAAAAAATTTATTGTGTTATATTTTCGTTCATATATAATTTATTTAATCAGGTTTGTTTCAGTTATTTTTTTTTTGCAGATATAATATTGTCGCACTTTTAAACTCAAAGAATGACGCGACTTTCAGCTATTGTTTATTATGATGGTGAAATTCGAGAAGATGAAACCGACGTTGTTTTCGTATCAAATGAGCGTGTTAAAATATCATTCAAGAGAAAATAACGCTTGAGGAGATGATAACGAAGATTTCGAGGAAGATTCATGTTGGAAGTAGTAGAAGAATGTCGTCGTTGCAGTACAGATTTCCAACATCATTGTTGCCATTAACTTATTCAGCGTTCGAACTTTCGAACAATGATGATGTTCAAATGATGGTTGAAGCTCAAAGTAATTATTCAGACGCCGCTATTGAGATGTATGCATATTTGTTCAAGTGTGTGCTGTTCGGGGTCAATCATTAAGCTCCCACTATGGGCTGGCTGAACAAGTTGATCAAGTTGACAGCCCGACTACAATAATGTGTAATGATTTTAATGTCATAATGGGGAGACATTATACGCTGTATAAAATTATTAATATACAAAATCAGTTTTATAATTACCTTAGAAGTAGTGGAAATACGAATGAGTTCTTCACAACGGGACATAAAAAGGGCAATCGATACCATGCCCAAGACTGCAGCAGCAGGAGACATCTGCCGATAACATTACGCCTGTAGTCAGTTGCTCCACACATCTCCCTGTACAACAAAGCCAAAACTGTCGAGCCCCAACTGAATGATCCAGCCAGACGAAAGTCGCTCTAGATGTCGCAATCACATGCAGTGAACTAGGTTGCGCGATTTGTCCGGCATCAGCAACCCTCCTATCAACTGCAGTATGCATGCCCGTGCATACATCTTAACTTCATCCTCAGAGGCGTCTGCGCTCAACTCCCGAAAATTGGCATCTAACCAATTTAACGGTATCCTACCTCCAATAAAACTTTCCGGGACACGTCCTAGATTATCCCGGCACAAAGTAGTCCAGGAAACCTACAAGATCCCTGATATCACATCTCCATCCACCGGAAGCCCTAGGTGCATAACAACATCCTCAAGTGTAATCGTGCACTCTCCGCACGGAAAGATGGAATGTGTGGGTCTCCGGCCTCCACCGCTCTACTAAGGCAGAAATAAGGTCTGGTTATATCTTACAGTGACCCTGATATCTACCTATGTAACCAAATCCAGCCTCTACTAAATACGGCAAGTCACGACTAGGTATCACTAACTTAAGATTCATAATAAAATGATTTAATACACGGTCCTTCTCCTAAATAATTACACAAATTAATTCTTAATCTAATAATCATGCATTAAATAAATCAACAAATTATTACAAATAATTTAAATTAAATTAAAACGTTAAAATGTTACCGTATCAGCAAAGTGTCGAGATATATGATTTTCATCCAAGCGAAGTAGACCGCCTTCCATTATATATCTGCAAAAAAATTATATTAGTAAAATATTAAATAAAGTAAAATGCTTAAATAAATTAAATATATAATATTATAAAATATACCTTAAATAGAGAGAGTATTTGAGAGTATTTGAGAGAATATGATGTGATGAAAGTAATAGATGAGGGTATTTATAGGGACGGTGGGGGTAATTAAAGGTATAGCGCGCCCCCTGTACCGCGCTATACCCCACATGTCAGATAAACAGCTATAGCGCGGATCTGGGGGCGCGCTATACCCACGTGTAAGCCATGTCAGCGTATAGCGCGGTACAGGGGGCGCGTTATACCCTATGTGGCGTCAAATCAACATATAGCGCGGGACAGGGAGCGCGCTTTACTACTATGAGTGTTAAATCGGGAAATATAATCTGATCAGTGTTAGATCGGTAAATATACCAATCACCGGTGATTTTTCGGGAAAAACAACTTTCTCAGCACCCAAGCTTGTGTTATGCTAAGGATGATGGAATTATATTAATTTGCGCACTCGTCTCCATATACGTCAATGTCCTCTACACGTTGATTAAGATTTGCATGCAAAGGCTCATATTTCCTTCCCAACAATCCCAACGGGAAGTTATACAGTAAAAACACCCTTAATATATAATTAAAAAAAGTATTATCGGTTTTATTATTATTTAAATAATAAAATCGGTAACAAATTACCTAAAATATTATTATTTATATTTAAAACATTAATGTTTTTTACCATTTCCGACAAAGTGTCTAACAATAACAAAACAGGTAAAAAAAATAATAAAACTGATAGCGCTTTTCCGGTTTTGTTAATAAAACCAGTAAAACGTCCAATAATAACAAAACCGATAGAAATAATAAATTTTCGGTAATATTTTACTAGTTTTATTATTTAAATAATAAAAAACCCGATAACTTTTTTTAACCGTATATTAAGGCTGCCGCACGTAATCATTTCCAGAGTTTCAAATAGCGGAACGCAAACGTGATAGCGGCCGTTATTTTGCGGTAGCGCTGTCGTCCGATATCTTTATTGTCTAAAATAGCGGTGTGAAGCGGAATCACACCGAAAGCGACCGATTACAGCCGTAACTTAACGGGTAACGGTCGATCACGGTGATAACAGACCGCTATTCCCATTTTTTCCCGTTACACCAAATCAACTGAAACCCACAGATTTTCTGAGTTTTAGAGGGAAGAATAAAGCTTGGAAGAAAGAAAAGAAAAAAAAGGGAAAATGACTAGATCCATACACACGGGAAGCTTTCAACAACACATCTACAAGAAAGAAAATGAAGTTTTTTTTTATGAAAATCACAAACGAAGAATAAACATGGGAGTCCAATTTTCTAATTTTACTGTGTATCTCTGTCTTTATTATCTCACGCAGAAATAGAAGAAGGAGAGGCTTGGAGATTTAATAATTTTTATTTTATTTATGCTTTAGATTTAAATATTTTTTTACTTTTAATTTTTTGGGTTTGGATCAAAATAAATCCCAATAAATTAATAATAGATAATTTTATGGGTTAATTTTTTTTAAATGATTATAATTTATTTTAAGAGATTGAGTGTTGAATTTAAATTTTATACACTTAAATTATTTTTATTATTAATTTATGCAATAAATTTACTTTTCTTCACTGTTAGTAAATGTTTATTATATTTTGTATTATATTATTGATCATAGAAGTAATGAATTGTTTTATATTTATAAATTTTAATTTTATGTTTGTTGTATAATATTTTTAAGAAATTTATAAATAAATATAAGAATAATTAATGATAGTAAAAATTATGCTCATGTATTAATAAAAGTTTTTAGAAGTTCATAAGTGTTAGAAAACACTCTAAATATCATTAAAATTTATTTTTTATAATTATAATTATAATTTATTATATTTTGTAATAAGTTGTGCGAATTAAAAAAATTTATGTCTGTGATACCCGCAATGACTGTGATAGCATCCGTTACGTTTGCGATCGTGATAAACACAATGTGATCAAGACCGCGACCGCAATTTATTTCCCAACCTCAACAATTCAAGGCTCAAACACAAAACACGTTGACAGAATTTCCATCATTAAACCGACGTGGTTTTTGCTCACACTACCTGCCGACGGTCGGGAGCCAAATTAGTAGGCTGCCAAAAGAAATATAAATACACTACCCTTCTTTACTGAATTATCATCACACAGCTCAAATTATTACAGTCATGGTGACGAGTAAGTGTTTTCTCCTAGTTTTGCTATTCTCTCTGCTGCTTTCTTTTGCCTTGCTTTGCTCCGCTGCTGAACCTTTTGGAAGAAGCAGTAAGGAGGATGACCCTCATGAGGATAAGTATGGCATCTTCAACCCTTTTTATTTCCCTCAAAGAAAATTTGCATTTGGTCGATACCAGGAAGACAATGGCAGTTTATGGGTGCTCCATAAGTCATATGAGAAGCATCTTATACACAAGGCCTACAACGAGTACCGAGTTGCCTTACTAGTCCCTGGAGTTGTTGTAAGAGTTCCAACAGGAACTACTGTGTATTTGGTGAACCAAGACGACATGGAAAAGCTAAACATTGCTGTACTCGTCCGCCCACCCTGGAAAATTGGAGGAATTCTTCCCTGCCGAACAATATCCTCAGTCATTTTACCAACACTTCAGCCGTGATGTTCTTGAGGCTGCTCTCAATGTATGCTCTTTTGTGATTTGTCTGATAATTTGTTGGTTAGTTGATTGAATCATGTTTCTTTGTAATAGACACCAAGTGAGCTGCTAGATAGGCTGTTACAAGGGAATCAAAGCCGCAGGGAATGTTCAATATAGCCACCCAAGAGCAGATAAAGATACTGAGCAAATGATCCACTACGCCTAGTGAGAATGAGGAGGGGTTCACCTTCAACTTATTTTCCCAAAAGCCTACATACTCGAACCAAAACGGAAAATTCTTCTAGGCTTGCCCTCGTGAATTCGAGCTACTCCGGGATTTGGATACCGGCGTCGTAGTACTCGAACTAAACAAAATAAACTCAAAACTAGTTCCAATACAATTCACGTCGTCATGCTAATCAAAATAATTAAATGAAACCTTTTTTTTTTTTTGGGAGGGATCAATCTTTGTGCCGCAATACAATACAAAGTCTACATTCGTGATCATTGTCACAGAAGGAAGCGGGTACGTGGAAATTGTTTGCCCTATTGCTCCTAAGAAAAGCAACCAAGGTAAAAAGGAGGAGGAGGATGAAAAAGCCCAAAGGGAAATAGAAGAGGAAATTGAACGGAGGGAAAGAATGGTGGACACTACTCGAAAATGAGAGTCCTATTATCTTCCGGCGACGTAATAATAAGTCCGGCAGGCATCCGGTCACATATTTCACACCCGAAGACCAGCACCTGAGGTTCATAGCCTTCGGACTCTACCACCAGAACGACACGAAGATCTTCATAGCCAGGAAGGACAACGTGGTGAAGCAAATGGATAGTGCGGCGAAGGAGCTGTCCTTCGGGGTGCCGTCGAGTTTGGTCGATGAGGTATTCAACAACCCGCCAGAGTATTACTTTGTGTCTCGACAGAGCCAACAACGTGGATCTGAAGCCTCGAACCTGGACTTTGCTCGTTTGCTATAGCCGCCGCAGTTGTAGTTTGATTTCCCTTTTCTGGTGTTTTTCCTTTGATTAAAATAAATCTGCTGTTTTCATCTATTAAAATATTAATTGAGATTGCCATACGGACTTCTTGGGATGTAAAAATTGTACTTCATTTTACGGTTGTTCTTTTGTGTTTTAAAATTATTTCATTTAAATTATTTTTTTTAAAATCAATAACTTTTATAATGTACATTTTCTTTATATCTTTTAAAGTTTTTAAAATTTAATTTTTATTATTTTAATTTTTACACACTCCTTATATCCACATCGTCAGCTTTTATCTACGTGGTCGTACCGTTCCCAAATTAATTACTTAATAATATAATTCATTAATCTTTATTATATTAACAATTCAATAATATAATTCAAATTCAAATAATAAATTCAATATATTAATTACAGTAATTAAAAAAAGATAAAGTTCATAAATGATTACATTATTATAGGATTAATTTATTAAGTCCCTTAACTTTAAAAAGTTATAAAATGATCCTTCGACTATGGGAGTTACTTTGTTGAGTCCATTGACTATTAAAAGTTACAAAATGGTCACCCGACTATTCTTTATATTCCAAATTTATTATTTCTCATTAAAAATGTGATGACAGTCTGAGTTGTACGTTAACATACTGTCTGAGATATGATAAAATATTATCCATAATCTCAAATGACTATCATATCTCAATCAGCATGTCAACGTCCAACTCAAATGATCATTATTTTTTTAATGGAAACGGATGAGTTTGGAACATAATAAATAATTGAGCGATCATTTTCTAACTTTTAATAGTCGATGACTCAACAAAGCAACTCTCTATAGTTAAAGGACCATTCTGTAACTTTTAATAATAAAGATACTTAATAAAATAATATTATATAATCAGAGACCATTTGTATACTTTATCCTTAAAAAATAATGAAATAATAGAGACAATAATTACAAGTAAGAAATTCTTTTAAATAAAAAATAAGCAGTCAACAACTCTAATATAATTAAATATTTTCTAATCTTCAACCAATAAGAAAATATTACAGTCAAGGTGACGAGTACGTGTTTTCTCCTAGTTTTGCTCTCCTCTCTGCTGCTTTCTTTTGCCTTGCCTTGCTCCGCTGCTGATCATGGAATCATCAATCCTTTCTCTTTCCCTCGAAGAAAATATGGGTATGGTCGATACCAGGAAGACCATGGCAGTTTATGGGTTCTCCACTGTTTATGGGTCATCCTTACCATCACCAAAACTCCATAAATATAAAATCCTTAATATCCAAATCCCTACTTTCTAATTTCAATTTATTAACCCAAACGGTCCCTGGTCATCTCTGGACATCATCGTCGTCGAACATTTGAATTTTGATTGGAATAGAATGGTGATTCGAATGGTGTCGATGGCATTTGATCGGGGTCAACCCCGATATTGATGTTAGTGGCGGTGACGATCACCGTTGGCTAGCCGATAGACTTTTGGAAGGAGAAAAGGGGAAGGGGATGTCACACGGGAGGGCTATTGTTTTTTTTAACAAAAAAATATTTTTTAATATTTTAAATAAAATTTTAAAATTATCAGAACGTAACACATGTTACTTAAAGTGAATTTTTAATAGCAGTTAACGTCCGGGCACCTAAAAGTATAACGTTTGAAACATTAGGCACCTATTTTTAGCAAAAAAAATCTTTAGGCACTAAAATATTTTTTGAGGTATAATTTAGACACTTATTTTTGTATCAAGCCTTTTATATATAAGCCTAAAATTAAAATGAATTTCCTTTTTCTAATATTTGCGAATTTAAAATTTTTAAGTTTTACTCGAACTCAAAACAAAAAAAGTAAGCTTAATTCGAATTTAAAATATTCTCAAACTTAGCTCAAAGTTGACAGAGGGAAAGGGAGGGGACGAAAGGTTGGTGGATTTTTTTAGAAAATATTTTTAAATATAATAATTCATTTTTAAGTTTTTTTTTAAATAAAATCTTCAAAATTATTAGAATAATACACATGTCACTTAGTGAGATTTTTAACGACGATTACGATTGGACATTTAAAATAGTAACATTTGTAACGTTATACACTTGAATAGACCAAAAAATAGTTTATGCACCTAAATGTGAATAATTTAAATGAATTTTCTTTCTCTGGTGATTGCGAGTTTAACATTGTTAAGTTTCACTCGAAACCAAAAATTTAAGTTCAATTTTAATTCAAAATATTTTCAAACTTAGCTTGAATTCAAGAGAGGGAGATGAGAGGTTGGGGGAGTTTAAAAAATATTTTGTTAAAATATAATAATTTATTTTTAAGTTTTATTTTCAATAAAAAACTATAAATTATAAAAAATACGACACATGTCACTTAATGAGATTTTTTAACAACTGTTACGGTCGGACACTTAAAATAATAACATTTGCAACTTTAGAGACTTGAATTGACTGATAAATGATATAGTTTGGGCATTTATTTTTATATTAAGCCTAAAATTAAAATGATTTTTTTTTTGTGTTTGCGAGTTTAAAATTGTTAAGTTTTACTCGAACTCAAAACCAAAAATTTAAATTCAATTCGAACTCAAAATATTTTCAAACTTAGCTCAAATTCGAGAGAGGGAGGGGAAGGGAGGTTGGGGTATTTTTTTAAATATAGTAATTTATTTTTAAGTTTTTTTTAAACAAAAGTTATTAGAATATGACACAGATCAATTAATGTGGGTTTTTAATGAAAGTTATGGTCAGACATTTAAAATAATAATGTTTATAATGCTTGATACTTGAAATATTCTTAAAATATTTAAGCACAATTCAAACTTAAAATATTCTTAAACTTAATTCGAATTCGAGAGAGGGAGAGGGAGTTGGAAGAGACGGGAGGTTGGGGGACTTTTTTTAAAAATATATTATTTAAGATATAATAATTTATTTATTTTTTTAAAATAATTTTTTTAAAATTATCAAAATATGACACATGTCACTTAATGAGAATTTTTAATGGTAAAATAGTTTAGGCACCAAAATATAAAAATGATATAATTTGGGTATTTATTAAAAATATAAATTTTTATTTTTATGTTATTTTTTTTAAAAATAAAATATTATAAAATGTTTAGTTAAAATTATTAAAAAAATTTAAAATTAAAATAAAAATTAAAATATTTTTTTATAAATATTTTAAGTATTATTTTATTTTTAAACTAGATTTTAAAACTAACTTTTGAATAGAAAAGATTTTTTAGTTTTCAATAATTTTAATTAAAATTTCAAGAATGTTTTTAAAAATATTATAAATAATTTTAAATCTGTATTTTATACAAAATTTATAAATCAAATTAAATATCAGTTATTTTTAACATTTTTCACTAATTTATATAATTTTGGCTTACTTCTTTCCATTTATTTTCATTTTAATCCTAAATCTATAAAGTTAACTGCAATCGAATGGAGTTAGGTAAGAACTCGTCTAATCCCGATCAAATTACAATCCTACCCCTAAAAGATTGACTTTTCATCCCTACTACCCCCAACAATTCAAGGTTCAAAGTCAGACAAGTCAAAAGAATTTCCATCAGCAAAACGACGTGGTTTTCGCTCGGTAATATATAAAGGAATGTTAAAGAAATACGCAATCGAAAATGTTAATTTTATTTTAATATTTTTGATATAGAACTACTTAAAATATTCATTTTATAACTTAAAATATTAATTTTTTTAAAGTTTTCAGTTACAACCGTAAATATTATAAAATAAATAATATTTTCAATTATAATTAAAAATATTAAAAGATTAATATATTAGATAATAAAATTAATATTTTAAATAATACACTACCAAAAATATTAAAAAAATATTAATATTTCTAATTACTTCTTTCCTTAACCATAAGCTACCGAAATCAATAGGCTGCCATGATAAATAAATGTAGCATTAACTTCAAGCCAAATATAACCTCAGAATTCTGCAGTCATGGTGACGAGTAAGCGTTTTCTCCTAGTTTTGCTCTTCTCTCTGCTGCTTTCTTTCGCCTTGCTTTGCTCTGCCGCTGATCCTTTCGGCCGAAGAAGCAAGGTGGACCCTCAGGGGGAGTACCGGGAAGAAGACGAGGAGAATGAGGAGGAAAGCTACAACCCTTTTTTATTCCCTCGAAGAAAAGATGCATACGGTCGTTACGAGGAAGAAAATGGCAGTTTATGGGTCCTCCTCAAGTTTTACGACAAGCATCTTATACTTAAGGCCTACAACGAGTATCGAGTTGCCTTTCTAGAAGCAAATCCCAGCACTTTTGTCCTCCCACACCACTGTGATGCCGACAGAATTTTCGTCGTTACGAACGGAAAGGGAACGCTCACGCTCTTGACTGATAAGGACAGAGAATCCTACAGTTTAGTCCCTGGAGTTGTTGTAAGAGTTCCAACAGGAACCACTGTGTATTTGGTGAACCAAGACGACATGGAAAAGCTAAAAATTGCTGTACTCGTCCGCCCTGTTAACAATCCCGGGAAATTCGAGGAATTCTTCCCTGCCGGACAATATCCTCAGTCATTTTACCGACACTTCAGCGGCGATGTTCTTGAGGCTGCTCTCAATGTATGTTTTTTCACCGCTATTATCAGTTCTTTTGTCTGATAATTTGACTGAATCGTGTTTCTTTGTAATAGACACCAAGTGATCAGCTAGATAGGCTGTTACAAGGGAATCAAAGCCGGCAGGGAATGTTCCGTGTAGCCAGCCAAGAGCAGATAAAGACATTGAGCGAAGGGGCCAGAACGCCTAGTGAGAAAGAAGAGGGGTTCGCCTTCAACTTATTTGCCCAAAAGCCTAAATACTCCAACCAAAACGGAAAATTCTTCGAGGCTTGCCCTCGCGAATTCGAGCTACTCCGGAACTTGGATGCCGGCGTCGTAGGACTCGAACTAAACATAGTAAACTCAAAACCAGTTCCAATACAACTCACCTCGTCATGCTAATCAAAAGCTTAAATCAAACCCTTTTTTAATTCTTTTTTCAGGGATCAGTCTTCGTGCCGCACTACAATACAAAGTCTACATTCGTGATCGTTGTCACAGATGGAGACGGGTACGTTGAAATGATTTGCCCTAGTCTTTCTAACCAAAGCTCCCAAGGAGAAGAAGAGAAATCCCGAAGAGAAGAGGAAGAGGAAAAGGAAGAGGAGGAGGAAAAGAGAGGTGGAGAATACGCGAAAGTGAGAGTCCGATTGTCGGCCGGTGACACATTCATAGTTCCAGCAGGCCATCCGGTCACATATTTTGCATCCGAAAACCAGCACGTAAGGTTTATAGCCTTCGGACTCTACCACCAGAACAATACGAGGATCTTCATAGCAGGGAAGAACAACGTGGTGAAGCAAATGGATAGCGCCGCGAAGGAGCTCGCCTTCGGGGTGCCGTCGAGTTTGGTCGATGAGGTATTCAACAACCTGCCGAAGTCTTACTTTGTGTCTCGACAGAGCCAACAACGTGGATCTGAAGCCTCTATCCTGGACTTTGCTCGTTTGTTCTAGTTGCTGCAGTTGTAGTTTGATTTATCTTTTCTGGTGTTTTTCGTTTGATTAAAATAAGTATAGTGTTCTCAACCATCCCCGCAGCCATAGCTTCCAGCATATTATCGCAAACAATAGGTTCCGATCATGTTCTTTAATTGCATACTTATTAGCAATTGCTATGGTTGCCTTTAACCATTGCTTGAAAGGAAGTGCCAGAAATTCCTCATCATGCTTGATTACAGATTTCTTGATTCTCTTAGTGGCTCCACAGAACCGTAAACCGCCTATTCTTTACTAGTCGAGACATTCGGATAGATTCCTCCATTTATTGAAGCTTTTTTAAGTAATTTTTATCCTCCGGTCACCTGAGTATCATAGCTTCTAGATCATCAACGGTGCATAAACAGATCTACATGATTTACAGGAGTAAAATCTAAGATTTTGACAACCAAACTTATTAGACATGCTGACTTCTTTAATCTCTCTCATAAAAATACACTTATTGTATGTTACCTTATCGATCGTAACTCTCTGTCTAAATCAGAAATAGTGTCTAAATTAGAAGGGGTGAACTGCCAACAGATGATGAGATAAATTTTGCCATCAATAATTAGTATGACGAGGAATCAGTGAAGATCTACCTAAAAATAAAAAAAAATCTCCACCTCTCATTTTCTTTCTAAAACTGCTATTCCCATAAGATTTGCAGGGCATGCAAACGGTTTTTTAACCCAATAGGGCAACCAGGAAAAAAATAGAAAAAATAAAAAAAGCAAAATATAAACATTTATTTTTGGATCTACGACATGTTCTACATTGCAAGTAGAACTCGTCACTTCGAGATGACGAGTTTCAGAAGATATTATTATTATTATATTTATGGTGTATTATTTAATTATTTCCTAAAGAACTCGTCACTTCGAGGTGACGAGTTTTATTAAAATAATATTATATTTTCCAATTATTTACTTTAAATTTAAAAGTAAAAAAATACGTTGGAACTCATCATAAGTTCCTTTGGTTTTGAATATGTTGTCGTTTAGAAATATTTGAAAAGTAGTTGTGTTAGCCATTGGAACTGGTCATATGGCGTGATGAGTTCCAACGGTCATTTTAATAATTTTTTACTATAAATAGAAGTGGGGTGAGTTGACAGAGTTGTATGAGAATTAAATCATGCATTTGTGGTAAGAATATTTAAGAATATTTTCGAAAGATCATTTTGGATATGATTACTCTGACATTAATGATTCAAATTCAAGCTCGTCTTCGAAGAAGAAGAAGAAGAAGAAAGAAAGAAAGAATGAATGAATGAATGAATGAATGAATGAATGAATGAATGAATGAATGAATGAATGAATGAATGAATGAATGAATGAATGAATGAATGAATGAATGAATGAATGAATGAATGAATGAATGAATGAATGAATGAATGAATGAATGAATGAATGAATGAATGAATGAATGAATGAATGAATGAATGAATGAATGAATGAATGAATGAATGAATGAATGAATGAATGAATGAATGAATGAATGAATGAATGAATGAATGAATGAATGAATGAATGAATGAATGAATGAATGAATGAATGAATGAATGAATGAATGAATGAATGAATGAATGAATGAATGAATGAATGAATGAATGAATGAATGAATGAATGAATGAATGAATGAATGAATGAATGAATGAATGAATGAATGAATGAATGAATGAATGAATGAATGAATGAATGAATGAATGAATGAATGAATGAATGAATGAATGAATGAATGAATGAATGAATGAATGAATGAATGAATGAATGAATGAATGAATGAATGAATGAATGAATGAATGAATGAATGAATGAATGAATGAAATAATGAAAGAATGAAAGAATGAAAGAATGAATGAAAGAATGAATGAAAGAATGAATGAATGAATGAATAAATGAATGAAGACTTTCCAAACCAATGCAGCAAACGACTTATTGAAAGGAATGAAAAAAAGAAAAAAAGAAAAATAATAATATAAAAATTGAGAGAAAGAATAAGATGAAAAGTTGTTTATTTTGTTGAAAAATTGTTTTAAATACATGTCTGAATTTGTGTTTAATTAAACGTTATTTATGAATAGTTTGCAATTATATATGAAAAGTTAAAAATAAAGATGGTTATTGATATTGATAAATTTTCTAAAATAGGTACAACACGAGAATACAATTACAAAAGTTTTATCGGCCTGGTCAATATTTTGGAAAATGTGGACAGTGCTTCTTGTTATGGCCTTTACCTCTGTAGTGGCCTTCACCTCTGCAGTGGTCACAAAGCTTTAGAAGACCTTGCTCTCATTGAGGATCATCCATATCAATATGAATTCAACTAGATTCAGGATGATCCCTCAACTTCCTTCTCAATTGTGGATTTGACAATCATTCTTCAGAAATAGTTGGTGACTAATATGTATCGTTTAGGAGATGTTTAAAGTCACTACTGTATATGTTGCGCATAGTATGTAGGCAATAACAATCATCAGTATGTGTATTTAAAGGCTTGTAATCGACCACAATCACATCATCTGCTATTCAAATTACCAGTGTATGTGGTAGAATTCCCACCCTCATATGGTCAAACAAGTTCTTGGACAATGTAATTAGAATCGAGTATGGAGAAATTATGAACAAACATTGATATTGCACGTCTTTGATTTTTGTTCATTACTTTCTCCAGATTTGGAGCCCAATTTATGCTTTCGTTAATCATTGTCTCTACTTGCGCTTCTTTGTCTACCTATACTTTACCTAATCTAAAGTAAGTCTCCCGAACAATACTTGCCACTGGAAGATGTCTAGTCCCATTAAATACTGAATTGATACATTCGACAAGATTAGTTGTCATATAACCATAACATCGACCTTGATCGTCTTATGCCAGTGATCATCTTTTCTGCGGTATTTCAGCTGCAAAGTTATAAACCTCTTCTCCATCTTTCCTCAGATTTTCCAACCTTGCACAGAAGTTTGGTTGTAGTAAAGCGTATCCTGAAAAAAAGTTGAATTTAAGTACAATAATAAATGAAGAACATATATGAAAGAAAAAAGAATAAGTTACATATGTTAATAATCTCTTTCTTGATCTTTTTATTCTTAAACCTCGTCATAGCATTGGAAGCAATATAACATATGTAATATGCCAGAAATTTATGGGGAGGCGACCATCTGCTTCCCAATTTTTTAATCGCGGACAACAACTCAGATGAAAGGTCTGAGATCATATAAACCCCATATTGAGTGAAAACATGAGAATACAAGTTGGACAGAAAGAAATTTCAACTCATTTTTAATAATGATAAAGGCAATGCAGAATATGTTTTTGTTACCATCTTGTGCAACAACTATTGTAACATCCCAAAAGTCGGGTGATTGACCAAAATAGAATTTTGGTAAATTTAGTGACTAATTTCAGAAAAGTCTGGAAGTGGGGACTTAAATGAAAAGTGTTGACGTTGGATTTAATAACAAAGTTTGAAAGTAATAAGGGTATTATGGTTATTTTCTAGGGAAGATTTTTATTTTCCCTTTATAAAGGGTAATAAGCACGTGGGAAAGGAGATAATTTCTCCAGACCCTTCTTCAGTCTTCTTCTTTCTCCTCTCCACCGTGAAATCATGTATAAGGTAAGTGGGTCTTCAGTTGGTTAATTCTTTCGTTTTAAAGCTTGTTTTGATTCTTGGGATGTTAAGAAAGATTAAGGAAAGCTTTATGTGGCTTAAAACTCAAAGATGAACAAGTTATGAGAAATTAAGAAAAATGAGTTTTTAAGTGAATATTTGAAATAGAAGGAGTTAATAGAGTTTGAAGATGAATTTGACTTGTCGATGGTTAAATTAAGGAATATGAAGTGTTAGAATTAGATTTAGAACATGTTGGAAATTGAGTGTAATTCTTGAATGCCATATAAAAGATAGGATGTTGAGTTTAAAGAAGTGATTATTGAGTAGAAATGAGTTTAAGTGTTTGTATGAAAGTTAGGAATATTAAAGGAGGTGAAAGATGAAGAGTTGAGATGAAAATAGAGTGAATTTTGTGCATAAAATGGAATTTCTGGGTTGTGTGCATCGATGTATCTTCAATGTGTATCGATACACTCTCAAATAAATGAACATGGAATGCAATTAGTGCATCGATGCATAAGAAGTGCATCGATGCACCCCCTTAAATACAAACATAGAATGAGATTTATGTACCGATGCATAGATAGTGCATCGATGTACCCGTCAAGGAATGCATCGATACATGGTGTAGTGCATCGATGCATACCTTCATTAAAAGATAAAAATAACTTTCTTTTTAGCCTAAGGAGAGTAATAATTTAAAATATATTAATTCGTATGCTGATATGTATCAATGTATTACTATGTAGATTTAGAACATAATCTTGTTCCAGAACAATCGAAAGATTAGGATCGAGTCAAAGCAAGCAAGGCTAAGGTGAGTGTGTATTAGATGGTATATTATGATGAATGGAAATAAGACTTGCGACAAGTCTATTTCCTATAATAGCATACATATAAGCATGTTATTGATATGGGCATAATTGTGATATATTATTGTATATGTGGTATGATCTGTGTGAATTTATGTTATTGTTATGTGATTAAGATATCAATCATGTGATAATGAATTGTATGGATATATGGAAGGTGAAGTAAGCTAAAGTATGTGAACATACGTATATAAGATAAGCCATGTAGATATGATTTATAAGAGTATAAGTGATATGATTGTAAGATTTTAAGAGATAAGCCATATGATATGAGTGATATGATAAGAACCTATGTTTATGTGATATGACTATGTGAATATAGGGTAAACATAATAATGATGCCCATGTTACGTGACATGAGAGCTAGAGGTATAGTTGGCATGCCAAGAGTCGAGGGTTCTACGTGGTCATTCGGGACATATATGTAATTCTGTGGAACATATATGTGGTACTTCGGTACACTTATTTGGTCCATTGTATTATGTGTATGGTTCTTAAGTAGTGGTCATTCGGGATAAATCAGTGGTCCTTCGGGACATAGTGGTCATTCGGGACAAATATACAGTGCCCCTAGTGGGAATTTATTCGAGCTGTGGTGACAGCATCAATGCACAACCTCAATGAACTCACATATCTTTAGTTCTCCAAGATGTACATGGGCCAATAAAGAAATAATATACATAAACTTAACATGATTGTCATATGTGATTGAACATTTGGATGTGAATGTATGAGTTTCATTTATTGCATATATGATATGTTCTATGTGAAATATGTTGATATGATATATGGTTATGTAAGTGAATATAATATAATTATATGATATGTTAGAAGTAATTTCATGAGAAATCTAGTGAACGCTATATACATATATATACATAGATAATGAAGTGGTGAACTATATGATTAATGAGAATTGAGACAAAGCATATAGTATATTAATTGAGGAAAAAGGTATATAAATAAGTATAAAAGGATATTAGATAAAATGTATAGGAAGGTATATACTTTTAAAATAGAACTGTGAACTAACCTTGCTAAATTAGTAAGGGATATGAAATTTAGTATAAGAATCTAAGAAATCTATGAGAATATCAGAGGAATCAAATGACAATAAGTTATGCAAATGTATGTTTATTAAATGAAGATTTGGTGAGGAATGAATTAAGAGAATATAAGAAATTAGGATATTAGAATATGTAACGAGAATTTATTGGTGAAATGTTAAATAGAAACATATAGAAAGGAGAGATAAGATATGTAGGATTGCGATCAAAATTACAGGATTAAGAATAAGGTAAGTAAACGATTTAAATGAAGATAGTAGAATGTGATATAAGCTAAGTAGTGTAAAGTAAATGATTATAAGAATATGAAATAGTAAAACTCATATGTGATATTATAAGGTTTGTGTATGTATGTATTCATTTTATGAAGTGTACATGAAGATGTATGTTATAATAACATTAATTATTCATATGCATTGTTAGAACTTTAGTTTATATTATATATTTTATAAGCCTCACTAAGTCATAGACTTAGCGTGTGATTGTTTAACACGTAGGTTACAGAAGCGAGAAGAGAAGCTAAGAGGAGCAAGACAGATCATCATCTTCCTTACGAATATCGGATCAAAAACATATTAAATATATGTATTCTGTTTATTAGAATGTAGTTGGCATGTAGTATAAAGATTTGAATAGTATAAGCTCTGATATGTTTTGTAAAACCCAGTTATGTCAATTAATGAAAATATTAATTTTATCGAATAATGAGTTGAATTTTTATCCACACGTAAAGGAAAATGTTTTGTAAAGTTAATGTGACACCTAGGACTCGGATCCGGGTCAGATACGGGTTGAGGGTGTTACATTTAATGGTATCAGAACTAAGGTTTAGTCGATTCTAGGCTTAAACTGAAGGTAAAAGAGTTTTAAAAATGTGTACATGCCAACATAGAGTGAAAATTTCTTATCTGATAGTGTAAGGAATGTGTTGTCTTGCTAATAGAATTAGATTGCTAAGTTATAATAGAAGTATGATTATGATAATTTCGAAGTATAGTGAAAGGCGATATTCCTGACTGTGATAGCTATTCACCTGCCCTGGCCAGGTAGGATGAAGAGCAGACACCTCAGAAGTACCTCGCAAGATCAAAAGTTGATTTCAGAAAATTGAAATCATATTAAAATAGTGATAGAAGATCTTCATTGTTTTGAATCAGAAAAGCGATATGGATTAGTTTTGTTAGTACATGGATAAGATAGAATATGGTGAATAAGTGTCACCATAAGAATGTTAAAAAGATCAAAGGATGTGGTGAGTATTTGTATAATAGTTCAAGAATAGATGCATCAGTGACAAGTGATAAGAGATATAGAGATAAAGTTTATGAATTTGAGATAAAAGGGATAATATTATGTTTAAGCAAGAATATGAATACGATAAGGGTTTGTATTTTAGATGGGGAAAGTTAGCGTTGACTAACAAGATTATATAATGAAAAATGTATTGGAATTATAAGATTTTGAGATGTTGTCAGGATAAAATAACCAAAGATGATGTGGATCTGAATACAGTTGTATATTTTGATCATAATAATGTGACATAGTGAAAAAGGTAAGGATTCGTATGTTTAAGGAAAGTTAAAGAGTAATAGAAAAGTTTAAGAATCAATATATCAACAATCAGTTTATAAGACAGAGAAAGTTAGACTGCTTGAGTTTGGAAACAGAGAAATTGTAAAGTGTAAGGAAATGAATATAGTTTGATAAGTCGAAGAAATTGTTGTTAAGTTATTTAAAGGAAGATGATGTATGCAAGTGAAGTATGGAGGGCTTGTGCCTAGACTAAAGGAATATTATTAGTGCTAAATTGTTCTTTCCAAGAAGTGATGAATTGTGTTAAATATCTAGAGAGATCTCAGAAGGATTAAGAGAATTCGTATCTCACAAAAATCAACACTATCGAAGAGAGACAGAGATTATGATTTTCAATTACAGACTCGGTTTGAATTAGTGTATTCCATATCAAAGGATCAAATTTGATGAAATACAGATACACTTGAATAGTAGAGTCTGGTACTGGAAGATTAAATAAGGAGTTAAGAATGAATTTGAAATTAAATTAGAAGGGAAAGTAAGAGATTGGATTAAAAGTTCTGCTAGACAATAGGTAAAGTAAAATTATTTAAAAAGGATCAAGTGATATAGGTACTATTTTGCAAGGGTTGAAGAATGGGTACATTGATGATTGGTTTATAAGATAAAGGAAGTTGAAATGCTTGAGTTTGAATTTAGGAAAATTGTATTGTGAAGGAGTAAGAATGTGAGTTGAATGTATTAAATACATTAATACTGAGCTAATTTCGACCGAAAAGAGTGTATATGATTGGAAGAACTGTAACTGATTAACAAGGTTGAGTGATGAAGAATGTAGTTAAAAGATTAAAGATGATGTCAGGTTAAGCTAACAGAGTATGGTGTAAATTTGTAAATAGTTATGTATTTGATTATGTAAATGTGATGTAGTGAAAGAGATAAGGATTAATATGTTTGAAGTAAGTTAAGGATATGTGTATTGTGATGCGAACAAGGACTTTACAAAGAATAAGATTTGTGCAAAGAGTGTTAATTATCAAAGTTACGAAGAGGTGATAAAGATCAGTAATCAGAGATAAGCATAAGTGATAGGAAAAGAACATGTGAGCATGAAAGAAAAGATATGATTTGTGTTTAAGGAGGTTTTGATTTTGACGGAATAAAGGAATAATGGAATAAGGAAATGAAATGATAAAGTTTAAAGAATCAGATGTGATAAAGGCTATGTTTGGTCAAGCAGACTTAGTCAGATAAATAAAGAATGATTAATATGTATTAAGGAAGTTTAAGAAGTAATTAAGTGATGATAGAATAAAAGTTAGTTATTATTGCAAGGAAATTAAAGATTGATAAGGAATTTGATTGATTTATGAATTTGAGTGATAAGAGTTGATGCTACTGGTTATATGATAAGTGACATGATAAGGATGTATAAAGGAAGAAGGTAGTTGAAGAACTAAATAAAAGAAAGATTAAGTAAATGAAATAACATAAGAACATTAGAAGATATGTTCTTATTCTGTGTGCAGTGAAAATTCGAGGACGAATTTTCTTTTAAAGGAGGGGAGATTTGTAATATCCCAAAAGTCGGGTCATTGACCCAAATAGAATTTTGGTAAATTTAGTGACTAATTTCAGAAAAGACTGGAAGTGGGGACTTAAATGAAAAGTGTTGATGTTGGATTTAATAATAAAGTTTGAAAGTAACAAGAGTATTATGGTCATTTTTCATGGAAGATTTTTATTTTCCCTTTATAAAGGGTAATAAGCACGTGGGAAAGGAGATAATTTCTCCAGACCCTTCTTCAGTCTTCTTTTTTCTCCTCTCCACCGTGAATCTTGTATAAGGTAAGTGGGTCTTCAGTTGGTTAATTCTTTCGTTTTAAAGCTTGTTTTGATTCTTGGGATGTTAAGAAAGATTAAAGAAAGCTTTAGGTGGCTTAAAACTCAAAGGTTAACAAGTTATGAGAAATTAAGAAAAATGAGTTTTTAAGTGAATATTTGAAATAGGAGTTAATAGAGTTTAAAGATGAATTTGACTTGTCGATGGTTAAATTAAGGAATATGAAGTGTTAGAATTAGATTTAGAACATGTTGGAAATTGAGTGTAATTCTTGAATGCCATATAAAGGATAGGATGTTGAGTTTAAAGAAGTGATTATTGAGTATAAATGAGTTTAAGTGTGTGTATGAAAGATAGTAATATTAAAGGAGGTGAAAGATGAAGAGTTGAGATGAAAAGAGAGTGGATTTCGTGCATAAAATGGAATTTCTAGGTTGTGTGCATCGATGCATCTCCAATGTGTATCGATGCACTCTCAAATAAATGAACATTGAATGCAATTAGTGCATCGATGAATAAGGAGTGCATCGATGCACCCTCTTAATACAAACATCGAATGAGATTTATGTACCGATGCATAGATAGTGCATTGATGCACCCGTTAAGGAATGCATCGATATATGGTGTAGTGCATCGATGTATACATTCATTAAAAGATGAAAATAGCTTTCTTTTTAGCCTAAAGAGTAATAGTTTATAATATATTAATTCGTATGCTGATATGTATCAATGTATTACTATGTAGATTTATAACGTAATCTTGTTTCGAAACAATCGATAGATTAGGATTTAGTCAAAGCAAGCAAGGCTAAGGTGAGTGTGTATTAGTTGGTATATTATGATGAATGGAAATAAGACTTGCGACAAGTCTATTTCCTATAATAGAATACATATAAGCATGTTATTGATATGGGCATAATTGTGATATATTATTGTATATGTGGTATGATCTGTGTGAATTTATGTTATTGTTATGTGATTAAGATATCAATCATGTGATAATGAATTGTATGGATATATGGAAGGTGAAGTAAGCTAAAGTATGTGAACATACGTATATAAGATAAGCCATGTAGATATGATTTATAAGAGTATAAGTGATATGATTGTAAGATTTTAAGAGATAATCCATATGATATGAGTGATATGATAAGAACCTATGTTTATGTGATATGGCTATGTGAATATAGGGTAAACATAATAATGATGCCCATGTTACGTGACATGAGAGCTAGAGGTATAGTTGGCATGCCAAGAGTCGAGGGTTCTACGTGGTCCTTCGGGACATATATGTAATTCTATGGAACATATATGTGGTACTTCGGTACACTTATTTGGTCCATTGTATTATGTGTATGGTTCTTAAGGAGTGGTCCTTCGGGACAAATCAGTGGTCCTTCGGGACATAGTGGTCCTTCGAGACAAATATACAGTGCCCCTAGTGGGAATTTATTCGAGTTGTGGTGACAGCATCAGTGCACAACCTCAATGAACACACATATCTTTAGTTCTCCAAGATGTACATGGGCCAATAAAGAAATAATATACAGAAACTTAACATGATTGTCATATGTGATTGAACATTTGGATGTGAATGTATGAGTTTCATTTATTGCATATATGATATGTTCTATGTGAAATATGTTGATATGATATATGAGAATGTAAGTGAATATAATATAATTATATGATATGTTAGAAGTAATTTCATGAGAAATCTAGTGAACGCTATATACATATATATACATAGATAATGAAGTGTTGAACTATATGATTAATGAGAATTGAGACAAAGCATATAGTATATTAATTGAGGAAAAAGGTATATAAATAAGTATAAAAGGATATTAGATAAATTGTGTAGGAATGTATATACGTTTTAAATATAACTGTGAACTAACCTTGCTAAATTAGTAAGGAATATGAAATTTAGTATAAGAATCTAAGAAATCAAATGAGAATATCAGAGGAATCAAATGACAATAAGTTATGCAAATGTATGTTTATTAAATGAAGATTTGGTGAGGAATGAATTAAGAGAATATAAGAAATTAGGTTATTAGAATATGTAACGAGAATTTATGGGTAAAATGTTAAATAGAAACATATAGAAATAAGAGATAAGATATGTAGGATTGCGATCAAATTTACAGGATTAAGAATAAGGTAAGTAAACGATTAAAATGAAGATAGTAGAATGTGATATAAGCTAAGTAGTGTAAAGTAAATGATTATAAGAATATGAAATAGTAAAACTCATATGTGATATTATAATGTTTGTGTATGTATGTATTCATTTTATGAAGTGTACATGAAGATGTATGATATAATAGCATTAATTATTCATATGCACTGTTAGAAGTTTAGTTTATATTATATGTTTTATAAGCCTCACTAAGTCATAGACTTAATGTGTGATTGTTTCACACGTAGGTTACAGAAGCGAGAAGAAAAGCTAAGAGGAGCAAGACAGGTCAGCATCTTCCTTACGAATATCAAATCAGAAACATATATAATATATGTATTCTGTTTATTAGAATATAGTTGGCATGAAGTATAAAGATTTGAATAGTATAAGCTCTGATATGTTTTGTAAAACCCAGTTATGTCAATTAATGAAAATATTAATTTTATCGAATAGTGAGTTGAATTTTTATCCACCTGTATAGGAAAATGTTTTGAAAAGTCAATGTGACATCTAGGACTCGGATCCGGGTCGGATACGGGTTGAGGGTGTTACAACTATCATCAGGACGTGTTTGTACACGCAATATAGAAAAGTGTCATCCACCTTAACCATTTGATGAAAACCTTCAATGGATGACTTGAAAGGCCATAACAGGCCTCTAAAAACTCTATTCCCTAGGATAACATGTTTATCAAACGTAGTCACGGGATAAGTATAAGAGCGAACAATGATTTATGTGATGAAAAATTCCATTGCGTGCAATATATGTAGAAGCTCATTGTACGATTGATCCCTATAACTTTACAATAGTGTCATATCCTTCCTTTTTCCATTCACGACTTATAGTAAGACGAAATATAACCAAATGTATTCCAGATTGATGCCACTATTATTGAAACTTTTCAGTGCCCAATTAATCATCTTCAGAAACTTTTCAGTGATACATCAACTCATTTTAGAAAGCTTTTCAGTGGTGATATATCACTTCATATCAGAAAAACGTATATTTCTCATAGGCAAAATAATGCACCATGGCAGAAACCTTTTAGTGCCCAATTAATCCTCTTTAGCAACTTTTCAGTGATATATGAACTCATTTCAAAAAACTTTTTAGTGGTGATATATCACTCCATATCAGAAAAGGTGCATTTCTCATAGACAAAATATTCACTATGGTAGAAACTTTTTAGTGCCCAAACTTTTCATAACCTATTAAAATGGGCGAGGAGAAAACTATTTTACTCATTTGAAGCAAAAAAATCTAAAATAATTCAAGTTTTTCATCTCCAAGGCTTGAGTTTTTTGCGAACATGGCAACTATTCATGCAATTGTTTTTTATGATTGCAAATCCTTAACCATGTGTTTTAGAAAAAAACACTCAACTAGACGAGTTGAAGTTTAATATAGAAAAAAGGGTTCAACTCGAAAGAAGTAGAAGAATATCTTCGTTATATTATAAATTGCTACTATCACGCATGAGCTTTCATCTAAGCGATGATGTCAACCTTGCTGGTATGATTGAAACATACTACTATCATTCTATAACTAATGTCGATTTGATTGTAGAACTCAATGATCTCTACTTTGCTCGTATGGTTGAGGATGATGCTTCCAGGTCGAATATTCCACCAACTCAGAAAATGACAAAAAAAAAAGATAGATGATGAAGACCCAGAAGCATGGTTCCAATATGTATGTGAACGACAATAAGAAAAAGCATGGAGAATTGAAGAACTTAATATTTATTCTGACGAGTCTACTGATTACGAAGATTAAAAGATCATAATGAATACTGCTATATTTATGATTTTATTTACTGTTTAAGGCGTGTGTAATGTTAGTTGTATTTACATCCTTAACGTAATGTATTAAGTTTGTTGTTTTTCTTTTCTTTTTAATGTAATGTTCATGGCTTGTTGATTTTGTCTCCATAATATAATGTTTAATGTTTAATGATTTAATTTAATGTTTATAGTTTGTTGTTCTTTTAAACAAAATCTATTATAATATGTTTAACTTTTCAGTGATATATCAATATGACCGTTCTCCTCACATTAAGAAGATAAAAATAACAACTGAATATGACCACTCAAATATCGTCACCTCAACATTACGACTTTCTTTTTTAAATATAATATTAAAAAAACCAACCACGAAAAAAATAATATTATTTTAAAAGAACTCGTGGTGATGAGTTCCAACATTTTTTTAAATTCAATTTAAAGTAAATAGCTGAAAAAATATTATTATTTTAATAGAACTCATCACTTCGAGGTGACTTGTTCCACATGAACTATAGAAAATGTCGTAAAACTCAAAATAAATGTATGACAACCCTATTTTGCTATTTTTTTCTAGGTTGCCCTATTGGGCAAAAAAAAACCTGTAAGCAACACCACTATAGGCCTTGCTTTTACGAAACACGCTCCATAGACTTTCCCAACTGACCCAACACAGTTCTGTCAACCTAAAGGTCTGAGCATATGAACGGAGAGCCTGTGCTGATTCAAAGAACGTCTTCCAAAAAGCGACAATTGCTGTCGTATGAGAGGTCCAACAGAGTATATGAAAGAGCATTCTCATAATCACAAGAAGTAGTACCTTAGATGACGAAGTCTAGGTGAGGGTATCATAGAAAAGCATGAAAAGCTTCTACAATAGCCATCCACGTCGCCTCACAGGCATCACCTTATAGGCAGGTAACCATAGTAGTTAATGAATACCTTGCGTCAACAGAAATACCCATCGCGAAATAGTATCTCCCAATTTTCTTGTAAGATTATAGAAATCCTATCCACCAAGATATGTCCTTGAAGTGAGTTGGATCGTTTACTAAAATTACACCTTAAATAAAGTTGAGGTACCAAAATATAATTTACTTAAAACATCCATTCAAATGGATGGTTATGAGTTATATTAGGGCAGGTTGTTAATGCAAATAATCCTAAATAGACAAAAAGTTTCCCACTCTAGGAATAATTTTTTCTTCAAGCTAATACTGACTTTTACTATTAATTTTTGAATATAAACTTATATTAACTTTTGTTATTTAGTTTATTTTTTCAAATAATTCAAAGAATTTCATATTTTTGAATAGAAATTTATATTAATTTTTTAAAGCTTTAAATTTAATATATTTGATTATTAACTAACATCATGCTTTATTGGCATTATTATTTCCCTTCATGCATATGTTATATCTGTTTCATTCATGATTTTGTTAGCGTTGTATATTTGATTTTATGAAAAATATGAAGGTAGTTTTATTTTATTGGTGGATTAACGAGATAGTCTCCTAGATATTTGAAATGTAATATTTTTTCATAGTAGAATGACATTCTTTTTAAAAAAGAAAAACAAGATAAATCAAATGAAATATGTTGCTCTTTTAAATAAATTTGCTTTCATAAAGGATCGTACACTAAATGCAAGCTTGAATTCGTAAAATCCACTATTAAGATAATATGTAATTAACTAAGTACCGAATTTGAGTGTTGTATAGGTTTTTATCATTCATTACACACAATCGTCTTTCAAATTCTTCTTATTTTTCAAAAATGTTTCTTTTAAAAGATGATTTTATCAGAGTTGTATCATACCTAATCCCGTGATTGTGGCAAATCTATTTTATTTTAAAATTAAGTTTTCAAAGAAATTTAAATGTACACATTTTTAAGTAAAAAATCATCAAACTTAAGAATCTTTTCAACAATCAGTCTTTGTACCATACGACAATACTAGGTCTACATAAGTAATTCTTAGTACCAACGGAAATAGAACGGTTTGCCCCTATCTTTTTAGGTAAAGTTCTTTAGGTGAAGAGAAAGATGAAGAGAAAAGGATGAAGTAAGGGTGAGTGAAGGGCGCAAAAATACGAGGATATACTCAAAAAGAAGAGCGGGAAAAAAGAAGTGGAGAATATGCAAAAGTGAGAGAAGTCGTCCGACCATGCAGTCAAAGTTACATCATGACGGACATAAGATTTTATGTGTTTCAAAGTTATATCATGACGGACATAAGATTTTATGTGTGAGAATAGAGGCATATCAGCCGGAGGATGGCCGGAAGGTAGAGGAGAATAGGTCCTCTACCTGGCGAGCAGCTGTGGTGTGATTTTAGTTACAAAACATAGGATAGAGAGATGCGTTTATTATTAATAACAAGCGATTACAATACTTGGGCAATCTTTAATGCTTTACGGTATAAGGTTTATATAACCCAAATTAACATCAAACACCAACAAACTTTTAACTAATACAAACAATCTCTTAACTAATTATTATTAGGGGTGAGCATTCGATCAAGCCAAGCTAAAAAAATTCGAGTTATTCGAGTTGACAAGTCGTATTTTTCAACTCAAACTTAACATTAAATTTTCTCAAGTTGAGTCGAGTTCAAGAAATGCGAGTCAAGTTATTCGAGTTTCTATACTAATTTTATTATAATTATTTATAGTATTATGGCAAGAATTTGTTTCAATTTTTATTATGACAAGGATTTGTTCAATTTTTTGACTTTCTCTAACCATATAAGATATTTATATTATATTCTTTTCACATTATAATGTTATTTAATATATTAATACAACTAAAATTATAAAATATATTCATAATATTATATCTAAAATAAAATATTTTGAGGTTAAAATATTGATGAGTATAAAAGAGTCAAGGAATTGATAGGAAAAAAGAATTTGCAAATAATTGTAGTCAAAAGACAGAATAGAGTAAAATGCAAAGTTAAGGGACTAAATAAAAAAGAGAAAGAGTACATTTTTAGTAAAAAAAGTATAAATTGAAGTTACATAGGTATTTCACTATGGTATATGAGCATGTGGTTCAAATTTGGTAAAAAAATACTTAAAATAAAGGACGAATTGAAGAAATAAGGAAATTATAAAAATTGAGGGACTATATTGAAAAATAAAAAATTATTATCAAAGAGAGGAATTGAAAGTACATATGTATTCTAAGATGTTTTAGGAGCATGTGGTTAAAATTTAATAAAAAATAAACTTAAAACAAAGGAAGAATTGAAAGAATAATGAAATCATGGACTAAAATTTTTCGAGTAACTCGAAATTTCAAAATTTCAACTCGATTCGAACTCAAAAACAAATTGATAATTCGAGTTGACTTGAATAACTCGACTTGAATGATCTAGTAAGCAATAAAGGAAACGAGTTTATAAAATTTTAAGATATGAAAATAAATTATCAAACGAAATAATAAAAAAATATTTAAATTATATGATAATTTAACGTTTTTAGAAATACGATTGCGAATGCATCCCTAAACATGTACTGCAATCACATATTATTAGACTTCAAGTAGTAGAACATCGAAAAATGTAGAAGCAAAACACTATATTTGAAATTAGTTGTAAGACTAATATACCTAATAGGGGAGAGAATTTCATTAACTTTTCTCTGGTTTTTGATACTATACAAACAATATATATTTATTATTGTTGTTTTTGTATAATCACCGGCATTTAATTTTTGAGAAAATAACCTCAGTGACCGAAAATGTCTTATAATATACGATTTTAATAAACTTTTTTTGGATTTGCCAAAATGACCAACAAAATCGCAACGCGATCTTAAATTCGCAACGCGAACTCCAACTTTGCTACTCAGTTTTCAAATTCGCGTTGCGATTTTCCATTTTGCGTTGCGATAGTCGAAACAAGACATTTTCGGTCACTGAGGTTATTTTCTCTTAATTTTTTGATCGATTAATTTAGATCAAGTATTAAAGAAACAAGAGTAACCATTTCAACCCAGTTTATTCCATTCGCGTAAACGTTAGAATTTAAACCTCTAACATTACTCGATTATCTCTCATCAAATAAAAAACTTATAATTATTATTTATCACATTTCATCCGGGTAAAGATAATAGTGTTTTTTCAGAGAAAAATAAATTAATTTTGCGGCATGATTAAATTAACTTTACCGTTTGATTACAGGGTTTTAAAGTCATTGTGATAGAATTTTTTCTATTAATCTAAGGTTATTATAAAATAATATATATTTGAAAAAATTTAATCATTTAATGATAAATTTTTAAATATTCATTCAGGTGTCATGTTCGAATCTAAAATATCTAAAAGATAACAATCATCTCTTTAATTAATTATTAAGATAGTTTGATCATAATATAATTCTGAATATTTTACATGACGATGGTACTAAGGGCGGTGTCTTAATTATAATGGCATGAATGATTTTCCCTGCAACCAAGTTTGTGGTATGCTAAAAATGTCGGAATTAATGAATTTGCACACTCGTCTCCATGCATGTCAATGTCCTCAACACGTTGATGAACATTAGCATGCAAAGGCTACCTTTCACCTTCTTTAAAGACACTGTCACTCTTTGCCCTATTATCATCATGCATACACCTCAAAATATTACAGTCATGGTGACGAGTAAGTGTTTTCTTGTAGTTTTGCTCTTATCTCTGCTGCATTCTTTTGCCTTGCTTTGCTCCGCTGCTTATCCTTCCGGCGGAAGAAGCAGTAAGGAGGATGACCCTCAGGAGGATGATATTGGAGTCTTCAACCCTTTCTTTTTCCCTCAAAGAAAATTTGCATTTGGTCGATACCAGGAAGACAATGGCAGTTTATGGGTGCTCCACAAGTTTTATGAGAAGCATCTTATACTTAAGGCTTACAACGAGTACCGAGTTGCCTTACTAGAAGCAAATCCCAACACTTTCGTCCTCCCACACCACTGTGATGCCGACAGAATTTACGTCGTTACAAACGGGAAGGGAACGCTCACGCTCTTGACTGATAAGAACAGAGAATCCTATAGTTTAGTCCCTGGAGTTGTTGTAAGAGTTCCAACAGGAACCACTGTGTATTTGGTGAACCAAGACGACAAGGAAAAGCTAAACATTGCTGTACTCGTCCGCCCTGTTAACAACCCTGGGAAATTCGAGGAATTCTTCCCTGCCGGACAATATCCTCAGTCATTTTACCGACACCTCAGCCTTGATGTTCTTGAGGATGCTCTCAATGTATGTTTTTTTTCACTACTAATATCAGTTAATTTGTCTGATAATTTGACTCAATCGTGTTTCTTTGTAATAGACACGAAGTGAGCTGCTAGATAGGTTGTTACAAGCGAATCAAAGCCAGCAGGGAATGTTCCGTATAGCCAGCCAAGAGCAGATAAAGACATTGAGCAAAGGAGCCAGTACGCCTAGTGAGAAAGAAGAGGGATTAGCCTTCAACTTATTTGCCCAAAACCCCAAATACTCCAACCAAAACGGAAAATTCTTCGAAGCTTGCCCTCGTGAATTCGAGCTACTCCGGGACTTGGATGCCGGCCTCGTAGGACTCGAACTAAACAAAGTAAACTCAAAACCAGTTCCAATACAACTCACGTCGTCATGCTAATCGAAAACTTAAATGAAACCCTTTTTTTTGGCAGGGATCAATCTTTGTACCGCACTACAATACAAAGTCTACATTCGTGATCATTGTCACAGAAGGAAGCGGGTACGTGGAAATGGTTTGCCCTATTGCTCCTGAGAAAAGCTACCAAGGAGAAAAGGAAGAGGAAGATGAAAAGGCCCAAAGGGAAATAGAAGAGGAAATTGAACGGAGGGAGGAAAAGATTGCTGGACACTACGCGAAAATGAGAGTCCTATTATCTGCCGGCGACGTAATAATAACTCCGGCATGCCATCCGGTCACATATTTCACACCCGAAGACCAGCACTTGAGGTTCATAGCCTTCGGACTCTATCACCAGAACAACACAAAGATCTTCATAGCCAGAAAGGACAACGTGGTGAAGCAAATGGATAGTGCGGCGAAGGAGCTGTCCTTCGGGGTGCCGTCGAGTTTGGTCGATGAGGTATTCAACAACCTGCCAGAGTCTTACTTTGCGTCTCGACAGAGCCAACAACGTGGATCTGAAGCCTCGAACCTGGACTTTGCTCGTTTGTTCTAGCCGCTGCAGTTGTAGTTTGATTTCCCTTTTCTGGTGTTTTCCCTTTGATTAAAATAAATCTGCTGTTTTCAACTATTAATTGAGATTGCGATATGGACTTCTTACGAAATAAAAAATGTACTTCCTCTCGTATGTCTCATTAAAGTTGTATCTTTTATGTTTTAAAATTATCTCATTTAAATTATCTATTTAAAAAAAACAACAATTTTTTGTATTCATATTTCTCTTTCTACATTTTTTGTTTTTCAATAAAACAACATTTAATTTTTTAAGATAAAATTATCATTTTAACTATTTTACAACTGTTGACGAAAACGGGTAAAGAAAACGAAAGAACACGAGAATTTTACGAGGTTCGGCAATGTGCTTACGTCCTCGGTGCCTAGGCGGCGCTAGAAGTTTTATTCAATGATCTTTTTAGGTCTAGGTTACATCTCTATTTATAATAGAAAACCTTGGTACATAATTACAAAATCAACCCTGTATCGTACCGCGGGGGCTGCGCCCCCACACCCCCAACCCACATAATTCGTAACCCCACAACGAGACTTTTTATGAGCCATACATAACAAATCTCCACCTTGGCGAATATCCTGCCCCTTGGAAACTTCAATGTGGGTTGGGTTACCTTGCTTCTTTAACAACTCGAAACATTCAACAAGTCCAAGCAATGCTTGAACTTGTCTGTCGTAACTGGCTTGGTGAACATATCAGCGGCATTCTCATCAGTATGTACCTTCTGAAACAAAACCTCTCCAGATGCAACCAACTCTCTGATCTTGTGGAACCTTACATCAATATGTTTAGTTCTAGCACGATACACCTGATTCTTAGCCAAGTGAATAGCACTTTGATTATCACAAAGCAACTGAACTCCACCTTGTTGAACACCCAACTCCTTCACTAAACCAGTAAGCCATAAAGCTTCTTTTGCAGCTTCAGCCGCTGCCATGTATTCAGCTTCAGTTGTAGATAGTGCCACGACAGATTGAACAGTAGACTTCCAGCAAATAGGCCCTCCACCAAGAGTAAACACATACCCTGTCGTAGATCTTCTATTATCCAAGTCACCTGCATAATCTGAATCCACATATCCTACAACCAAAGGGTTATCCCGCTGACTCCCAAAAACAATTCCATGTCCCACAGTACCCTTTAAGTACCGAAAGATCCACTTGACTGCTTCCCAATGTTGCTTACCAGGTTTAGACATGTACTTACAAACTTGACTAACAGCATGAGCTAAATCAGGACGAGTACATACCATCGCATACATCAAGCAGCCAACAGCATTAGAATACGGAACCTTTGCCATATCTTCAGCTTCCTTATCTGTCTTGGGGCACTGTTCTGATGAGAGCTTAAAGTGATTCGCCAATGGAGTGCTAACTGGTTTTGCGCTGCTCATCGCAAACCTTTCTAGCATTTTCTCAACATAACCCCGTTGAGATAGCCGCAGTTTCCTTGAGTCTCTGTCCCTGCAAATTTCCATTCCAAGAATTTTCTTTGCAGCACCTAAATCTTTCATATCAAATTCCTGACTCAATAAAGTTTTCAAACCGATAACATCATCCATGTTCTTCGCAGCAATCAACATATCATCAACATACAGTAATAGAAAAATAAAAGAACCATCATCAAGGCTCTTAACATAGACACAACAATCATACTCACATCGGTTGTAGCCAATCTTGATCATATAGGAGTCAAACGTTTATACCACTGTCTCGGAGACTGTTTTAACCCGTACAAAGATTTCTTCAATCTGCAAACTAAATGTTCGTTTCCAGGTTGAGTGAAACCTTCAGGTTGCCGCATGTAGATCTGCTCCTCTAAATCACCATGCAAAAAAGCAGTTTTAACATCCATCTGCTCTAAATGCAAATCCCAACTAGCCACCAATGCAAGTACTGCTCGGATTGAAGTGTGCCTGACCACAGGAGAAAAGATTTCATCATAATCAACTCCTTTCTGCTGTGAAAACCCTTCGCTACCAAACGAGCCTTGAACTTCTCCCCCTCTTTTTCTGTTACTGCTGGTTTCTTCTTATACACCCATTTGCAACCAATCGGCTTCTTACCCTCAGGAAGGGGAACTAACTCCCATGTGCGATTGTGATTCAAAGACTCCATCTCCTCAACCATGGCTGCCATCCACTTGTCGTTTTCCTGACTAGTAACGGCATCATGAAAAGTAACTGGATCATCACTGCTAACAGTAAGTGCAAAAGATACCAAGTCTTCAAAACCCAATCTGTTCGGAGGCTTTATATTCGTCCGTCTCACCCTGTCTCTGGCGAGACTATAATCCTGCAAATCATCCGTAGTGGAACCACCAGAAGTCGGTTGAGAAGTTTCTGGTTTCTCAACTGGAAACTGCTCGAAATCTACCACTGTCGTGTCTTGCTTCTGCTGCAACATAGACTGTTCATCAAAAACGACATCTCTACTAATCACAACTTTCTTCGCAACTGGATCCCAGAACTTGAATCCTTTGACACCTTTCTTGTAACCCAGAAAAATACACTCCTTCGATTTTGCATCAAGTTTGGATCTCTCATCAGCAGGTACATGCACATAAGCAGGACAACCAAAAATCCGTAAGTTATCAAAACTAACATCATGACCAGTCCATACCTCTTCTGCAACTTTCCCAGCCAGCGATGCTCTTGGCGATCTGTTGATAAGGTAACACGCCATGTTAACAGCCTCAGCCCAGAAGTGTTTGGGAAGCCCCGCATTCAACCGCAAACATCTGGCTCTTTCATTCAACGACCTGTTCATTCGTTTCGCAACACCATTCTGTTGTGGTGTCTTGCGCACTGTAAAATGCCTCTGAATCCCATGCTCCTTACAGAATTGTAGGAACTGTGAATCTGTGTACTCCGTACCATTGTCAGACCGCAAACACTTGATTTTTCGTCCTGTTTGGTTTTCTACCTCAGCTTTCCACAGCTTGAACTTCTCAAAAACTTCAGATTTCTGTTTCAAAAAATACACCCAAACTTTCCGTGAAAAATCATCAATAAAAGTAACATAGTACCTAGATCCACCCAAAGACGATGTCGTGGAAGGCCCCCATACATCAGAATGCACATAATCAAGAATCCCTTGAGTTGTGTGCTTCGCAGTCTTGAAATGGACTTTAGTCTGTTTACCAAGAACACAATACTTGCAAAAGTAGAGCTTACAGCTTTTGACACCATGCAACAAGTTTCTCTTGTGTAATTCTGCCATACCACGTTCACTAAGATGAGCAAGGCGCATATGCCACAATTTTGTCGTATCATCACAGGACTCAATAGAGTGAACTCCACCTGCAACGGTACTCCCTAACAATCTGTAGATATTCCCTGCAGTCATCTTGCCTTTCATCACAGTCAATGCTCCTTTAACAATCCGAATGGTTTCCCTATCCTCGTCAGCCTTAGGGATAAAACCATTCTTGTGCAAAGTGCCCAAGGAAATCAAATTCTTCTTCAAGTCTGGGATATGTCGAACACCACTCAACGTCCGAACGGAGCCATCGTGCATCTTAATTCTGACATCACCAATACCAACAATATTGCAACATCGATCATCACCCAAATAAACCGAACCAGAATTAACCGGCCTGTATGTCGAAAACCATTCCCTATTTGGCGTGATGTGATAAGAACATCCAGAATCAAGAATCCAAGCATCCGTCAATTGTGTCGTTGAAATAGAAAGCATATCACCCTCACTGCAATCAGAAGTATCATCCTCGACCACGTTCACAGACTTGGATGAGCCATCACGCTTCTCATCGGTCTGCTTTTTCAACTTCGGACAGTCTCGCTTCATATGTCCCGCCTCCTTGCACTTGTAACAGTGAATCGTCTTCTTATCCCTGGATTTGGATCTGGAATTCCGCTTCCCGGACCCTGCCTTCTCTGGCTTCCGTCCACGATCTCGATTACCCTTGACATATAAGCTATCGGCTTGAGAGCTTTCCCCTGCATTCTGCTTCCGCTGGTTGTGAGCCAACAAGGCTGCAGTAATCTCCTCAACATTGATAGTCTCTTTCCCATATGTAAGAGTAGTCACCATGTGTTCGTAAGAGGAAGGCAACGAACACAACAGAATCATCGCTCTGTCTTCATCCTCAATTTTCACATCAAGTCGAGCCAGATCAGAAACGATTTGATTGAAGACATTCACGTGTTGCGCCAAATCGTGATCGTCCTGCATCTTCAGCCCATACAACCGCTGCTTCAGATACAGTTTTGTCGTTAAGGATTTGGACATAAACTGACTTTCCAACTTCCTCCAAATTTCGTCTGGAGACGATAGATGCATGACGTGATACATGACCTCGTCCGCCAAGCATAATCGTATGGTTCCTGCCGCTCGCTGCTGCAATTCTTCCCAATCTTCCTCATCCATCGACGCCGGCTTTGTAGGTCGCAAAGCCTTCAAGATCCCTTGCTGCGCCAATAGATCCTTCACCCTCGTTTGCCATAATCCGAAGTTACCCTGACCATCGAATTTCGCGACTTCAAATTTTGCTCCTGACATCTGATACCAATTGTTGACGAAAACGTGTAAAGAAAACGAAAGAACACGAGAATTTTACGAGGTTCGGCAATGTGCTTACGTCCTCGGTGCCTAGGCGGCGCTAGAAGTTTTATTCAATGATCTTTTTAGGTCTAGGTTACATCTCTATTTATAATAGAAAACCCTGGTACATAATTACAAAATCAACCCTGTACCGTACCGCGGGGGCTGCGCCCCCACACCCCCAACCCACATAATTCGTAACCCCACAACGAGACTTTTTATGAGCCATACATAACAACAACATATATTGATGTTATAAATGGGAGAGAAGGAGGGAATATAATTTAGGATATTGTCGTAATCGATTTTCGCCCAGGCACGAAATTATTTATTTGGCGGGAAAATGATGTGAATAAATGGTTTTAAAATATTTTGGGAGTCGCCATCGGCCTTTCGGGTCAGGTAGGTCGAATACCTAAAAATTATCTTTTAAAAGAGTTTTTAAGAAAACATCAGTTAAAAGATAAACTGTTCTGCGTTTTAACCAAAAATACGTTCTTTTCAATAATAAAAAAAGATTCGTGGTCGATTACGTTTGAGGAAGGATTAGCACCCCCACAACGCCCAAAATTGGTACTTATTAATTATAAATTGTCTCTATTATCAGAAATTTAAAAATTCAAAGATATATTTAATTTATAATATTGTTATTTCAAATTTATAATTTTATGAAAATATATTTTTATATATAAATAAGATATTTATTTATTTAGAAATATCAGAAAAAGACTTCTAGGTGCTTTAAGACAGTTCTTTTCTTCGATATTAAAAAATAAATAAATATTAATAAAATATTTCTTAAAAATTAATATATATTTTGTAGGATAAAAATATCAAAAAATGGACTTTTAGGTGCTTTAAGACATCCATTTTCTTTAATTAAAATAGAATAAAAATAACTTATATAAAGGATTTTTAAAATAAAATAAATAAATATTATTTATTATATATATATTTATAATAATAATATTTTAAATATATAAACATATAAAATTTAAACAATAACTATAATAAATGAAAGTAGAAATAATAAAAACTAATAATTTAAAGTTAATGACTAAATTAGAATATATTAAAATTAAATATCTAATTAGTAAATAATTATTTAATATTTTAGTGACTAAACATGTAATCTTTCCTATTTTTTTATTTAGGGACTGAAATAAAATTATATAAAGTTCGAATAGCAAATTAAAAGAAATTAAAACATGCTATTCATGACTAAAATATAAATTATTAAAATCATAATAACTAATTAGGTTATTTTACATATAATTAAATTAGTGACCAAAATATAAAGAAATTAAAATTCATGTGCCGAATTAAAAAAATCTGAAATTTGATTTAGTGACCAAAATATAAAGTTACAAAGTTATGATGGATGCAGAAAGGGTTTGTCCATGTGTGTAAATTACGCATATACCCCCACCCGAAACGACATTGTTTTGGATGGGGTTATATGGTCTCCAAATGGCTGGCCCTACGAGCCATCACTCTCATTTCTTCTCTTCTTCTTCTCTCTCTAAAATGAGAGAAGAAGAACTCTCTCCCTTCTCTCTTAGTTTCCCTCACCGGAGGGAAACGATCTCCGACCGGCCACCGTCAAATCCACCGCCGACCACCACATCCGGTGGCCGAAAATTAAAAAACCCACCCCAAATTAAAGCATGATTTCCCTTAAAGCTAGATCTAGAGGTTTATTAGCCTAAAACACTACTAAAATGCGTAGATCTAAATTTTTTTTACCTTCGACCTTTGGCTTTCTGGCGGCGCAAGGAGGCTCTGATGACTACTGTTGCTTCGGTAAGTTTTTCTTTTCCTTGCTGTTTTGGTGATTCGTGGTTGTTGGATTATTTTTTTCATCTATGTGGTTGTTGGTTGTCTCTGTTTTCTCTTTTTTTGCCCGTCCCTTCTCTTTTGTAGGTAAACTGAGGCTTTATAGCCACTCCGGTACTGGCCTCGGACCGGTTAATATGGTGGCAGTTTGGTGAGTCACCAAACTTTAGTGGTGACTCACAGTGGCTTTGAACGTGGACGATTGGGCTTGAGTATTCTGGAAGCTCTCGGTTGGCGTCGTGGCAGCATGTAGACTGACGTGGAACGGCGTAGATCAGCGGCAACAACGTCGGCGGCCGCATGTCCCTAGGGTATCATACCCTAGGGTTTGCATTTGGAGCATATGGGGACCGTTAGATCAAGGCTAGATCCAACGGCTGTTGTTGTTGGTGGCTAGGGCAGAGATGATATAAACCCTAACCATTTAAGGTTAATGTTTAGGCCACCGAATTTGGGCCTCTGTATTTAGGTTGGGTCTGTAATAGTAAATAAAATTATTTAATAATAATAATAAAAATTATAATTATTATAATAATAATAAAATATAAATAATATTCAAATGAAAAAAATGAGTATCTTCAGCTGCGCCTCTTTGCTTATTCTTATGTTAACAAGAATAGGGTAAAGACGAAAAGATAATAAGTTTTTTTTTCATTTGACTTCACTTGATTATGATGGAAATGTTGAACAAATTCTTCTTTGGGATTAGTTCTTCTTATTATGAACTTTTCCACTGGGGATGACAATTTATCTCTTTCTGTGATATAATCATGTAAAGGTTGAATAAGTTCTGCTCCTTCTTCTTCAGATGAGTTCTTCTCATTATGAACACTTCTGAAAATGTTGATGCTGGTCTATCTCATTCTGTGATAGAGTCATGCAAAAGGTTGAACAAGCTCTTCTCATTATGAACTTCTTCTTCCTCTTCAGATAAGTTCTTCTCATTATGAACTTCTCTGGAAAAGTTGATCCATCGAATGATGAATTCAAACAAAAGGTTTGAACAAATTCTTCTCATTATGAATTTCTTCTTCCTTCTTCAGATGAGTTCTTCTCATTATGAACTTCTCTGGAAAAGTTGATCTATCGAATGATGAATTCAAACAAAAGGTTTGAACAAATTCTTCTCATTATGAATTTCTTCTTCCTTCTTCAGATGAGTTCTTCTCATTATAAACTTCTCTGGAAAAGTTGATCCATCAAATGATGAATTCAAACAAAAGGTTTGAACAAATTCTTCTCATTATGAATTTCTTCTTCCTTCTTCAGATGAGTTCTTCTGATTATGAACTTCTCTGAAAAGTTGATCCATCGAATGATGAATTCAAACAAAAGGTTTGAACAAATTCTTCTCATTATGAATTTCTTCTTCCTTCTTCAGATGAGTTCTTCTCATTATGAACTTCTCTAGAAAAGTTGATCCATCGAATGATGAATTTGAATATTTGCTAAAATCTTTGAATTTCCTATCAAATATTTAACATGGATAAAATAGATGAAAATGCACCTATTTTGCAAATGTCTAAATATGATGCATGAATGTTAATTTCATCTTTATTTAATTTCAAAGAGGTGAACTTAGTCTTTTTTCAATTGTGTAGAAATCCAATAAATCTTTCCTCTTCGAACGAAGAATCTATCATCTTTGAAGAGTGTAGATGCAGATATGCCTGAATTTTTGCATGATGTCACAAAACCACTTGAGAATAAAACTCAGTAGTATAGGCTCTTGAAAAGCCCGCACTCGTGCAACATGTTGATTCTAATAATTACTCATCTGACTATGAAGCGATCTTTCAGGGTGATTTCACAGATATTGATAGTTCTTCTGATACCGAGGAAATCCTGAATTCTGATTCTGATGAGGAGAGTAAACTGTTATACTTGACGAAAATGGGATACTCAGATACTAAGTCTTCAATAGTCATAGAGACGTGGTCCAGATTCATCAATTGCAGAGTTGACAGATTTTATATGTGCTGCTCAAATGGTTAAGGCTGCTAACACACTTCTTCCAGTAAAAGATAGGAAGCCATTATGCAATGATCCCAATTACAAGAAAAGGCGAAACTTGGGATATGCTTTTCTTAGAAAAAGAAGAAGTAGAAGTAGCTTGAAAAGAAGCTTCTTAATGAAGACGATCATGCAGTTCATCTTCCTAATCCAATGATTGGTTTTGGAGTTCCTACTGAACCAGATCAGATAACTCAAAGAATACTTCCAGAAGATGCTATTGGGCCTCCTTATTTCTACTATGATAACGTGGTATTTATTCTAGTTGTATTTGGGCTGAAAATGTCACGGTACTTATATGATGTAGAGCCAGAATTTGTAGATTCGAAGCATTTTTTACTGCTACATGGAAAAGGGGCTATATTCATAATTTGCCAATTGAGAATAGATTTCCTCTTGTTCCACTTCCAAATGACTCTAAGATGGACATAACTTGTTTGCTTTTCAACAATGATTGCAAATGTCGATAAGACTTACTTTAGATTCCATGTACTTAAAAGTTTTAACATGAAGTAATAGCCATAAATATTTTGTTTGTTTTTAAGATTATATTAATCTATTTACAGGATGTTTATATGAAACAAATTGAATTTCAAAAATAAATTGAATTTCAAAAAAGATAAACTTGGAATAAATGATAAATATATAGAAATATATTTAAAGTCATGACAATTATAGGAATGATAAAAATTCAAATGACTCAACAAATTATTAGCACAATTATTTATAAATTGATCAACTTGATATAATTTAGAGCACTGAAGTAAGCATTTGTCTGGAAGATCTCAAACGTTTTCAGAATGCTTGTAGATGTGAAGTTCCTCCTAAACTATCAAAATCTTAAGAAGGTTTAATTGCCAGATGCCTAATACCAACATGCATTTGAGCAGCCCCTTCAGGTTTTCAACTCAAATCCTTCCTTTGGTTGCAAGATGCCCTTTGCGGGTTTTCATCCTGACCCTCATTTTCTATTTTTTTTCAACATTTTTTCGTTTCTTTTTTTTTCTTCTTCAAGCATAATATTTATTGACAGAATCTGAGTTTATTGGGTTTCTCATAACTTTTCCATCCATTTCTGCCAAGATCAACGCTCCTCCGGAAAATGCTTTTTTTACAACGTATGGTCATTCCCAATTAGGCATCCATTTCCCACGGAAATCTTTATGTATAGGCAAGATCTTTTTCAATACTAGATCACCCTCTTGGAATTCTCTTGGATGTATTTTCTTGTCATGAGACTTCATCATCCGTTTCTGATCATATGTCCATGGCAAATAGCTTTCAATCTATTTTCATCAATAATGTTCAACTGATCAAATCGAGCTTGGATCCATTCAGATTCATCCAATTTTACTTCTTTCAAAATTCGGAGTGATGGGATCTCAACTTCAATTGGTAAGACTGCTTCCATCCCATAGACTAAAGAAAAAGGCGTTACCCCAGTAGATGTTTGCACAGTAGTTCGGTATGCATATAAAGCAAAAGGTAACTTCTCGTGTCAATCTTTGTAAGTTTCAGTAGTCTTTGTAATGATTCTCTTGATGTTCTTATTTGCTGCTTCAACTGCCCCATTCATCTTTGGACGATATGCTACTGAGTTTGCATGCTTGATCTTAAACTGTGCACAAAGTTCAGTCATCATTTTGTTGTTTAGGTTCAGAGCATTATCTGTAATGATCCTTTCTGGTAGCCCATACCGGGAAATTATTTCTTTCTTTATAAATTTACAGACTATAGACCTTTTAATATTGACATATGAAGCATCTTTAACCCATTTGGTAAAATAGTCAATTGCCACTAAGATGAAACAATGTCCATTCGATGCTTTTGGTGTGATTGCCCCAATGACTTCTATTCCCCACATAGAAAACGACCACGGTGCTATCATTACATGTAAAGGCGATGGGGGTACATGAATCTTATCTGCATATATCTGGCATTTATGACATCTTATTGCATAATCAATGCAATATGTGTGCATGGTAGCCCAATAATATCCATATCTCATTATTTTTCTAGCCATGGAAAGACCATTTGCATGTGTTCCATATATCCCACTATGGATTTCCTTAATGATGCTTCTGGCTTCGATAGTATTTAAACATCTCAATAGAATTTGATTATTGCTTCTTCTGTATAAAGTCTCGCCATCAAGAAAGTATCCAGCAACCATTCTTCTCAATGTTCTTTTATTAATTTCAGATGCATTTTGTGGATAACTTTGATATTTGATATATTGCATGATATCATAATACTATGATTTGCCATCTGCTTCTTCTTCCACACTGTAACAATGTGCAGGAATTTCATATACTTGCATTTTGATCGGCATCATATCAATTTTCTTAGTTGCCTGAAACATAGCAGCTAATGTAGCCAAAGCATCTGCCATTTGATTTTCCTCTCGAGGGAGATAATTGAAGGTGACTCTCTCAAATCCTTTCACTAATTCGAGGATAAAATCACGATATTCCAGTAATTTGGGATCTTTTGTTTCCCATTCTCCTCGTAGTTGATACACCACTAATGATGAATCTCCATATATCTAGAGAAATTTAATTTTCCTTTCTATGGCTGCCTTCAATCCCATGACACAAGCTTCATTTTTAGCCATGTTATTAGTGCAAAAGAACTCCAATCTGCTTGTGAAAGGATAATAAATATTTTCTGGAGAAATCAATACTTCCTCAATTCCTCTTCCCAAGACGTTGGATGCTCCATCAAAATAAAGCTTCCATGATTCATTATTTGTTATAACTTCTTCATTCATGGATATGCATAATAAATCTTCATCGGGAAAATTAAAACTCAGAGACTGATAATCACCTGATACACCACTGGCCAGGAAATCAGCTATAACACTTCATTTTATAGCTTTTTGGTTGACATATACAATATCAAACTCGGATAATAACATCTGCCATCTAGACATTTTGCCGGTCAAAGCTTGGGATTCCATTAAGAACTTTAAAGGATCAAGTCTAGATATCAACAAAGTGGTATGATATAACATGTATTGTCTGAGTCTTCGAGTAACCCACACTAAGGCACAACATAATTTTTGTATTGGTGGGTATCGAATTTCACAATCAGTAAATTTCTTACTCATATAATAAATGGCTTTCACTTTTCTTCCATATTCATCGTGTTGTCCCAATATGCATCCCATTGAATTTTCAAAGACTGTTAAGTATAGAATTAACGGTCTGTCAGGCACTGGTGACACTAAAATGGGGGCGTTGGATAAATATTTCTTAATAATATCCAAAGTTTCTTGACATTCATCATTCCAGACTTCAGGATTGTTCTTTCGGAGTAATTTGAACACTGGATTACATTTGTCAGTTAATTGAGAAATGAATCGAGATATATAATTTAATCTTCCCAAAAACCTCGAACTTCTTTCTTAGTATTGGGTGGTGGAAGATCTTGAATTGATTTTACTTTATCTGGATCAATCTCGATTATTTTTTTGCTGACTACAAATCCCAAAAGCTTCCCGAAAGTTACCCCAAAAGTGTATTTAGCGGGGTTGAGCTTTAATTGATACTTCTTCAATCTCTGGAAAAGCTTTCTCAAATTTTGAATATGTTCTTCTTCGGTTCGGGATTTGGCAATCATGTCATCCACATATACTTCAATCTCTTTGTGCATCATGTCATGAAACAGAGTTACCATGGCTCTTTGATACGTTGCCCCTGTATTTTTCAATCCAAATGGCATTACTTTATAGCAGAATGTGCCCTACATGGTTACAAATGTTGTTTTTTCCATGTCCTCAGGATTCATTTTTATCTGATTATATCCTGAAAAGCCATCCATGAATGAAAACCATGCATTTCCTGCAGTATTGTCCACCAAGGTGTCTTTGTGAGGTAATGAAAAGCTATCTTTCGGACTAGCTTTGTTAAGATCTCTGTAATCCACACACATTCGAACTTTCCCATTTTTCTTTGGTACTGGAATAATGTTGGCTACCCATTCTGGGTATTTGGCTGCCTGCAGGAAACCTGCATTAATTTGCTTCATTACTTCCTCTTTGATCTGTAACAACATTTCTGGTCTCATTCGTCTGAGCTTTTGTTGAACATGTTTATACACTGAACTGATTGGAAGTTTATGGACCACTATATCCGTACTCAAACCAGGCATATATTGATAAGACCAAGCAAAGATATCTTTGAACTCTCGAAGAAGATTTATCAATTCTTGTTTTATCTGGGCTGACAAAGTAGTACCAATTTTCACTTCTTTCATTTCTTCATCGGTTCCCAGATTTACAGTCTCAATCTCTTCTTTATGTGGTAAAATTTGTTTGTTTTCTTTTTCTACCAGTTTCAACAATTCGGTAGGAATGTCACATTCTATTTCATCCTCACACTCATTGACTTCCTCCAAACATGTGGGCTGCTCTAAATTTATCTCATGATTAAATTTAGGAATAATTAGGCTATTAACATTGTGACACCTGCAAGTTTAAGTCGGACATATTTCTGAAAAGATATAGTAAATTTATGAAGAATGAGAAATAATGAATGTAAAAAAATGTAAAAATGTAAAGAATGATTGTCATTTGAGAATTTTAAGAAAACTTCTTATATTTGATATTAAGTGAACTTAACAATTGCCCTTACAAGATAACAAAAAAAACTTTTTATATTCTTGGGCTAAAACGTAAAGATTAGTTATGAATATTAATCTGTTTTAATACTAAAAACTACAGGGAGGTCTTCAGCAGTCCAATTGTTGAGTGTTTCACCAGGAAGACAAGGGCGAATTCCAGCCAAGCACTTGCCAGTCTTGTTGCCATTCGTGATCATGTTGATAACTAATTTTCCCATAGCTTCTTCAACCATGCTTTGATCTTTTGTCAAATTTTCTTCTTTGAAAGCATCAACAAGTTGTTGTTCTACATTAACCATTCCTCCGGATTTAAATGTGGACTTTAAAGGAGGGAAAAACATGTGTTCCTAAGGAATTTCTTCTGCCTTCAATTTTGCCCTTCTATTTTCACCTTTTCTTTTCATCTCTTTGTTCATTTGCTGAAAATCAGGCTTAAATCCAAGCCCAAAACGATCTTTCTTCATCTTTATCTTTACAGGAACTGAACTCCCCTGAAGATTCTTTCCCAAACCTTTCCTAGTCTTAGCTTCAATGCCTAAAGTCTGTCGTACAGTCATCTTGGTGCAATCGGATAATCTGGGATGTGGAATTTTGTTTCCCTCAGCAATAAAGGTTGCATTGAAAAATTCCAAAGCTCGGAAAGAGCATTCGAGAGCATCATCATTGGTTTCGATATACGGAACATCACTTGTTACAGACGCAATGATTTCTTCCTCAGCTCCTACGCATATTAGTTCTCCATCAACAACGAATTTCAGTTTCTGATGTAATGAAGAAGGAACAGCTCCTACAGAATGAATCCACGGCCTCCCCAATAAACAATTATATGTAGGGTGGATATCCATTACCACAAAATCAATGTTGTATATGACTGGTCCGATAAGCAGTGGTATTTCCATTTTTTCAAGCACCTCTTTCTGAGTTCCATCGAAAGCTCGCACTACATTCTGATAATTCTTCATGTGTGATTTATTTACTGGCATTCTTTGAAGTGTAACCAGAGGCATTAAGTTAAGAGCAGATCCATTGTCAATCAATACTCCTGGCAACACATGACCATGACAATGTGTGGTAATGTTAAGAGCTTTCACTGATCCATTCCACCTTCCGGTATTTCATCATCCGTGAACGTTATGTAATTGTCAGCGGCTATATACCCCACAACCTGTCAAGCTTGTTGAGGGATATATCTTCAGGGATAAAGGTTTGATTAAGCACTTTCATCAAGGCATTTCTGTGTGCTTCTGAATTCATCAACAGATCAAGAATTGAAATCTGCTCTTGCTGTTTATGTAGTTGTTCAACCACACTATATTCGCTATGTTTCAAAAATTTAAAAAATTCTTGCACTTGTTTTTCTATTACAGGCTCATTGAATGCTGGAGGGAATTCATCATCAAATACCTTTTGGGGTTTTATCGTAGCTTTTCCTTTTTCCTTTGTATGTTCTGATGCATTTGATGTGTCAGGAGAATAACATCTCCCACTTCTTGTAAAGAATCCGACTTCACTCATTACTTCAGACGTCGGATCCACACTCTATATTTTCTCTTCTGCTTTTTCCAGAGAAACAGATCCTCCTACCATTGAAACATTGGTAGTATAATTCCAAGGTACCCTACGGGTATCCTTATATAGAAATGGTAAAGGAGTCATGATAACCACTTTCGGCTTTGTTGGTGTAGGATTCACTGTAGATGATTTCACATTAATAATCACGGGATCACTTGTTCTCTGCTTAGGTTTAGAATCTTCTTATGAGCAAACGTCTTCTTCTCTTTTTTCTGGTTATTCTTCAAAGAACTCTATCTCTTTGTTATTCATTAATTTTTGCACCAAATCCTTAAATTCAAGGCATAGTTGAATTCCGTGTCCCTTCTCTTGATGATATTCATAATAATTCTTGCATTCATTATGCTTTGGCCTGAATTCTTGTGGAATCATACATGATAAGGAGAGTTGTTGAAATATCAAACCAAAAGGAGATTTAATCTCATAAACATTAGTTTTTGCTTTCTTTCTGTTCTCTTCTTGAATTGCGTTCACATTTTTATCTCCATGATTTGGTAGCGGATGATTTGATGTAACTGGTGAATTGAATTCCAGCTTTCCAGTGTTGATCAAATTTTGAACCACCCTTTTGAATGCCAAACAGTTTTCAATAGAATGACCTGTAATTCCTTCATGGTAAACACAGTGCGCTTTTACATCATACCATGAAGGGAATGGTGGTTGCATGGGAACTAATGGATAGGGTCGTATGACATCTGCTTTTAACAATGAATTATAGATCTCAGCATAGGGTACTGGTAAAGGTGTAAAAGACAACCTTTCACTTTCCCTTTGAGATCCTCTGGACTCTACTCGATTAGTGTTTGTTTCTTCTTTCTTAACCCTTGGCTGGGTTATTGTAACACTTTTCGAAGTATCCTTTTTGTAAGAGCTTGCATTGTTGACTTCATTCTCTTTTTTTCCGGTACATAGGTCTTTTGGAACTAGTCCCCCCATTTGATTCAATTTTGCCACTTTTCAAGACATTTTCAATGAGTTCTCCAGAAATGACCAGATCTGCAAAATTTCTGGTTGCATTCCCTATTAGATAACTTAAATAAGGAGCCTTTAAAGTATGAACAAACATTACTGTGGCCTCTTTTTCTGATAGAGGTGGTTGAACTTGGGCTGCTGTGTCACGCCATCTCTGAGCGTACCGTCTGAATATTTCGTTATTCTTTTTCTCTAAATTTTGAAGAGTCCATCTATCAGGGACCATATCTGTCACGTGGCGGTACTGCTCTAGGAATGCCTTTGCCAGATCTTTCCAGGATCTAATGTTGGCTTTGGTCAGTTGAGTATACCATTTTAAGGCTGGTCCTGTCAAGCTATCTTGAAAGCAGTGAATTAACAATTTCTCGTCTTTCACATGTCCTGCCATTCTGCGACAAAACATAGTAATGTGGGATGAAGGGCATGTGGTACCGTCATATCTCTCAAATTCAGGAACTTTGAACTTGATGTGGAGGATTAGGTCTGGAACCAAACTCAACTCGCTAGCGTCAAACCCATATAATGATTCAGTTATTTCTACGGATTTTATTCGTTCCTCTAAGCTCCTGATCTGTCTGGTCAATTCTTTATTTACTTTTTCTTTCTCATTCAGCTCATTCAAATCTGGGATAAGATGCTCAGCATTAAAATCCCCTATTTTCACATCTGATATAAGTGGATTTTAGCTTGAAGATGCAGGATCCACTTGTTTGATTTTCATGTGGTTTGGCCTCTTGAAGTGCTGATGTGCGGGCATGGATTTGTATAGGTGTAGTACCAGAGTGATAAATTGGTTTTGGTGGGAAACCTAGAGGATACATAGGTTCTTGGTCGAAAGATACAGGATTTTCATGAATTTTTCCAATGGTAGCCTGCTTTTTGAGCATGTCTTCTATTTTCTGTATCATGCTGTCTTGTGAGTTTGCAATATTGGCTTTAATTTTCTCTAGCTTCGTTCTCATCTCTGCTTGTTCTTTGTTATGTTGTTCCTCAATACGTTGTATTTTATCCTCCATGATTTTCTTAGTAGCTTGTCTAATACCGTAGTGATGTTGTATTTCTCGTTTGGCCAGAATAACTGCGATTGAAAATTCTTTTGATATTATTTTTTTAAATTTTAATTAATGAATGTTTATCTTAATGTAAACGTAAAAATTATACATAAAGAAAATAATGCAATGAATAATGAATGTATGCAAAATGCATGTATGCAAAAGGTATTGATCCCAAAAATTTAACTGTCATAGAACAACTTCCATCGGCATACAAAAGTTTCTTTATAATTGTTCATAACTACAGATACGGCATAGCTTTCCTATTAAGCTCTATTATTTCTTTCATCAGTCATGACATCTTCTTTCCGAACTTAGAAACTGGATCAACGTGATGCTCAATAATCTTTGCTTCAGTAGCTAACTCCCCAATATATCTGGCAACTTCACTCATTTGTACCATGGCCTCGAATACCATATTGCTTTTTTCTTCACTTCTTTCTATATAAAAATCAGTTGATTTTTGCCATTGTTCATTAGTTCCCTCGAGAGTCTGCTCTAACTCATTGATTCTGACTTGACAATTGTGCAGAGTTTTTTCAAGATCTCGAATGCATCTTCGCAGTGAAGCATTCTCCTCATAACTTTCTTTAAGATCACTAGGTCCTAGACGAACCTTTTCTTGAAATAATAACTCTTCAAGTTGTAAAATATAAGCATTAAACTCTGAGTTTTTATTTCTAGACTGATCCAGATCTTCTTCGAGTTTTGTTCGTGCTTCTTGCATTCTTTGACTAAGCTTCTGGATTTGAACATTCTTGTTTCTGCATCTTTGCATCCAATTGCTAGCCACTTCTTACTCCACCTCAAGTCTGGTGTTGAAACTATTCTTCTCCAATTCCTATTTTTCTTTTTCAACATCGAACTCTTCAATCCTTTGGCCCCTGACTTCAAGTTCGGCAATCAAATTATTCATTTCAGATTCAAATCCCTTGAATATGGTATTTTTATCACCTTTAAATTTCTCAAGCATGTCGTTCTTCATCTCTTCTAATTCTTTGGCTCGATCCCTTTCTCTCTGCATTTCATTCATGATCTCACGGCTTTCAGCTTTGTGCTTTATAATTCGCTCCCTTCTATCAAACTCAAAATCCTCCATTTTCTGATTTCCTTTCTCAAGGCTTTTGAGTATACGACTATTCTTTCCTTTTAAATCTTTAACTTGACTTTTCTCGATGTTCAATTCTTTGGTCATCTGTACTGTTGATCTGCTCGGTCCTGATGCCCTCCGAGATTTGTATAGCTCATGGTAATTTTTCTTTAACGTTATGAATTCACCATCAACTCTTTCTTTGTTTTCCCTCAGCATTGCACATTGTGCGGAATGAAAGTCAACGTCAACGCCCAACCTAGCTTTATCCTGTCGCATTTGCTCTAATTCTTTCGACCAACCTTCTCTTTCTGCTTCAAACTCAGCTCTCAGGATTTCAATTTCTGATGGAACCACCTTAATGCGATCTTCCATAGAGATATCCTCATTTTGGTATGGTATAGGAATTTTTTTATTTTTCCTGACAGATCTCTATTCCTCATAATCAGGAGTTAACATTTCTTTTGCTGCTTTACCTCGGATTCAAAAAGTTGTTTTCCAAGCTGTAAAGGCCTCCATGATATTTCTTTTATAATTTTTGTTGTGGAATGCGAACTCAGACGAATGTAATCCAGCAGTGACAGGAACAAATTGACGGCCTTCATACTGTCTTATAACCAGAAGTGGTGTATATCTGATTCCTCCCCATAATCTGAGCAGCATCACCCAGTTGTAATCACCACATTTGTAAAAGAATTCCCTTTGGATTTGCCACGGGGCTCACCAAACAATGTCATCGCTTTGCATATTTCGAAAGGCATTGATCCACATATCTTTCGTAATTTATTTAGGCCATTCTTGCTCCAGAAATTCTTTCAATGGTGAGTAATCAGCACTAAAGAGACGGTAAGAGACATTTTCTATCCTCCAAAAATGGCTACGGATCTATACGTATAACAATTGTGCACATCCCGAAAATCGTCCATCTCCTAGCCTTCTGTAAGCGCTTAAAGATCGAAAGGTCTCTTCTAGAATTGCAGAAGCAGGATTGACCCTTTTTGGTAGCTGCTCAAACAAATCTACTACTGTAGCTTCAATATATCCCAATACTTTCGGGAAGATAACCATACCATATATACCCAGAGCAAAGAGATTGAATCGTACTTTATCATCTGGATGACTCTGAATAAGTTCTTTAATATTGGTCCAAGCAATGCCTTCGCTTTCGCCCTTTTGTTTTGTGCGGGATACCACCCATTCCTCTCGTACTCCGGCAATCTTTGCTAATTTAACTCGAAATGGTTGAGTTTTAACTGACCTTGAATAAATTCAATTTTCCAAGGCCCCTTCTATATGTAGAAAAGTTGTGTATTCTTCAATAGTAGGAACCAAGTCCTCCTTATTGAAAGTGAAACATTTATAACCAGGATTCCAGAATTGAATCAGAGCTCGAAGCAAGTCATCATCAACTTCTACATAGAGCAAATATGGGATGTCCCCATAAGTCTGATAAAACTGCAACTTTTTGTTTGAGTCCCAACTCTCCCAAATGCTTTGCAAATCTGCATATCATTTCTTTTTAGCGAAACCGGAGCATAACTTGCCAACTCAGGTACATAATCATCCTGCAGACTATCTCCACCTTGTCTTTGTAAGTTCTCAGCCCACTGTCTTACTTCTGAGTTTGGAACTATTTGATTTGAACACTTTTTATCCATAGATGAAGGTTTTCCAATGAGACGATTAACACGAAGATCAATACCTTTAATCCTGTATGATGATATGCAAAAATAACATAACACATAAAAAGAAATGAGTTAGTTCACATAATAAAGAAGTAAAAATTAATTTAATAATATATATCCAAATATTTCTAATTAAACATGTTTTCTACATAGCATACTTAAAATTTTTTAATTTTTATGCAATTTATTTTTCAATAAAATAAATAAATAAATTAAAAGGAAAAAGTTAGAAATCATTTCTCCTTTGTGTACACCTATAAAATTTTGGTATGGCTTCAGATCAGAAGAGTTTCTAAGGTTTACTATATGTAGAGTTTCAGTTCTAAGAGTAAAGGTACCCGAATTGTCCTTGTTAGTGCCCCCTTGGGCTGCTAACCCTCAATCATAGTCCATCATAGACTAAAGTAGATCGAGTTCAATTCGAGGGGATACATTTCTCTATGCCTGACACGGAGAATAAATTCCCACGAAGACATAGAGCATATAAACCTCGAAAGCTACTTACTAGGTCTGACATGGAGAATAAATTCTCACGAAGATGTCGCTTTCACTCCCACTTAAAAGGGAAAAGCTTGATTAAAAAGCTTATTGTTATACAATGCATGTGTTGTGTGTGAGGAGAAATGTTCAAACCTCTAACAGAAAAAATAAATAATGGAATAAAATACTTGTAAATAAAATGAAATATTAATAAAATAATATACATATCAATATTATGAAAATAATAAGTATATATAAAAATTTTGAAAAGAAAGAATTAAAAAAAATTAAATATATGAATTTTTAATTTCTAATTAATAGAGACAATTTGTAATTGATTTTAAAGTTTGACCAGTCCCCAGTGGAGTCGCCAAGATGTCGTAACCAATTTTTACCCAGGCACGAAATTATTTGCTTGGCGGGAAAATGATGTGAATAAATGGTTTTAAAATATTTTGGGAGTCGCCATCGGCCTTTCAGGTCAGGTAGGTCGAATCCTAAAAATTATCTTTTAAAAGAGTTTTCAAGAAAACATCAGTTAAAAGATAAACTGGTCTGCATTTTAACCAAAAATCCATTCTTTTTAATAATAAAAAAGGATTCGTGGTCGATTACGTTTGGGGAAGGATTAGCACCCCCACAACGCCCAAAATTGGTACTTATTAATTATAAATTATCTCTATTATCAGAAATTTAAAAATTCAAATATATATTTAATTTATAATATTGTTATTTCAAATTTATAATTTTATGAAAATCTATTTTTATATATAAATAAGATATTTATTTATTTAGAAATACCAAAAAATGACTTCTAGGTGCTTTAAGACAGCTCTTTTTTTCGATATTAAAAAATAAATAAATATTAATAAAATATTTCTTAAAAATTAATATATATTTTGTAGGATACAAATATCAGAAAATGGACTTTTAGGTGCTTTAAGATAGCCCTTTTCTTTAATTAAAATAGAATAAAAATAACTTATATAAAGGATTTTTAAAATAAAATAAATAAGTATTATTTATTATATATATATTTATAATAATAATATTTTAAATATATAAACATATAAAATTTAAACAATAACTATAATAAATGAAAGTAGAAATAATAAAAACTAATAATTTAAAGTTAATGACTAAATTAGAATATATTAAAATTAAATATCTAATTAGTAAATAATTATTTAATATTTTAGTGACTAAACATGTAATCTTTCCTATTTTTTTATTTAGGGACTAAAATAAAATTATATAAAGTTCGAACATCAAATTGAAAGAAATTAAAACATGATATTCATGACTAAAATATAAATTATTAAAATCATAATAACTAATTAGGTTATTTTACATATAATTAAATTAGTGACCAAAATATAAAGAAATTAAAATTCATGTGCTGAATTAAAAAAATTTGAAATTTGATTTAGTGACCAAAATATAAAGTTACAAATTTATGATGGTTGCGGAAAGGGTTTGTCCATGTGTGTAAATTACGCATATACCCCCACCCGAAACGACATCATTTTGGATGGGGTATATGATCCCCAAATAGCTGGCCCTACAGGCCAGCACTCTCATTTCTTCTCTTCTTCTTCTCTCTCTAAAATGAGAGAATAAGAACTCTCTCCCTTCTCTCTTAGTTTCCCTCACCGGAGGGAAACGATCTCCGACCGGCCACCGTCAAATTCGTCGCCGGCTACCACATCCGATGGCCGGAAATTACAAAACCCACCCCAGATTAAACCCTGATTTCCCTTAAACCTAAATCCAGAGGTTTCTTAGCCTAAAACACTACTAAAATGCGTAGATCTAAATTTTTTTTACCTTCGACCTTTGGCTTTCTTACGGCGCAAGAAGGCTCTGATGACTTCTGTTGCTTCGGTAAGTTTCTCTTTTCTCTTTTCCTTGTTGTGTTGGTGATTTGTGGTTGTTGGATTGCTTTTTTCTTCTCTGTGGTTGTTGGTTGTCTTTGTTTTCTCTTTTTTTTGTCCGTCCCTTCTCTTTTGCAGGTAAACTGAGGCTTTATAGCCACTCTGGTACTGGCCTCGGACCGGTTAATATGGTGGCAGTTTGGTGAGTCACCAAACTTTAGTGGTGACTTACAGTGGCTTTGAACGTGGACGGTTGGGCTTGAGTATTCTGGAAGCTCTCGGTTGGCATCGTGGCAGTATGTAGATTGGGGTGGAACGGCGTAGATCAGCGACAACAGCGTTGACGGCCGCGTGTCCCTAGGGTACCCTAGGGTTTGTATCTGGAGCATATGGGGACTGTTGGATCAAGGCCAGATCCAACGGCTGTTGTTGTTGGCGGCTAGGGCAGAGATGATATAAACCCTAACCATTTAGGGTTAATATTTGGGCCACCGAATCTGGGCCTCTATATTTGGGTTGGGTCTGTAATAGTAAATAAAATTATTTAATAATAATAATAATATAATAATAATAATAATAATAATAATAATAAAATATAAATAATATTCAAATGAAAAAACGAGTATTTTCAGATGTAATTTGTCAGTTATCTTAAAATTAGTAAACCATGGCAGCCGTGCGCCTTGATGTTGCTAACGCGGTTGTCTCACTAGAACGACATTATTTTGGCATGATTATTTTGGTGCTAAAAAAGTTTAGAACGACGTAAATATGGGTAAACGAGTCAATGAGCAAAGTTAAATGATATTTGGTGTACCCAATTTTAAAAAATGGTTAAAAGAGTCAATGGGTAAAGATAAGAAATATATTTATAGATTAGCCGGTACAAATCTAGTCAAAGATAAGAAAAGGAAGTTAGCCTTCCAAGGGGACAAATGCTTTTGAAAATTTTCTAATATGTCTCCACATTGCAGGGGTATTTTTTTAACCCCTAAGGAAAGACAAAGATATGATGATAGAAATTTTTGGGTCACACTCTTTAACATGCTTGCCTAAGAGGTAATCCTATCTTCAACATTCACTCCAAATAGGGCAGTCTTCTCAAGTTTAACCGTAACCCTGCTGCTAGTTCGAAGCATCGCAGCACGTATTTAACATTCTTGATTTGTGACCCGTTTTCCCCGCAGAATATAATAAGGTCGTCCGCGAATCGGAGGTTCTTGATTTTTATATTTTCTCTTCCTACATAAACTCCATCAAAGAAGTCGAGCTCTGAAGCCCTATTAAGAACAACACTCAAGCCTTGAGCCACAATACTGAAGAAAGGGGTGATAGGGGACAACATTGGCTCAATCCTCCTTTAATTTGTAATTTGTCTGTTGGCGAACCATTGACGAAATAGAGAATTAGGAATTTTCTAGGATGGAAGCTGGTTGCGGTCGATGATAGGTGAGTAGAGTACCGACAAGAGTGACATTGGTAAGGGATGATCAATGAGTGGGGTTGATGTTTGATACATACATCACAAGGCTCACATCAAAGGAAGAAATAATAACTCTCTCAAATGATCCAATCGTCCAAGCCTTGAAAAAAAAACTAGAAAAACAATAGACTTGCAACTACTTTTTGAATGGGATCCTAATTCTATTTGGTCAACATGTCTTTTTAAGATACAACCATCTATCTCTTATCTTTCCAACGGTTCTTGAATGGCATCAATATGATATCGATACCTCAATATACATTCATTTTACTGAAGACAACGCATGTAGAAATTCTTATACGTGATTTTGTAAATATTACGAATTTTCAATATTTATATTGATTATTTGTAATATAATTTAATATAAGAAGATGCATTATCTTTTTAGGATTAGATTTATTATTTTATTAGGAATTAAGGTTGAGTTAAAACATTATTTTTAGTTATTATTATTTTATTAGGAATTAGAGTTAAGACATGTTTAGTTTGTTATTATTTTATTTATTAGTTATTTAGGACATTTAGAACTCAGCCCCTATATAAAGGAGGCTTCATTAATCTTTTTAAAATAGATTTCTTTAATTAATAATACAACGAGAGTTCGTTTTTACAAGTGTTGATTGCCTTGTGCCTTTGAAGCTTCTTCTCCTGGAGTTCTTTCAAGTTCTTGCGAGGGAGATTAATCTTCACACTCCAATTTGCCTTTTCATCGTGACTAGGAGGGTTGGTTAGAGCCATATTATCGTGTTTTCCTTTTCATTGCGACTAGGAGGGCTCGATAGGACATTATCCATCTATTTTCCACAAATCCATCCGCACCATCAGTCATCTTTATCGTTCACCTTCATAAAAGAGATCTTTTGATTTCTTTATTATCTTATTTAATTTTCTTTTGTTTATCTTATTCTAATCTTGTTGCCATTATCCCAACACCTAAAAGAAACACTAAAGAATCATAGTTGTTGCTGCCATCTTCCCCTATTAATTCCTTTGTTCTTCATCGATTCTAGAGCTTTCTAGGTTTGATTCATCAACAAGAGGGATGTTCATTAATCCGCCACCACTCCCCTATCAATTGGTATCAGATTTAGGCCGATTCTTGGAAAAAATAAGCAATCTTTCTTGTTATTGCACACAAAACCGTCAAAGTACCCCAACGGAGCTAGTTCGCAAAAGACTCATCATTTTAGGTTCTTTTTATTTAATTTTAATTTAGATTCAAATCATTCTTGTTAGTTTGTTGTTTAAAAAAGCCGAAAAATAAAAAAGTTAAAAAATACAAAAATTAAAAAATTGGGAACGAATGAATTTAGGGCTTATTTTCTCCAAATATCATATTCATCCTAAGAGTAATCTCCAGTCCAAAATTCACCCAATCGGAGCTCATTAGTGCCTTCAAATACATCGTTCAAGTTTCATCAGCATATTCGGTCTAGAATCTTATCGAATTTCTTTAAAATTATAAAGGAGGAATTTCGTGGTGAAAATTTCCATATTGAAACTAAATATATTGAAGATCGTTAAAAAAATCAGAATTTTTAGAGATCAATAACACCTTCGAACAAAGATATCACGAAAAACAGACTACTTGAGGACTCATTGTTCAACATAGTCTACTGGATAATATTGAAGGTATTTGGTTCTGAAAATTTACAGGTGGTTTCTACACACATTTAAAGACATTCAAGAAAATTTCCAAAATTTTTTTACACCTTTAACCCCCTCAAAAACGTTTCTCAAGTTGACCCAACATTTTCTAGGTTTCTGATTTGATTCTTTTTTTTTCCTTTGATTCTTTTTTTCCCTTTGACTCTTAGTGCTTTAGGTTCTTTTGTTTTCCTTTTTATTGTTCTTTTACATTATCTAATACATTATATTCCTTATGCTAGTAGGAATATAGAGTTTGCATACTTCTTTCTTCTTTGACCTCTCGTTCTCTTGGAGTCTAACCTTTGTTTGGTCTCTTAGAGATTTTAAGTTTTTCTTATTCTCTTTGCTAGTAATCAAACTTCGATATGAACTATGGAAGACTACTTGGTAAAGTGAGTTTTAAAGAGTACAAGTTCGGTTTACTTGCTTCTCATTGTGTTACTTTCTTGGAGTGACTTGTGAGGTTTCTTGCTTTATTGAATTTTATTTCTTTTATTTTTATTTTACTTTAAAATTTTCTTTTGAGTGTTATGATTTTAGGATGAGTGATAATAACAAAAAGACAATTACGGCTATCTTAGCCGTAGTTACACGACTCACGACTCAATTTGAAAGATTTGATGAACTTAACAATATTGTGAGAGAACGACAAGAAACACAACTGGATCTAACAAATCAGAATCCAATACCAAACAATGCTGAACTTTTGGGACCCAAATGAGCACAACCACGTTTCCAAGCACCCAAACTATTTGTAAAACCAAAGTTCATGATCCCATCTTTCAAAGGATACAACGATCCAGCCAAGTACATCGATTGGGAAGGAAAAGTTGATCTCATGTTCACATACCATGATTGCCCCCAAACTGAACAAGTTCCCCTCATCGCCATGGAATTTGAAGGATATGCTCACACTTGGTGGATGCAAACAAGGAAAAAGATTCCCACTGACACATTATACGCGAGAAGTTAAACTACGACTACACCAACTTCGACAAGGTATAAGTTCAGTTGAAGACTACTACAAGGAGATGCAATCCTTACTCAATAGGGCTAACATAACCGAAAAAGAAGAGGCCACCGTTTCAAGATTCGTCGTCGGCTAGAAATCAAACATCACTGATGTTCTTAACCTCCATGAGTACGAAAACCTTGAAGATACACTAAAGAAGGCAATAACAGTCAAAGAACAAATCCAAAGAAGATTCTGATTCAGAGAACATTACCAAGGTACTTCATCCTTTTACCAATGTAATCCTTCAAATCCTTCATCATCTTTATTCCATCTTCTCTAAAAAAAAGCCAAGAGATGACAAACCTGACAAGGAGAAAGAATGACCAGAAAAAAATGACACACTTTCAGCCCCTAAAGATCAAATGATAATTTGTGAGGAGGTAGGGAAAACAAAAAAAATTGAGAAAGAGGCAAAAGCAAAAGAGGTCAATAGTTACAAAAGCCAAAAGAATAATGACCCATGGGAGGTGAGTGAACCTAATTGTTAGAAGAAAAGAGCGACTCAAAATCTATGTGTGAGCAAAAAAGAATTGAGAGATAATATTCTTTACAAACAGTCTTGCATCCTTGTTCACTTTAGGGAATCAATTGTTTCGATTTCTAACATTAACAAGGATTTTCCTAGCGTGTTTTCCTCTTTTTACAGGATTTTCGAGAAGTGTTAGGTGATCCACCTAACGGATTATCACCAGAAAGAGGAAAATAACACCAAACCAATCTAATTCAAGGTTTCGTCATACCTCGTCAAACAAACAATCTCAAAGAAACCAAAGAGTTAGATTTGTTACAAAAAGGTTACATCTAGGAAAGCCTTAGTCGTGACGCCATCTTAATGAAGAAACATGTTTTGAACAACTTCACAGGCTTTATAATTCGTGCACAGGGCATCCATGTAAATGATGAAAAAGTAAAAGTAACACGAGACTGGTCCACACCATCTTCCATTACCAAGAGTTGTTGAATGGTGTTAGGGACCCTTCTGACGGGTTACCACCTGAAAGCCCTAATCAATATGCTTTATCAATAAAGAGTCACGTTTTACGAGAGACTAAAGGTAAGTATTTTATTACTTATTTTTGATGATATTGTAACATACTTCCTCTCCCTTTTACAAGGTAAGACTCTTGAAGTTGTCATCCATACTAAACACAACACCTTTAAGTGCATAAAAGACTGAGATATGCAAAACACAGTAGAGGATGCACTACCACAAAGGTTCTGCAGTACACAAATCTCTTTTCGAGAATTATTAATTCATGAACCACACTTAGGAGACTTAATGGATTACTTTCACAAACTAGTTGACATGGTTTTTCAACACTCATTCTCGCCACACATGAGTCAAACCATGGAGAGAATATCTAAAGTAATCATACATAAAACCAACAGTAGACGACGTCATGTTGAATTTCAACGTAAACATCATATTATAAGACTTGTATGCAAAAGAGGATTTTAAGACTACAAGAAACCAGTCCCTACAAAGAAGAAACCTCGACTAAAATGCATAATGACACATAACATTGATCTTGGTAAACATTTCACAAGTTTTCCTTTCAACACATCTAATTCTCTTTCTCTTGGATTTTTATATTCGATGATGAATCCTTTTGAGGAGTGGGGGAATGATACATGCACCAATTCCATAAAACATGCGTATTTGGACTAATGTTTCTACTCAAACTTATTAGAAGAACAAAGTCTCGAAGATTCAAAGTATATCTATTCGGTAAGTATAATGTGAATGAATCATTAAATGATTCTAATGTGGCTCCCTTTAATTTTTCAGATTCGAAGTCAAATCTTTTTAAATAAAGGGAGGATGATACATGCATCACAAGGCTTACATCAAAGGAAAAAGTAATAACTCTCCCTATTGATCCACTCATCCAAGCCTTGGAAAAGAAGACCAGAACATCAACATACTTACGACGACTTTTTTAATTGGATAATGATCTTATTTGGTCAATATTTCTTCTGAAGATACAACCATCTGTCTCTTATGTTTCCAACGGTTCTTGAATCACATCATTCCGATATTGTGAACTCAAGATACATTCATTTTACTGAAGACAACACATTCATAAATTCCTATACGAGATTAATACGTGATTTTGTAAATATTACGAATATTCAATATTTATATTGATTAATTGTACTATAATTTAATATAGGATGATGTATTATCTTTTAGGATTATAATTATTATTTTATTAGGAATTAAGGTTGAGTTAAAACATTATTTTTAGTTATTATTATTTTATTAGGAATTAGAGTTAAGACATGTTTAGTTTGTTATTATTTTATTCATTAGTTATTTAGGACCTTTAGAACGCAGCCCCTATATAAAAGAGGCTTCATTCAACTTTGTAAAACAAATTTCTTTGATTAATAATATAACGAGAGTTCATTTTTGCAAGTGTTGATTGCCTTGTGCCTTCGAAGCTTCTTCTCCTGGAGTTCTTTCAAGTTTTTGTGAGGGAGATTAATCTTCACACTCCAATTTGCCTTTTCATCGCTACTAGGAGAGTTGGTTAGAGCCATATTATTGTGTTTGCCTTTTCATTGCGACTAGGACATTATTCATCTATTTTCCACAAATCCATTCACACCATCAATCATCTTTATCGTTCACCTTCATAAGGGAGATCTTTTGATATCTTTATTATCTTATTTCATTTTCTTTTGTTTATCTTATTCTAATCTTGTTGCCTTGATCCCAACACCTAAAAGAAACCCTAAAGAATCATAGATGTTACCGCCACCTTCCTCTATTAATTCATTTGTTCTTCATCGAGTCTAGAGCTTTCTAGGATTGATTCATCAACAAGAGCAACGTTCATTAATCCACCACCGCTTCCCTATCAATGTTGATTATGAATTTTGAGATTTTTTATATTTTATAATTTTTTTTTGAATTTTTTTAAATAATAATAATAATTTTAAGTTTTGTTTTAAAGATTTTTTTAAAAAATTATAAACAAGTCACTTGTCACATTTTGAATGGTTGATTATATTTTTTCAACAGTAATATATATTGTTTAAATACTTTTTTGTATTTAGCTTAAAATTAAAGTAAAATTTTAAATTATTTAATTCTTAGGTGTTGGACTTTCCATCCCAACAACCGCAACAACTATCCAAGGTTCAAACTCAAACACGTTGACATAATTTCCATCAGTAAAACGACGTGGCTAATGCTCACTCTACCTACCGACACTCGGGAGCCAAATCAATAGGTTACCAAGAGAAATAAATGTAGCATATAAACTTTAAGCCAAATATAAATACATTGCCAATGTTTGCCATATTATTATCAAACACCTCAAAATATTACAGTCATGGTGACAATTAAGTGTTTTCTGGTAGTTTTGCTCTTCTCTCTTCAGCTTTCGTTTGCCTTGCTTTGCTGCTAAAACTTTTGGAAGAAACAATAAGGAGGACGACCCTCAGGAGGATGATTATGGAATCTTCAACCCTTTCTTTTTCCCTCAAAGAAAATTTGCTTTCGGTGGATACTTGGAAGACCATAACACCCTCAAACCGATGCGGATAACTCGATCCGATCCGAGGTGTCACATTAAGGCCACTGGTGTGACCCACAATAAAAATCCAGGAAAATTTATTTTTTTTGTTAAAACTTATATAATCATAAAACAATTTAAAATTAAAATACAAGTTCCATACTTAGTATAAAAATCAAATGTGACCTACATACCCCTAATCACACTTGTACCGTACTCTGCAGGAAAATTCGAATGAAACTTCCAATACCAAAGTTGATAGTTGCATTGTGTAACATCCCAAAAAGTGGGCTATTGACCAAAATGTAAATTTTGAAAGTTTGATGGTCAAAGTAGAAAATTGGGAAAAGTTTAAAGACATAAATGGTATTTTTTCCATAAATAATTTCATTCCATAAATAGATTTATTTAGTGATAAAATTATAAATTTGATAAAGTTTGGTGACTAAAGTATAAACTTTGAAAAGTTTAGGGACCAAAATGTAATTTTAAAAGTTAAAATGGGTCACGAAAATAAGAAAATAAAAATATTATTTTCACATTTTTAAAATGTTAGAAAATAATATTTAATGTTTTATTCCATGTTTAATTTGAACCTTTGGATTAAGGTGACTGAATTGTAATTTTTGGAAATTGCAAGGGAAAAATGATAAAGTGGAAAATATTTTGTCTATCTTTGACTATTGGAAGATGATAAGGTTACTGTAGCTTGGTATTAATGTAAATATCAAGTTCACTAAGGGTAAATTAGTATATATATATTTTAATTTCAAGGGTAAATTAGTACTTTAGTATTTAATGAATTTTTAATTCATTAAATATTAAAAAAAGTTGATGAATTATCAAATCTTCATCATCTTCTCCAGCATCAATACGTGAGTTCTCCTCCAAGGTAAGAAAATATTTCTTTTCCATTTTTGGCCAATTCTTTTCGAATTCGAGTTACGTCGTGAACTAGGAAAGTGATCTATGCGAAAAACGCTATCATTTGGTACCAATTTTTCTTTCTAATCTTGCTGGATTTCAAAAATCTCAAATCTAAGGGTTTATGTTCATGATAGGATTCAAGAAATTGATGATAAATCTCGATGAATCAAAGGTTATAGATTCATTTCCAAGCTTGATTTATGGTTAAAACATGTTCAAACTTTCTAGAAATTATGTAAAATTCGGCCAAATTATAAGTTGGAGAACTTTGTGTTCTGATGAGAGTTGATTAGAAATATGATTGTAAAGATTTTATAAGGTTGATTGAAAGTTGATTTTATGCTTGAATCGAATCAAAATCGAGTAAAATCATGAAAAACATAGTTTTGGAACTTTAAACCATTAGGCTTTGGTCTTAAAGGATGAGAAAAATTATGGAAAAATTATATAAGGTCTGGAAATAATGTAGAAAGTATTTTACAAGCTTTTAAAAAATTTAGGGACCATTTTATAATTTTTGAAAAATTAAGGAACCAATTCGTAATTTTTTAAAAAGTTGAGAATGGTTGTATAATTTTCTAATAGTTGATGTACTATGCTGGAAATTGTTGTTTTGGGATTGAAATGAGTATTTAGATGTGAAATATGGCCATTTTGGAAGTTTGAAAATATTAGTGATTTAAGTGCAACATTTACATAGTTGGGGTGCTCAAAGGTAATTGTACATTTGTAAAAGTAATTGGTGGGTAATAATTCCAGTACTAGAATTACTTGAATTTCTTGATTTATGGGATTTTTGGTATTTAAAATTTAAGTGATAAAATGGTGAATGACCATTTTATATAAATTGGAAAAGTTAGTGCCAATATTAAAAGGAATTATTAAGTGTTAACTATTTTGATAGAAAATGAGTTTCAAGTATCTTATGGATTTTGTTTTGGGGATGTGTTTATGTTAGTACAATACTAACATATGTATCGTTATGAAATTGTGATTTGTATAGATCGGGATTGATTTGTGACTAAGGCAAGTCAAGTATAAAAAAAGGGTTATTATGGATCACAGTGAGGAACACCTTTTGGATATATAAAGTGTCAAGGTGAGTGCATATTTAATTTGTACCTATGTTATAGAATAAACATTGGCTTGCGATGAGCCAGTGATAGAGTTACTATGGTAAGAAGTGACTCCTAAAATGTTATTTGATTTATGATGCATGCATAACATTATATATGAATGTTTTATACATCATTGGGTATGATTTGCAATAAGTCTATTTCCCATGTTTGAATACATGATTCCATAAGCACAAGCATGTGATTGATATGATTATTACGTGTGCATGAGTACATGAAAGTGGGTATATATGTCATATGTTATTATATGTGACATGATTTACATGATTACATGTATATGCGATATGTGATATTGAATTACATGAATATATGAGAATATGATATCAGTTGTGTGATATGTTTGACATGTTATTTATGTGAGATGATTGATGTGAACATATGAGAATAAAATATGAGATACATGAATCTAATATATGTGAATACATTTATATGTGAGCAAGATATGACATACATGTTTATATGAACACATGAGAAATGATATAAGCTATATGATACGATCTACATGATTACATACACATGTGATACATGTGAGATGGGTTATATGAAAATGGATCTATGAGATCATACAAGAATGTTATACTATGATCTATGATATCATACAAGAATGTTATATGCCAATGATCTATGAGATCATACAAGAATGACACAAGTGATGTGAACTGTTAAAAATGATAATGCCCATGTTATGTGATATGAGAGCTAGTGGTATAGTTGGCATGCCAAGAGTCGAGGGTTCTACGTGGTCATTCGGGACATATATATAATCCTCTGGAACATATACATGGTACTTTGGTACATTTATTTGATCCATTGGAATATGTATATGGTTCTTAAGGAGTGGTCATACGGGACACAGATGACATCCTACGGGATGATAGGTCATTCGGGACATACATGTGGTCCTTCGGGATATATATGTAATCCTTTATAACATACATGCGGCTCTTCGGGACACATATTTGGTCCTTTGGAATATATATGTGATTCTTAAGGAGTGGTCCTTCGAGACATATACGAGATCCTTCGGGATAATTTTTACGTGACCTAATGGGACACTATACAAGCTGTGGAGCCAGCATATGTGTGCACAACCTCAAAATACTCACATTGCTTAAGTTCTCAGTACGGTACATGGGATTATAAAAGATATCAGTACTAATGCATGGACTAATACATGAGATTATAAAAGATATCAGTAATGTACATAGGCCTATAAAAGATATCAAAAGTATTTGCATTATTATATGATATCGTGTTATTATTGTTTACACTGAATCACAAGTGTACACGGGCTAGTACATGGACTATTAAAGTGATAACATAAATACACTGCATGTGATGTATATGCTTGGTTATATGAAATACATTACATATATGTTTGGTTATATGAAATACATTACATAATTTATATGTGATATTGTGTGTATTGTTGGGTGAAATGTATTATACGATATGTTACAATTGTTAAGTACAAGATGACATGTTACAAATGTTATGCATACGATAACATGTTTTAAATGAGTTAATGATAATGATAGAGATCATGATATTGATGTTGATGTTAATGATTATGGTATCATGATAATGATGTTGATGTTGATAATGATAGCATATGTACATGTATGCATTATGTTATATGAAATGTTCCATGGTTTTTATTCTATGCTTTATATGCCTCACTAAGTCAACGACTTAGCATGTGATTGTTTCACACGTAGGTTCCGAGAAGAAAGAGAATGATAAAAGTTAAGAAAGACATGTTAGTTTCTCCTTTCCAAAGACCAGACCAGAAAAGAATTGAATAGTATTTATTTTGTAAACTGATTATAGTTAGCATGTAAATAAAGATTTGAATCCGCTATGCGCTAAATAATTTATATAAATTATCCAGTCTTATTAGGTGAAAGTTTTAAAATTATTCACTATTTTGTACAAGTAAATGTTTTGAAAAGTCAATGTGACACCTCAGATTTGTATCCGGGTACGGTACAGGTTGGAGGTGCTACATTTAATGGCATCAGAGCTAAGGTTTAGTCGATTATAGGCTTAAACCAAAGTCAAAAGTTTTTAAAAAGTATACATGCCAACACAAAGTGAAAAAAAAATTCTGATATGATAGTGTAAGGAGTGTGTTTTCTTTTAAAGAGAATATTTTTTATGATGTTGAATGATATTCTGACGTGTTTCCAATTTTCTACTCCTTTAACTCATAGTATGAATGTATCGAAAGAGTTAAAAGGGTTAAGAGCACATGAGTTCAAGGGTGGATTTGAGGAAGGTTTTGATGTTATAGACCTTTGGATAAATGATATGAAGATAATGTTAGAAGGTTTTTATTTCTCCAAAGTGGAGAAGTTTAATTGAGTAGTTTCATTACTACGTGGACAAGCTAGAATATGGTGGACAAATGTCACCATGAGAATTTTAAAAGATCAAGTGACATGATTATTGTTTGTATAAGAGTTCAAGAATAATTATATCGAGGACCAGTTTATAAGACAAATGTAAGCTTAATAAGTTAAGCATATTTGTGGCTGAGTTATTAGTGAATCAAATGATTTTGAGTTTGATTGAGAATAGATATCAAGTCCATAAAACTTGATAGAGTTACCCTTTGAAGGTAAATTTACGAAGATGGATTGTATACCATTCCATGTGGCAATGAATTATTGTTTAGATTGAGATGGAATCTCAAGAATTTGAAAAGTTTCAAGTTCGTGATGATAAGAAAAAGAGTTTACTAGTTTGATTTTAGCATTAACTGCTATAAAGTTATTGCTACAAATTGTCAATTCTTTTTATTGAACAATGTGGACATTTAGAGTTTCATTTGATATGGAATATGTTTCAACTATTCGAGAATAATTTCTATGGATCTGGAAAAGTTATACAGATTACCATAGGATTGAAAAAAGGAATTCTAAAGTAGAGATATTCAATTCAACTTTATAAAAAGTGTTATTATTGCAGAAGACCAATGGGTCATGATACAAGTGTTAGTCGGACAAATAGTAAATGTCCAATAAAGATTTAGGAGCTTATGTTACTGGTAAATCTTATGAGATTATCATTAAAGAGTTTTAGATCATTTTGATCATAAGTTGGTTGTCTCTGCATTAAGGTTGGGTTAATGGTCGCTAGAAGCGATTAATTTAGAAAGATGCAGAGAAATTAAAATTTTAATGATTGATGAAAAAGTGAAATCATCGCTAACGTGATATCAACAATGGTTACGATTAAGATGATGTAAAAAGGATGTATAGCTTTTCTAGCTAAGGTGATAGATACTAAAGTATATAAAGTAAGATCATATGATATTTCCATGACTCAGGAATTTCCATATGTTTTTTTTATTTATTATTTGGGTTATCTCCAGATTGAGAGGTGGAAATTCAATATTTATGGTTATCAAGGCATTAATCTTGTATCTATGGGTTCGTATCGAATGGTTGTGATTGAGTTGAGAGAATAAAGAACCAATTGCAAGAATTTCTAGATCTAGGATTCATTAGACCGAGTATTTCAACTTTACTTGGATTAATTTGAGGTGGTATGTATTGATGACATTCTGGTATACTCGAAGATAAAGATAGAGTATGATGCTTATCTTCGTACTGTGCTCGAGATACTTAAGGTAAAAAATTTATATGTCAAACTGTCAAAGTGTGAGTTTTGGCTGCCATAAGTTGTTTTTCTTGGTCATGTTGTCTCTGCAGAAGGCATAAGAGTTGAAAAAAAAGAAAAAAAAAGAAAAGAAAATGAAAAAATAGAAAAAAATGAAAAAATGAAAAGAAAAAGAAAAAAAATGAGAGATGCTTAAAAAATTATTTGTTTGTGAAAAAATATGAGGCTAAAGACTTTGAAGTCAAATCTGATGAGTGTCTATTTTATTGAGGAATAATTTGTATTCCTCATAATGATGAGTTGAAGAAAGATATTCTTTCTGAGCCACATTATAGTCCATTGACTATACATCCAAGTTGGAACAAAATGTATCAGAAATGTAAGAGTCATTTTGGTGGCCGGTTATGAAAAGAAACATTACTGAGTTTGTTGCTAGATGTTTGACGTGTCAGAAAGTTAAATCTGAACATCAAGTTCATTCAATATTGTTGTAACCAATCTCTATTCTCCAATGGAAAAAGGAGAATGTGATAATGAACTTTGTGATGGGGTTACCTCTAACTCTGAATAAAAGCGATTCGATTTGGGGTGATAGTTGATCAATTGACCAAGTAAACATACGTTATTCCTGTTCAATCTGATTTTTCTACTGAAAAGTATGTTGAACTGGTATGAATTCAAAGATCGGAGTATTATTAGTCCAAATTTGATTTAAGATGTAAAAGAGAAAGTTTGGGAGATTCAACATAATCTCAAAGTGGCATACGATAGATAGAAGTCATATGTTGATCATAAAAGAAAAGAAATTAAATTTCAAGTCAGAGATAAAGTATTCCTGAAAGATTCGACTTGGAAAAAGATTTTTCGTTTTGGGCGAAAAGGGAAACTAAGACCTACATTCATTGGACCTTATGAGATCTTTAAAAGATGCGGATCTCTAATATAATAGGGAAATGCAAATAAGATATGAGTAGACAATTTCTCATCTCTTTGTGCAGTGAAAATTCGAGGACGAAATTTCTTAAGGGGAAATATTTGTGACATCCCAAAAAGTGGGTTATTGACCAAAATGTAAATTTTGAAAGTTTGATGGTCAAAGTAGAAAATTGGGAAAAGTTTAAAGACATAAATGATATTTTTTCCAAAAAGAATTTCATTCCATAAATGGATTTATTTAGTGATAAAATTATAAATTTGGTAAAGTTTGGTGACCAAAGTATAAACTTTGAAAAGTTTAGGACCAAAATGTAATTTTAAAAATTTACAAAATGGGTCACGAAAATAAGAAAACAAAAATATTATTTTTCAAATTTTTAAAATGTTGGAAAATAATATTTAATGGTTTTATTTCATGTTTAATTTGAACCTTTGGATTAAGGTTACTGAATTGTAATTTTTGGAAATTACAAGGGCAAAATGGTAAAGTGGGAAAATATTTTGTCTATCTTTGACTATTGGAAGATGATAAGGTTACTGTATCTTGGTATTAATGTAAATATCAAGTTCACCAAGGGTAAATTAGTATGAATATTTTAATTTCAAGGGTCTCTTCCAAGGTAAGAAAATACTTCTTTTCCATTTTTGAGCCAATTCTTTTCGAATTCGAGTTACGTCGTGAACTAGAAAGTGATCTATGCGAAAAACGCTATCATTTGGTACCAATTTTTCTTTCTAATCTTGCTGGATTTCAAAAATCTCAAATCTAAGGGTTTATGTTCATGATAGGATTCAAGAAATTGATGATAAATCTTGATGAATCAAAGGTTATAGATTCATTTCCAAGCTTGATTTATGGTTAAAACATGTTCAATCTTCCTAGAAATTATATAAAATTTGGCCAAATTATAAGTTGGAGAACTTTGTGTTCTGATGAGAGTTGATTAGAAATTGATTGTAAAGATTTTATAAGGTTGATTGAAAGTTGATTTCATGCTTGAATCGAATCAAAATCGAGTAAAATCATGAAAAACATAGTTTTGGAACTTTAAACCATTATGCTTTGGTCTTAAAGGATGAGAAAAATTATGGAAAAATTATATAAGGTCTGGAAATGATGTAGAAAGTATTTTACAAGATTTTAAGAAATTCAGGGACCATTTTGTAATTTTCGAAAAGTTGAGGGACCAATTCGTAATTTTTGAAAAAGTTGAGAATGGTTGTATAATTTTCTAATAGTTGATGTACTATGCTGGAAATTGTTGTTTTGGGATTGAAATGAGTATTTAGATGTGAAATATGAACATTTTGGAAGTTTGAAAATATTAGTGATTTAAGTGCAACATTTACATAGTTGGGGTGCTCAAAGGTAATTGTACATTTGTAAAAGTAATTGGTTGGTAATAATTCCAGTACTAGAATTACTTGAATTTCTTGAATTTATGAGATTTTTGGTATTTAAAATTTAAGTGATAAAATGGTGAATGACCATTTTATATAAATTGGAAAAGTTAGTGCCAATATTAAAAGGAATTATTAAGTGTTAACTATTTTGATAGAAAATGAGTTTCAAGTATCTTATGGATTTTGTTTTGGGGATGTGTTTATGTTAGTACAATACTAACATATGTATCGTTATGAAATTGTGATTTGTATAGATCGGGATTGATTTGTGACTAAGACAAGTCAAGTATAAAAAAAGGGTTATTATGGATCACAGTGAGGAACATCTTTTGGATATATAAAGTGTCAAGGTGAGTGCATATTTAATTTGTACCTAAGTTATAGAATAAACATTGGCTTGCGATGAGCCAGTGATAAAGTTACTATGATAAGAAGTGACTCCTAAAATGTTATTTGATTTATGATGCATGCATAACATTATATATGAATGTTTTATACATCATTGGGTATGATTTGCGATAAGTCTATTTCCCATGTTTGAATACATGATTCCATAAGCACAAGCATGTGATTGATATGATTATTATGTGTGCATGAGTACATGAAAGTGGGTATATATGTCATATGTTATTATATGTGACATGATTTACATGATTACATGTATATGCAATATGTGATATTGAACTACATGAATATATGAGAATATGATATCAGTTGTGTGATATGTTTGACATGTTATTTATGTGACATGATTGATGTGAACATATGAAATAAAATATTAGATACGTGAATCTAATATATGTGAATACATTTATATGTGAGCAAGATATGACATACATGTTTATATGAACACATGAGAAATGATATAAGCTATATGATATAATCTACATGATTACATACATATGATATATGTGATATGATATGAACCTATGTGAGATGGGTTATATGAAAATGGATCTATGAGATCATACAAGAATGTTATACAATGATCTATGATATCATACAAGAATGTTATATGCCAATGATCTATGAGATCATACAAGAATGACACAAGTGATGTGAACTGTTATAAATGATAATGCCCATGTTATGTGATATGAGAGCTAGTGGTATAGTTGGCATGCCAAGAGTCGAGGGTTCTACGTAGTCATTCGGGACATATATGTAATCCTCTGGAACATATACACGGTACTTTGGTACACTTATTTGATCCATTGGAATATGTATATGGTTCTTAAAGAGTGGTCCTACGGGATGATAGGTCATTCGGGATATATATGTGGTCCTTCGGGATATATATGCAATCCTTTGGAACATACATGCGGCTCTTCGGGACACATATTTGGTCCTTTGGAATATATATGTGATTCTTAAGGAGTGGTCCTTCGAGACATATACGAGATCCTTCGGGATAATTTTTACGTGACCTAATGAGACACTATACAAGCTGTGGAGCCAACATATGTGTGCACAACCTCAAAGTACTCACATAGCTTAAGTTCTCAGTACCGTACATGGGATTATAAAAGATATCAGTACTAATGCATGGACTAATACATGAGATTATAAAAAATATCAGTAATGTACATGGGCCTATAAAAGATATCAAAAGTGTTTGCATTATTATATGATATCGTGTTATTATTGTTTACACTGAATCACAAGTGTACACGGGCTAGTACATGACTATTAAAGTGATAACATAAATACACTGCATGTGATGTATATGCTTGGTTATATGAAATACATTACATAATTTATATGTGATACTGTGTGCATTGTTGGGTGAAATGTATTATACGATATGTTACAATTGGTAAGTACAAGATGACATGTTACAAATGTTATGCATACGATAACATGTTTTAAATGAGTTAATGATAATGATAGAGATCATGATATTGATGTTGATGTTAATGATTATGGTATCATGATAATGATGTTGATAATGATGGCATATGTACATGTATGCATTATGTTATATGAAATGTTCCATGGTTTCTATTATATGCTTTATATGCCTCAGTAAGTCAATGACTTAGCGTGTAATTGTTTCACACGTAGGTTTCGAGAAGAAAGAGAATGATAAAAGTTAAGCAAGACAGGTCAGTTTCTCCTTTCCAAAGATCAGATCATAAAAGAATTGAATAATATTTATTTTGTAAATTGATTATAGTTGGCATGTAAATAAAGATTTGAATCCGCTATGCGCTAAATAATTTATGTAAATTATCCAGTCTTATTTGGTGAAAGTTTTAAAATTATTCACTATTTTGTACAAGTAAATGTTTTGAAAAGTCAATGTGACACCTCAGATTCGTATCTGAGTAGGGTACGGGTTGGGGTGCTACACATTGTATTAATTCTTTAAACCTGAAATGAAGAGTAAAAGAGTGAGCTTTGGGAAGCTCAGTAATAAAAAACTACCAAGTGATGCTGAAGGACATGCAGATAAATGATAAAGCATAAATTTTTCCTTATTGATTCTGACGTCTACATGTTTTCGGAATGAGCTGAGATTCTACTAATACTTCTTCAAGTAAGAGACATGAAACTTTCAGTTTAAAGGAAACATCCATAGGACCAGGTTCAAGAGATCAGAATAAGGTGTCTAGTGTGATCCCACAAAACCAATGACAATATACCGATCTTTTTAAAAAGTAACAATTGAAAATATATTTTTAAAACCATAATAAAACCCTCCAACTGAACACCGTTTGCAGTTCCTCAGAACTACATCCATAAGGACTTAACCTAAGCACACAACAAAGAAGCCACCCTAAGGGAGTACCTTAGGGCCTATGGGCCTACCCAAGGGTCTCCTTAGGTCAGTAAGGATTTACCACTTGATCAGAGCTAAACCTCCATACTCCAGAATCCTACCCGTACAGTATCCAGTAAAAATAAGATTTATTAGAAAACTGTAGTATCATGATCGTGATCCTGTAAAATCTCGTAATAGTAACAATAAAATAAACCACATAATTGCCCTTCACCTGTACACCATATACACTCCCATGATTTATCCAAGGGAGTGCCTTGGGGCCTGAGAGCCTACCCAAGAAAGTTTCTTGGGGCCTCAAAGCCTACCCAATGGTCACTTTAGGTCGTAAGGATTTACTAGCTTGATCAGAGCTGAACTCCATTCTCCAGCCTATCCAGATAATGTCCCAATAAAATAATTCAAGTAGTAACCAGTAGATTCAATGATCTATAAATCATGAACGATTATATTTTTCTAGTGAAAATAGGTAATCAGAGAACACGTACTAGGTGGCCATGATTCATAAGCCAATAAATCAGTAAATCATAAATTTTGATGAAACACATTTCAAAACAAATAAAACAGTCATGTAGTACACATGGAACATGCTAGAGGATCCAGTTATTTTCCGGAGGTACTTAGCAATTATCAAGTGGGGGAAACACGTAACTTCTACAACTGATTAAATTCATAAATGAGATCCCTATAAAAAAGGTTTGTTCATTAACAGATTTAATCAACCTTCCAACATTGATGTTTCAAAATTCATTTAAGAATTGAGTGTATTAAAAAGATACTCAGGAACCTTTACATCATATTTTTTAAAGACCTAGAGATAATATGAGTGTTTCCATTAATCAGGCAATTAGGGTTATTTCGAACATTTTAATTTCTGATGGTTTCTTAGTAACTTAATCCAATAAGGGTAAAACAACAATTTATTATTATGAATTTATATTGCATTATCATGACTTCAAGTCAAATCGTTCTAATCAATCTCCACACTATAAAACTTGTCAATAAACCATACTGATATACTTCACGAATAATCACTTTTTAATATTAATTACACTGGTTGAATTGGTCTTTTCCAGAATCATTATTGAACGGAACTAGAGGAGACGATCAGGAATTCGATGGTATTATATTTTTCTGTGATGTATCAGTATCAAAAGACCCAATATACTTGAGTTATGATCTATAACCTTTAAGGATGATACAACATAAGTTTATTGGTGTTTCTAGAATTTATCCAAAGGAACTCACTTATTCCAAGCTGTTAGGATATTTAGGTTATTTCAACACTCGAGGTTACTTCAGTCATCTTCAAGTTCAAGTATTTTAATCCTTTTAGAGTTCAGGGGTATTTCGGTCATTTGAATATCAGGGTTATTTTAGTATTTTGTAGTTTGATGACAATTCAGTAATTCCTTTAAATCCAAAAATATGCACTTTTTCTGATAATTGGTCAAGTATGTCCTTTCTGAGTTATTTTTCACATTCAAGGGAAATCTTGGCATTTTTACAGTACAAGGGAATTTTGGTCAAATTATAATTCAAGGGTATTTCATTTATTTCCTTCCGTTCAGTCTTTCCATTTAATTAATTTTTCCGAATAATTCAAACATGAATAGTACTTCTAATAGTTTAGTCTTTAGGTGCTTTCTGATAAATCAACAATTATAGGTCTTGTACCTTCTCAAATGTTAGGATCCGATTATAATGACTATCTGAGAAGATTGAGAATTTAACAGATGAAACAATAATTTATCGAATTAAAAATATGAATTCTCAAGGTACTTTCGCTATCAGGTCAATCCGGGCCATTTTTACCTCATAGGGGCAATTTCATAATTTTATAATTAAGTAATTTCAGTATTAAAGCTTTTAGCGATGATAAATAGAATTTAGAGATTCTGAGATTATTTGCTCTTCAGACTAATTACTGTACTTGAAATCATTTCTTATCAGTCTTCTTGTGTCGTATACGTGTAATATGAATCTTATTCAGTTTAATTACTTTTTATTGCATTTGGAACGAGTTTAGAAATATATTAGTTACACATATGTAACCAAACTTATTTATCCATGCATCAACCAATGACAACATGTTCCATAAAGCATACATAAAGTAGTAATGTATTACCTCGATTTTTGTGCTCTACCGATCGAACATTTAAACTCCATTCGATCAGTCTCAAACTTGAATCCAACATCCAAAAATATCTCGGATACATATAAACAGAAATTACATCAGAAATAGACTTAACTGTGGAAAACGGATCGAATCGGAAAGTAAAATGCTGAAAACAACTTACTAAGATTGAATTTGGAGAAACAGACTTTGAATTCGGACTCAGGATGTCGAAAAACATTAAATATGATTTATTCAAAAAAATTGACTTTGTTTTATCAAAGTCAACAGTCAGACCAGTCAAAGCTAACGGTCAACCGGTCGACGGTCAACGGGTCAGGTCAAAGTCAATATGTCGGGTTAGGTTGACTCAGTTAGGGTCAAATAGACCCGGTTCAGAACGGGTTGGGCTAGTTCGGTCCACCTGGATCGTTTCTTAGAAGAAACCATGGTTGGGGAGGAGCCCCAAGTGCACGCAACGGCGCGTGACGGCGACGACGGGTTAGGGGAAGGAAGTTGGGTACTCCAACATCTCCTAAACAACAACACAATCAAGTTTTACCCAAAATTTCAAACAAAACCATGCCAAAACTGAGAAAAATAATTAACTGAAATATTTCAGGCTTACCCATACCGACGACGACGAAATCGGCGACGACTGAGTTACCCAAGGGCTGAGTTAAGAGCGGACGGCGATGGTGAGTCTAGTGGCAGTGGCGATGAGGTGAGACAATGGTTGAGGTGACCGGAATAGAAGCAAAATGTGCGACAGCGACGGGGGTTTGACGAACTTTCAATCGTTCATTCCCAGCGAACGTCGGCTCCTTTCGACGATCGATCAAAGGGGTTTTGGTTGGAGCGATGCAACGGTCACAATAGGGGGTGACAGAGCGTTGAATGACGATCGGACGGTTGAGAATCAAGGAGGGTCGACGGAGAAGACTTAGGGATTTGTGGATTTAGGGGTTTTCTTTTTGGGAAGTTTGAGGTTTTGGGTATATCATCGGGGTTAGTTTGTCAGATTTGAATTTTTAGTTAAAAACCCAGAACACCAATAATATAAAACATATTTTTATTATTTTATTACCTAAATAGTGCCTTAGCTTAGGGACATCTTTTTATTCTCTTTGGTTTGGGTTTGAAACCCACTGGCCACACTATTATTTTTTTTTGTTACAGGGCGGATGATGGTATAATTTCAGCTTAACTCCTTAAACTTTCTAAAACTTTTGAAACTAAACTCAAATTTTTAAAGTTTTACTATTTGGTCCTCATAAATAATTAAAATTAAATATAAATCAACACCAAAGAAAATTGGGGTGTGACAGTTTATGGGTCCTCACAAGTTTTACAACTAGCATCTTATACTCAAGGCATACAACGAGTATCGAGTTGCCTTACTAGAACAAATCCCAACACTTTCGTCCTCCCACACCACTGTGATGCCGACAGAATATACGTCGTTAAAAACGGAAAGAGAACTCTCAGTCTCTCACGCTCTTGACTGATAAGGACAGAGAATCCTACAGTTTAGTCCCTGGAGTTGTGGTAAGAGTTCCAACAGGAACCACTGTGTATTTGTTGAACCAAGACGACAAGGAAAAGCTAAACATTGCTGTACTAGTCCCCCTGTTAACAACCCTGGAAAATTCGAGGAATTCTTCCCTGCCGGACAATATCCGCAGTCATTTTACCAACACCTAAGCCGTGATGTTCTTGAGGCTGCTCTCAATGTATGTTATTTTTGTGATTTGTCTGATAATTTGTTGGTTAATTGATTGAATCGTGTTTCTTTGTAATAGACACGAAGTGAGCTGCTAGATAGGTTGTTACAAGCGAATCAAAGCCAGCAGGGAATGTTCCGTATAGCCAGCCAAGAGCAGATAAAGACATTGAGCAGAGGAGCCAGTACGCCTAGCGAGAAAGAAGAGGGATTAGCCTTCAACTTATTTGCCCAAAACCCCAAATACTCCAACCAAAACGGAATATTCTTCTAGGCTTGCCCTCGTGAATTCGAGCTACTCCGGGACTTGGATGCTGGTGTCGTAGGACTCGAACTAAACAAAGTAAACTCAAAACCAGTTCCAATACAACTCACGTCGTCATGCTAATAGAAAATTTAAATGAAACCCTTTTTTTTTGGCAGGGATCAATCTTTGTGCCGCACTACAATACAAAGTCTACATTCGAGATCATTGTCACATAAGGAAGCGGCGGGTACGTGGAAATGGTTGTCCCTAGTCTTTCTAACCAAAACTCTCATGGAGAAGAGGAGACAAAAGGGGGAGAATACTGGAAAAGCTCCGAAATAGAAGAGGAAAAGGCCCGAAGAGAAGAGCAAGAGGAAATTGAACGAGAGGAGGAAAAGAGAGGTAGAGAATACTAAAAAATGAGAGTCCTATTATCTGCCGGCGATGTAATAATAACACCTACAGGCCATCCGGTCACATATATTGCATCCCACAACCAGCACGTAAGTTTCATAGCCTTCGGACTCTCAAACCGGAACAACACGAGGATCTTCATAGCCGGGAAGGACAACGTGGTAAAACAAATTGATAGTGAGGTGAAGGAACTCGCCTTCGGCTTCGGGGTACCGTCGAGTTTAATCGATGAGATATTCAACAACCTGCCAGAGTCTTACTTTGTGTCTCGACAGAGCCAAAACGTGGATCTGAAGAGAGTATGGGCAACCCCAAAGCCTCGATCCTGGACTTTGTTCATTTGTTCTAGCTGCTGAAGTTGTAGTTTGATTTCTCTTTTCTGGTGTTTTTCCTTTGATTAAAATAATTGTATTTTTTTCAACCATTAATTAAGATTGCTATATGAGATTAAGACAGTAAACGAATTGAATGTTCACTGAACCGCTCATGAATCGTTCGGCGGAAAGTTTGTTTATGTTCGTTTATTTATTAAACGAACGAACATGAATAAGATTTTGTGTTCGTTTAATTAAATGAACGAATACGAACAAAGGGCTCGTTTGTTCATTTACGTTCGTAAACTTTTGGTAATATGTTCGTTTATGTTCATTCATTTATGCTCATTTATGTTCGTTCGTTTACGATCGTTTATTTTCGTTTGTTTATGTTCATTCATTTTCTTTTGTTTATGTTCATTCATTTATGTCTAGCCCAATCTCTCTAGATCTATTTAAAATATTAAGGACCAATATATTTTAATATGTTACCCGCTAATATTTTTATATTTAATTAATTTTAAACACAAATAAAAAACCCAAAACAATTAAATAAAATATAATCCTAAAATTGTTAGGAAAGAAGAAAAAAATCTATTTTCAAATCTCAATCTTATCTCTCACTCCTCACGCTATTTGGTATTTGTTTAATATTTTTCTTTTTTTTATAACTTATTTAATTTAATATAATTTCATTTATTTGGTTCTAATCAGGATGAATGCTGAATTGACGATTGTTCATAAATGCAAGTTGAAGATTATTGAAGACGTTTGGATTTTAAAAAGATCCTTTTGTTGAATACTTTAAGACTTTAACTTTATTATTTTCATATAGTTTGTTTACTATTTATGCATGCTTTTGTCGTACTCGAACAAATTAACTATGAAGTTGCAACTTATACTAACAAATTTTTATGTGATTATTGTTGTTCTGGTTTATGTTCATTTATTGTGTTCATTTACTTTCGTTTGTTCGTGTTCGTTTATTGTGTTTGTTTATGTTCGTTTATATCTGTTCGTTTATATTTGTTTGTTTATCATTTAAATGAATGAACACGAACACGCTACATTCCTCAACGAACGAATACGAACAAGAAATTTTTTGTTCGTTTATGTTCGTGTTCATTCATTTGTTCGGTTAAAATTAAATGAATGAACATGAACATACACCCGTTCGTAGTCATTCGATTCGTTTACAAGCTATGGACTTCTTTCGAAATAATGATTGTATAATTTATAAGATTCATTTTCTCCATATAAGAGCATGGCATTTAGCCGCAGCCATATCTTCCCGTATATTATCGCAAACAATAGGTTCCAATCATGTTCTTTAATTGCTTACGTATTAACATTTGCTATGTTTGCCTTTAGCTAGTGCAAGAAATTCCTCGTACTTATGAAGTTTGATTAAAAGTTTCTTGATTCCGTTACTGGCTCCAAAAAACCGTAAATCACCATCTATTTATCGGTTGAGACTTTCGAATAGATTTTATCATTTATCGAAGCTTTTAAAGAATCTTTTTCCTCCAATCACATGAGTATCATAACTTCTGCGTAATCAACAACGTATAGATAAAACCTCTGAAAGGTCCACATAACCTATGATAGTGAAATTCAAGATTGGCAACCAAATCTATTTGACATGTTGACCTACGAGTAGTCATGATTATTGTATGCCTGATACCATCGACTAGAGTTATTATAATACCTTATAGCCACAGACGAGAGAAGTGGTCTAATCACTTTCTTCTCATTCTTTACCCTCATCTTCTCACTCTATGTTTTCATTTCTCTCATAAAGAAACATCGACCGATGACTTTTACCTTATTGACGCGACTCTCTACCTAAATCAAAGGGTTGAGCAACCAATGATTGACGAAACGAACTTTCATATCATTAATTGTTGCAGTAAATGTGGACGAGCCTCACGACCTAGAGAATCAGTCGAGATCTACCTAGAATAATTGGTATGGTCGGAGGGTTTGCTGCATCTCGTGACACACACCCCTCTAGCCTACATAAGGTGAGATCTTAAATTTCTGCATCTAAATTTTCAAAATCATGTCTGACGTTTAGTTTTTCTCATTTTAATACCCTCCGTTAAAAAATTAACACATACATAAATTATAAGTTTTAATATGTTTTAGTACCTAAACTTTTATTTTTGTTAAAAACTCAACGTTAGATTTTTAACATGGGTAGTAAAATAAAACAAAAACTAAACGTTAAACATGGTTTTGAAAAAATTGAAAGCTTAGGTATTAAAATAGATCAAAATTGATAGTTTGGGTGTTAAATGTGTAGTTTATCCCTGTTTACAAATTATAAAACAAAGGGTAAATTACACAAATGGTTACTAATATTCGAGTAAGTTTTAGTTTTCTCCATTGAAGTTTCAAAAGTAACAAATTTGTCACTAACGTTTTCGATTTATAACAAACTGGTCACTCATCGTTAGTAGCCGTTAGTTTAATAATAGAATAATAATGTGACATGTTAAACCAACGACTCGGTATGTTTGACGAACGGCCGTCCTCCTCCACCTCCTCTAACCGATTGTTTGACCGACCGATTTCCTTAACTACTAAATGTTACTTAAAAATGTCTTACAATTAAATATCTTGCCCTTTTTCCTTTTTGTTTAGTGTAGCTGGGCTGTTCGATGAAATGCCTCCGATGTTCGACGCATGTTATTTTTGTCGCTCTTTGCTGCTTTTGTGTTTTTTCTTGTGTGATTCAATTGGATTCCAATAAATGTCTCTATCTGCATCATACGATTTGAATTCTTACGCTAGTTTAGAAGTTTTATCACGATTTGATTCAGAAAATCGTTGGAAAAAGCTTGCGGTGCAAAAATTATGGTGAGATAATTGTAGTTTATGAATTTCAAGTGTTTGGAGAATTGACGAGAGAAAGTTGTTTTTTCTTTGACGAAGTGAAACACTTAATACTTCTGGCTTTCACATGTAGAAAGAATAGTTTTGTTTTGAACATATGCTCTACAGCTATGGTCTCTCTTTCACAATTCCAGATTACAAATTTGCACCTAAGACTTGGCAGAAAATTGTGAGATGAAGAAAACCCAGAATTCACTCCAATGTTTGATCTCTGCGTGTGGCAAGAAGCTGCTCAAAGCAACAGTGAAGAGAAACCCAACGGATTCTGATGAGTTCTTAACACTATGGAGCATAGTTGAATCATCGTGACTCTGTTTTCACCCAGAAGAGGAGGAAGACAACTCCCAACACAATGGCAATAGGAGAATAATATCTTATTTTAAACAGTTAAAAATTCAAATGAAAAGAACTCGGTTTTTTTCCCCTTGTTTGAATTACCAAATCATGATCTTATTCGCAAATGATAATGAAATGTAATTTTCGACGGAGAAAATTATGCCAACAGAAAAGCTAAAAGGGACCTTATATTTGATGTTAATTGGTGTAATGTATCACGTCAGTATTTTGTTACGACTGTTAACGGAAAGTAATTAATTTATTATAAATTAATAATATTAGTGATCAATTTTTTACTTTAGAAATTTTAGTGAGAAAAACAAAAATTTATTCTCAAAACATTAATGATCATTCGTATAAATTACCCTAAAAAATATTGATTAACATGATATTGATAATTTAATTATTCACATAGAATGACTCAAAGTTGGAGATTAAAGAGATTAAGGTATAATTAGCTTTCCTTTCACCATAATGGGAATTGACTGTCTGTCTCACTTTCTATGAGCAAAGCTATTTGCTAGAAATAGAAGCCCATTGGAACCAATATGATTTTGCCACACAAGTTCCAAATCTGCTGATTGTGGTTTTCATTTTCCTTAAATATTATAGACCCTTCTATCTGCTTTTATTTATTAAAAACAAAAAGGAATTCATGCTTTTCTTTTCCTGAGTTCTCTGCATTTTGTTTTGATCTTTTGTTGCCCACTCTTCCATATTCCCTGTCCACGCTTCGGTTCATCATCACTGAGGTGAGCTTTTTTTTTTTTTTAATCCCTTCCCCCTCCAATATAGCGTTCATGTTCACGTACTCTTTATGTGTTCCTAGTTTTTGCACAGTAGGTATTTGAAATTATGTTTCCGCTATGGGTTTGCCTTCGTTTTCCTATCTTCTTCTACATTGTCCTTTTTCTGTTGCTGGGTTTATTTGTTTCTGCTTTGTGGACTGGTTTATGCTTCCCCCATGAATTTTTACATGAACGTTATGGTTGATGGTGATGTTGCATTTCAAAAATTTGAAATGTTGGGATTTTTCTGTTTGATTTCTGATTGCATTTCAATTTTCAAATCCATTCAGCTTGATTATCATCATCCTGTTTTATTACCATTTCCCTGTTGTTTTAGTGTCATAATCTTGTTGCGATGTCTGCTTGTTGTTGTTGATGATGATGCTGAAAATTTGTTTTCATTCTTTTTCCGTTGTAACTGTATCTTATACGTGTATGCCTGCTTATATAAGGGATTTATGGTCGGCTATTGTGTTTTCTTGTTTGTTTAGAATCAGTTCTTTTCTTTGGGGTTAGTTATGGGAACGACTGGTGACAGATCCGATGACGAATATTCCGTTATTGGTGATAAAGGAGGAATCGATTTCATCGACTATGCAGTCGATGAATCTGTTTGTAATTTCAATCCGTTTGAGGATGGTCCTCTTGTAATCTCTACACCATTCCCGTTTTCAAATGGGAATCCTCAATATATATCTGTTGGAGCAACTGCTTTCGATTCCATTAGTATCAGGAACACCACTGATGATCCGGTGGAATGCTGGACAAAAATCTATGCATCAAGTCCGGAGAACTCTTTCACTCTTTCTTTGATGAAACCTCCATTGGGGAACTCTGACGAAAATACAAGCCAAGAGTTCATTGAGTTCTTCGATTTAGAGGATCGAATGATACAGCCCGGAGAGACTTTAACCCTTTGGTTGTCCTGCAAAGCAATGGAAATCGGCTTGCATACTACGATAGTGCATTTTGATGTTGAGGGTGAAAGATTGGAAAGAGTGGCCTTTCTCTTGGTTGAAGACAAGATCTCGCGTTCTTTGGCATCTAAAAAGCCATACTCTAGAAGTCAAAGAAAGAAACAATTTTCAGTCGATGAATATGTTACTGGGTCACGCCCGGCAAGGGCAATGGGTCGAGGTGCTCGAAACAAGCTTCCCTGGTATGACATTCCAAATGATATCAGAGAACTGGTTGAGAATAAGCAGACTCCTGGTGCCATAAAAGCCGGCCTTACAAGAGAGAATTATGCAGCTTACTTCAAACATCTCTTAATCCTGGAAGAGTTACAACTAGAGGTAATTCTAATCTTCAGTTGTTTATATGGTTGATTATTGATTTGCATGATATGGAACTGAGAAATCCCTTTTTGTGGATTCAGGAGGACATGAGGGCCTATAACATGGAGAACATCAACATGAGGAAGAAAGGGAAGTACTTATCACTTCAGGTCCCGGGGCTTGCAGAAAAAAGGCCCTCACTTGTTCATGGAGATCATATATTCGTTAAACTCACGTGTGAAGATGATGCTAATGAAGCAACTCGAGTTTATGAGGTCTGGTTTACATGCAAAATACTGTATGCTATTTCCTTTTAACATTAAGTTGCTTCCATCCTCTTTTAGCTGAAGTGTGAACTGTGATATTTGAATTATATTCTTTACATTCTTTGGCCTTTATTGCTTCTATGTCATTCAGGTCTATATGTGGTTTAATGCTTAGATGCTCATCTGTTTTTAAGGCCAAGCTTCTTGAGGTCATTAAAAACTGAAGAGCAAGGCCTTTCTTCATTTTCAGCGGATAATGCATTCTTGTTTTTTGATGCCATCATCAACATAATCTGTATAAACAGGAATGCATATATCATATCTGAATGAATAATACAAACTGGTTTGTCTCAACTCTTAATCATAAATCTCGATATTTATATGTTGCATGATTCTGATCTCTCTCTTAGTCTTGTTCTCTCCCTTTCCTGTTTCATTTGTCATTCCAGTCCTATTGGCTTTATTATTAATCTTTTGGAGAATCTTCTGGCTTTTTGACGAGTGAATGTGGTGATTTTCAGGGTTATATCCATAGGGTAGAAGCTGAGGAAGTGTACTTGAAGTTTGCACTAGAATTTCACTCAAACCACATAGATGAAAATCTTTATAATGTGCAGTTCAAGTATAACCGAATCAATATGCGGAGGCAGTACCATGCCATCGATGCTACAAAAAGCCTAGATGTAGGTCTCCTTTTTCCATCTGAGTCACCCGAAAGTAGGGTTATCGAAACCACTCCACTAGTGCCCATCTGTTGTACACTTAATGAGGAGCAGATGTGTTCAATTGAGATGATCCTCGGCTGCAAAGGAGGACCACCTTATGTGATTTTCGGGCCACCAGGTACAGGGAAAACCATGACAATAGTGGAGGCAATCCTCCAGCTCTATCAAACCCAAAAGTCTTCTCGAATTCTCGTGTGCGCACCTTCAAATAGTGCGGCTGATTTCATTCTAGAGAAACTCCTCAATGAGGAATCTGTTGAGCTTAAAGAGAATGAAATATTCAGACTAAACGCAGCTACGCGGCCATATGATGATGTCAAACAGAATTTTCTTAGGTTTTGCTTCTTTGACGAGCTTATCTTCAAATGTCCTCCGCTTAGAGCTCTCGCCCGCTACAGAATCGTGATATCAACTTACATGAGTTCCTCCCTCCTGTATGCAGAAAGTGTTAGTAAAGGTCATTTTACTCATATTTTCTTGGATGAATCAGGTCAAGCTTCAGAACCGGAAAACATGATCCCTTTAGCGCACCTTTGCCAAAAAGAGACTATTGTTGTGCTTGCTGGGGACCCAATGCAGTTAGGTCCGGTCATATACTCCCGAGAAGCTGATGATTTTGGACTGGGGAAGTCATATTTAGAAAGGCTGTTCCAACATGAGTGTTACTCTAATGGGGATGAAAACTATGTGACAAAATTGGTTAGAAATTACAGATGTCACCCCGAGATCCTGTATCTCCCTTCATTGCTTTTCTACAACGGTGAATTAATCCCTTGCAAAGATGACACAGGTTCGTTACTGAATTCAGTAAAGTTTCTTCCTAACAAGGAGTACCCTGTCTTTTTCTTTGGTATACAAGGCTGTGACGAGAGGGAAGGAAGTAATCCGTCATGGTTCAATCGGATTGAAGCTAGCAAGGCTGTACAAATTGTTAGTAGTTTGATAGCAACCGGGATTCTCAGCCAGGAAGATATTGGGATTATAACCCCCTACAGGCAGCAAGTCCTCAAACTACAGAAGGCCTTTGAGAGCCTTGACACACCAGATATCAAGGTTGGCACTGTTGAACAATTCCAAGGCCAAGAACGGAAAGTTATCATCATATCTACCGTCCGATCAACAATCAAACACAATGAGTTTGACAGAATCCATTGTCTGGGGTTTTTGAGCAATCCTAGAAGGTTTAATGTGGCCATTACCCGTGCCATAGCTTTGCTTGTTATTATTGGAAATCCACACATAATTGCCAAGGTATCGATCTTCACTTGCGGTGTTCATTTACTTTCGAGTAATCATTAGTAAGACCTTGTATGACTAAGAAGAAGACATAGTCGAGGATCTTAGTTTATTTATACTATATTTTCAATTCTCTGGAATAATGTAGACGAAAATTTGCTAATCCGGTGTATAGATCCTCAGAGTCATTGCATAATTTTTCTTTGTTTGGCTTGCTGATGAATCATAAATGAATGGCAGGACCCATACTGGAGCCAGCTTATATGGCGTTGTGTCGATAACAACTCTTACCAGGGCTGTGCTCTGCCCGAAAAGCAAGAAGTGTACGTCGATGAAGTTCCAGCATCGGAGGAATGTCAGATTGTGATGAAAGCAGCATTGCTGAAAGATGGGGTGAATACACAGCGGAAACCGAAAATGTCAAAACTTGGACAGATGAAGCCGACTGGACCGACGGGTGGAAATGTGACACATGAGGGGTCTTTCACTTCTATTTTTCTGCCATTCTTTCATAGGGGGGCCTTTGCTTTGCTGCTTTTGTTTCACAGTGATAAATGTGATGAACTCAAGTGTTTCACTTCAAGTGACACAATATGGCCTAATGGTAAAGCAAATGGGAAAGACGACATCTTCATACACTATCATTTTGCTGATTACAAAGTGTTTTATTCACATCAATAGTATAGATTGAATGAAATTGAGAAATCTACACTACTTTAATACTAGGATTCAATGTAGATTAAGCAGGAAAATCATCATTCCAAGAAGGAACCAACTTCTTTGCTTCCAAACCCGGTTTGTTGCAGAAGTAAACATAGCTTGTTCTACCGAGGAACTCGGTGGTGTTGGCAACCTGACCACAGGTTCCGGAGGCAAGTCCGCCAAATCTGACAAATCCGATGAATCGGATGGTTTCGATGTCCCTGGATCGGTGGTGCTTGGAAATGGCGGCAACGATGGTCAACCCATCGCATGATCATAATTAAGAATTGCACGATTACGTTAATCAAAGCGTTAAAAGCCACTAGTTTTCCTAATCAAATCAAAAGGTTAAAGGCCTTGAACCTGATGAATTCTTAATCAAGAAATCAGTGAATCAAGCAATTGGGCTAAAAAGATGAAAAACCTGAAGAGCAGAGCGAGTCCAGAGAAGCGACGCCGTTCTTGGCCGTGCAAAAAGAAGACAGTGAAGCAACCCTTTCTTTGTTCAACAGGAAACCAAATATCAATGGCTGCCGGAGGACGTAACAAAAACAGTAACCGTCGCCGGATTCAAAAGCAGAAGCGAAGACGTCGCAGCACTGTGGAGCAACGGAGTCAGAGGCATTGTTTGGAGGGTCCGACACGAAGGGCAGGCAGGGTGAAAACGCCACCAGCTCGTCCACGCAGCCTTCTTGCTGAGGTTCTGGTGGCGGTGGCTGCGCCGCCGCACCAAGGAGGAGCAATAAGAAGATGTTCTTCGCAATGGCGCTGAGGGAGAGCGAGAAAGAGAAACAGTGGGTTAAGGCTGTTAATAATGTGTTACGGAGAGGGTGTTTAAGTAAATTCGTGGAGGAGTGTGGCGGGAATGGACGTTAAGTTAGTCCTAATTAAAATATTTCTGTTAATTAAAACTAATGGATATAAATTTTATTTGAGGGTAAATTATGCATTAGTACCTAAACTATCAGTTTTGATTCATTTTAGTATTTAAACTTTCAATTTTTTAAAATCATACCTAACATTTAGTTTTCCATTCTATTAGTTTTGTTTGGTCCATTTTATTACCTAAACTTTCAAAATTTTCAAAACTTAACGTTAAATTTTGAACGGGTATTAAAATGAAACAAAAATTAAAGTTTTAACAGCGGGTAGTAAAATGAAAAAAAACTAAACCTTAGTATGGTTTTAAAAAATTGAAAGTTTAGGTACTAAAATATATCAAAAATGATAGTTTAGATACAAAATGAGTAATTTATCCTTAATTGAAAAATTAAGTCAATGATTAAATTGTTGGTTTACTAAAATAAAGTATTAAATTCCTTAAATAAAATTAAGATATTAAAATAGTTTGTTTACTGAAATAAGATATTAAATTCCTTAAATAAAATTAAGGTGACGTTTGATTTACTAGAATCTCTTAAAATTATGGGGAATTGAAATCCAATTCTACTACTTTCCCATGTTTGGTTCAAGTTTTCAAAGGGGAAATTGGAATCCAATTACATCAAGCGAGAGAAAGTAAATTACATCCATAACATGATAGAATTGAAATCCTCTAGAGGAGGGAATGTGAAATTTAACCATACTACCCTCATCAATCTTTTGGCATTCGGGTCGGATTTTTTTTAAAAAAAAAAACTCGGGATCAAGTCGGATTTTTTAAAAAAAAATACGGGTTCGGGTCGGGTTTTTTTAAGTTTGATATTCGGGTCGGGTCAAGTTATTTTTTAAAATTTTAGGATAGGGTCGGATTTTTTTAAAAAAATTGGGGTCGGGTCGGGTTTTTTAAGTTTGATATTCGGGTTGGGTTTTTTTAAGTGTGATATTCGGGTCGGGTTCGGGTTCGGGTTTAGGGTGAAAAATACCCGACACGACCCGAAAAAATATATAATTTTACCTTATATATTTAAGAATAATTACAATAATACCCCTCTATATATAATTTTTTTCAATTAAGTCACTGTTTTTATTGAATAAAAATATTTTTTTTATTATTTCGGGTCGGGTTTCTAATTTATATATTCGGGTCGGGTCGGGTCTCGGGTAGAGGTTCCCTTGTTCTTAGGTCGAGTGGACCAAAACCCCGACCCAACCCGACCCATGGCCATCCCTAATTGGATGATTTTAACTTATGATATTTATTAGTATGATTTTTATAATTTATTGAAATGAATAATCAATTAATAAAATAAAAATTTAATATTTTTTAAATATTTATAATATATTGCTACATGTAAGTTATAAAACAAACTAAAATTAAGCAAAAAAAAACAAGAAGGGCAATTCTGTTATTTTACATTACTGAAATCAAATTCATCTGATATGTCTACGAACCAAATAGAATATGAATTAGATTCCAATTCAATTTCCTGCCAACCAAACAGGTTTCAAATTCAAATTTTAATTCATTCATAGATTCTAATTCCCTCATAAACATTCCAGCGAACCAAACACCTAAGAGTTCTAATTCTGACATTATGAATGAAGTAAATTAAATTGGGAGAATCACTCTTATAAAGAATATTGACAACAATTAATTTAAATTAATCGACTAATAAAAAAATATTGAATTCTGACATTATGAATGAAGTAGATTGAATTCGAAGAATCACCCTTATAAAAATATATTAACAATAAGTAATTTAAACTAATCAATAAATAGAACAAATATTGATAATTAAAGTAATATATTCTATTTAAATTTACTTATAAATTGTATATAAGCATCAATAGAAAAATATATTTATTAATTTAAATAAAAATCGGATACATTGCGGCCTAGCAGTACTCCAATGTTACAAATCCTAAAGTTAATACCAAAAGGGTTGGTGGGAAACTATAAGAGGGGTTGGCAGCTGATGGGGTAACACCAGCCCGGCTTCCTGTGGTGGCTTTCGGAGGACCTCCAGAACTTGTTGTTAATTATGGTGGGGTTAACGCCAGCGTGGTGTCGGAATCCAGTGCTTCAGCTGACGGTGTCGGTTCAGGCACAATGGAACATGTGGGGCTTAAAGATGGCGAAATTCCAGGAGCGAGTGTGGGTGATAATGAGAAGGACCCGGAGCAGGAATAGGCACACCGCCGGCCGCTGCAAAACAAAGAAATATTTTTATTAGACCGAATGTTAAGAACATGTACAACTGCAATATTGATGTTCAATAGACATGAAACCAGGACCATAAAGAGCAGGATGGACCGACGCCCCCAAAATTTTTATAAATTTGTCTACTAATATAGAATCTTCTTGTGTTCATCCCTGATCAGGATTCCATTACAATGTTCCACGTAACTTTGCATTGTAGAGGGGCATGTCACAAGCTCGGGGAAGAGATATGGCAAGGGTACGGTTGATAGGTATCCGGAAAGGGACGCTTCCGGTGACGATGAGGCACACACAGTCCATGCCACCACTAGTGAGGTTCTTAAGAGAGTTGCAACAATCCGCGCTCGGCGAACGTGAGGAAATTCATGCAGGGCGTGAAGGTCTTGAGCATCGTGGGAGCACATGGATTGTTGATCTGCCCATAAACAGGCAACCAAAACATCATCATCATCGATAAGACCAGAACCGGAACATGGTGAGAAGATGACTTGGAAAACTCCATTGTCGTGATGAGAAGAGACAAAAAGACAGATTATTTGAGTGTTGGAATTTGATGGCTGGGAAGACAAAAGGAGTGGATTTATTTATACGCAGGGAACTGGGTTTAGGCAAGAGAAAAACAGGTGGATTTGAAGCTCAACTATAACTAATTATGTTGAATAAACAACAAAGGAGATTGGTTTAACTACGTAGGCAGTTAATGGACCCTATCTTGACTTGAATTGCTTAATCAAATCAAGAAGCAATCGGCCAAATTTTCCACTTGTTCCGCGTGGGACACATTATATTTTAATAATTGTGTTATATATATATATATATATTAATTTTTGATCCATTGATCAATTAGTTTATATTAAATTTCAGAGGAGGTTAACTAAATTTCTAGGAGGGGCGAAATAGAATTTTAGTAGAAAATACATAGAAAAAATTTAAATGTAAGGTAATTTTAAATTTTCAGGGAGCGACTGACCCTACCCTCTCGGTCCATCCCTACTTGACCACGCAACTATTTGCAACTTTTTTAATAAATAATAAAATGGATGTAATAATCTTTCGAACATATCCTATATTGTAATCACCTCATATATCTCTAGGTATTGGGGCAGTCCATGTAGCCGAATCATAATAATAATTAGAGGTTAATGTGTTACTTAAGTAGGAGATTAATATATTTTATATTTATTTAAATTCAATTTGGTTCAGAATATGAGTTTTAAATTCGTTAATTTTAAGTTTATATTTGTTTAAATTCGTTTCAGGTTTTTATGTTTGAGTTTAGGGTAAAAAATACTCTATCAAATTAATCTTTATATATTTAAAGATAATTGTTAAAATATCTCACTATTTATATTTTTCAATGAGGTCCCTATTTTATATAATAAAAATAAAATTGTGTATATATATTTGCGTCGGACAGAATAAGCCTTTTTACCTTAAAAGTGGAGTCAGATAAAAAAAATTAAAAGTTGGACCAAGTCCAATGAGAAGTGAAGGATAATATACTCGAATCGGACTTAGATAAATTAAAATCCTCATCCGCCAGACCCTTCCCCATCCCTAGTCACCCACCCAATCCACACTTTTGTTTATAGGTTGGTCACCCACATATAATTTTATAAAGCCTTAAGTCTCCATTATTGAACCATTGCAAACGTGTGTGTGTGTGTGTATATATAGTTGACTATTGATCTAGTTCAAAGAGTAGCAAAGTTGGTCACCCACAACTGCCATAATTTGCTTATAGTCTCCTTATAAAACCCTAATACCAAAGTTGCTACATAATTCTCAAAAATCATCCAATAACCCATAGAGAAGCAATATGTCAAACATGCAGATGGCAACATGTTTGTCCTGGTACTTGTAGCCATGCTTTCTGCAGGAACCAAAGCTCAATCAGGTTGCACTAATGTATTAATCAGCATGTCACCTTGCCTCAGCTACATTACGGGAAACTCGTCGACCCCGTCCCGCCAATGTTGCTCGCAGCTCGGGAGCGTCATCCGTTTGTCCCCGCAGTGCTTGTGCGAGGTCCTCAGCGGCGGCGGTTCATTGCTGGGGATCACCATCAACCGGACTCAAGCTTTGGCCTTACCTGGCTCATGCAATGTTCAGACTCCACCTATCAGCAGCTGTAATGGTAAGGGACTAAGGGTTTTGATTAATACTAACCTATTTCCTTTTCAACTTCATTCGTGCATGAATCTAACACCATGATATGATTGTAATCATTATTAGCTGCTTCTCCGATGCCGGCAGATGCTCCGGTTGGATCACCGGAATCTGGCAACAGAGTTCCTATAGGTACATGTACATGATTGTTGTCCCTCTTCAATTTGTTTATTATTAAAGTATTTGTGTGACACAAGTATATTTTATGTATTTTGCAGAAGGCGGATCTAAAACCGTGCCATCCCGAGAGGAAGATGGATCATCACCAAACGGAAGTGCCGCCACCGCGACCACCACCACCAAATTTCACTCTCTTTGCTGCTTGTGGTGATGACCACATTAATACAGTAGTAGCACTTCAATATTCTCATCATCACATTGAATCTTGTCTGATTTTTTTGTCCTATCATGTTAGAAAAACACTTTGTGATGTTCTTGATTTTGTTACTTAGTTTCCCATTGGTTGAGAATACATGTGATGTTTGTATTTGTATACCCCATGTAGGGGTAGATATGATTTTTTTTATTGTTGAAGAGATTAATGGTTTCTCTAGAGGCAAACGGATCATTCAGATCGGGTTTGAGTTGAGTTTTTACGGGTTGAGTTATTTCGGGTCTAGATTATATTCATGTTAATTTTGTTTGGATAGGATCGGATCTGGTTCGAATCTAGTTTGAGTGTACAGTAAATCGGATCGGCTTGGGTATCGGGTCAGGTCAATTTTCGGGTCAGGTGATTATCGAATCAGTTGTTTTTCGATTCAGATCAATATCGAATCAGTTGATTTTTGGGTCGGGTCAATATCTGATTGGTTAGATTTCGGGTCGGGTCAATATTGAGTCGAGTCAATATCGGATCGGTTGATTTTCGGTTTAGGTCAACCTTTAGATCTGGTCAATTTAGGTTAAATTGATTATGAGTCTAATCAAGTAAATATAGAATTATTGATATATTCTTATAAAAAAAATTCTTCTTGTTTGTTAATCTTATATTTTAGGACTAATTTCAATTCTCAATCGTTTAATATTTTGAATTAAACTAACATTTAGATATGATAAATTTATATTTTGACACAAATACGATCCTATAATAAGTATTAGAATTTGTTATCAAAATTTTATATTGATATTGTATGAAAAGTTTATAATGAGAAATATTTATAAAGAAATAAAATTTTTATTTAAAATTTAAAAAAAATTATTAAAATTTTTTATTTTCAATTATAAATTTAAATTTTTAAAAAATAATACATAACTTTATTTGTTAATTTTTAGTCGTAGCATAATTAAACTTTATATTATTTTTATTCTAAATCTAATATTAATTCGTTTATTTTAGTTGTTTTCTATTATTTTGTTTATAAATCTAATATTTTTATTACAAGTAAGATAAATAAACTTGATTTATTATTGTTTTCAATCTTACAATTAAATTCTTACTTTTATATTCCTATTATATAATAACATAAGTAAACTTTCTATTATATTTATTTTAAATCTAATATTTTTTTAATAAATTATACATTTTATTTAAATTAATTTATTATATGGTTCGAATTAATTTTTGTTCGGGTTGCTTTCGGGTCGGGTTAAATTCGTTCGGTTTGTTTTCGAGTCTGATTAAAATTTGGTTCGGTTTCTTTCAGTTTGGGTTAATTTCAGTTTCGGTTCGGGTTACTTTCAGTTTTCTAAATTTTGGGTAGGTATGGGTCGGGTATCAGATCAAATTTGATTATCATATTTAGGTTAATATCATGTATTAGGTCGAGTAAATCGATTCGAATAATCGGGTTCGAATCAAATTTGTCACGTCTAGGTTTCTCTTTCTTTTTTTTTGCTCGACAAAATTAATTTTATTAATAAAACCTAAATAAAGAGCCTCATTAAAAAATATCACTAAACTTAAATGGAGGAAAAGAGTACTCTTAATTAGGGAAAGATACACCACCGAGATACAATTTCGAGCCAAATACAAAAGATAATACTGCAGCCATACCAGGGGCACCAGCAAAACAGTAGGTAAACAAGACAACTAACAGAGAATAGCCCCCAAAGCAAAAGCAGACATGGAAACTGAGTGAACAACAACTTAAACAAGGACAAGCCAAGGACTTATCAGACTATTACAACTCAAACACAGCTCCAAAACGAACCCTCAACAAACCAAGATAAAAAAACAAGCTCCTGGCATAAACAAAAGCAAAAACACAACTCGCAAACTAAAAGAAAATCAGCAGTATTCAATTTCTCGCCACCAAGCTTTAAACAAAGCAATTCTCTTCAATCCTGCAGAAGCAAGGCTCACAGCCATGTCGAAATGAGACCAACTTCAAAACCAAACTGCAAACCCCCCCAACAAAAAAAAACCTGGGAAAATCTTTCAATATCGTCTCGAGCCTGCTTAGAATAATCTTCTTCAACATAGGATAAGTTATCTCTTTAGATATTTGGACTAAGAAAATTCATTCATTTGAGCCTAGGACTCTTCACACATCACTTTAAAGATCAAAGTAACAAATCGAAACCCATAAAGTCCCTTCCAATGTTTCTCTTCCCTTTTGAATAAATTTTATTATGGTTTGTCTATAATATATTTCAAAATAACTTAATTGATGAATTTTATTAATTTAAAGATTTAATTGAAAAACTTAATTAATTTTGAAGCAAGTGGGGAATTACTCCGTTATAAACTGAAATACCTCTAATTCATATATTAAATTTAATGTTTACAGAATGTATATATATAGTGCTAATTACAAAGAAACTGCTTCTAACAAACTTTTAAATAATTCCTAATTATACAGAAATAGCTAACTAACTTCTTTATGCTCAACACTCCCCCTTAAGTTGGGAGGTAAAACACGTCTTTGACTCCTAACTTGGATAACAAATATTCATGTTGTGAAACACCAAGTGCCTTTGTTAAATATTTGCTTGCTTCTCTGAGGTTGGAACAAATCCTGTTTGGATCAAACCCTTCTGAATTTTTCCCTTATTAAGTGACAATCTATTTCTTTGTTTTGTCCTTTCATAAACACTAGATTAGCTACAATCTGTAAAGCAGCCTTGCTGTCACTAAAGATCTTTGTTGTTGGTCATTGCTGATTCCAAGCTCTTCTAGCAACCTTTTAGCCAAACTAGCTCTAAAGTTGTTATGGCCATGCTCCTGTACTCAGTTTCTGTTGAAGACCTTGTTATGGTACTCTGGTTTTTAGATTTCTATGAAATCAATGAGTCTCCTTGTTTAATACAAAAATATGTTACTAATTTTCTTGTCATTGGACATGTTGCCCAGTCTGAATCACAACTTGTTACATGCTGATAATTGCTTGAAGCCTTCAACATAATTTGCAAACTAGGATTCTTCTTGATGTATCTTACCACCCTAAGAGATGTTTTCATGTGTTCTTTATTTGGTTGGTGCATAAACTGACTCAAGTGTTGAACTGAAAAAGCTATATCATGCCTTGTGTGCGTTAAATACAACATCCTTCCAATCAACCTCTCAAACTCTGCTTTTATCAACCAAATATCTTCCTTTTGGTTCTGCTGCTGAAGTGAGTTGTCATAATCCACTGTAGTGAATTTAGAATTGGCATCGATCGTGAAGCATTTGATCATTGTGGTATGCATGGCAAGTTTCAAAGTCGACAATTGTCCCATGATTCAATCTGTGCACTACCCTAAACCAACTTGGTAGTTCATTGTAAGATGCATCTCATTCGCTATGAAGTTTTTTAATGGCATTATGTTTTGCCTTCCATGTTTTCCTGTATGATACGTTATACCCATATTGCGACTGTATAGTTGTCAAAACTTATAAACCAAGAAAATACTTTAACTCACCCAAACATTTCATTTTAAAGCTCATGTGCACAACTTCTTTCAATTCTGCAATCAACTTCACATCATTTCTAGTAATCAATATATCGTCATCATAAACCAAAAGTACAACAATGTTAGCCCCATGTCTTTTAGTAAACATAGAATAATCATGTTTACTTTGATCATAGCCTGCTAAAAGAAAGCTTCTGTAAGCTTAGCATTCCACTGTCTCGAGGCTTGTTTTAGGCCATAAAGGGACTTTTGTAGTCTACATACAACATTCTCCCCTTGACTGCAAAAGCCTTGAGGAAATTCCATGTAGACCTCTTCATGTAAATCACCTTGCAAGAAAACATTGTGAACATCCATCTGCCAATGGGGCCAATAAAAAATGGCAGCAAGGGCAAGAACAAATCGAACAATAGTGATCTTGGCAATATGAGAGAAGGTATCTACAAAGTCAACTTCTTCTCTCTGATTATAACCTTTAGCCACAAGTGTTGCCTTGAACCGTCAACCTCACCTGAGGATTGATCTTAACTCTAAAAACCTATTTATTCACTCAAGTACTTGAATTTCTTCATACATTGCCTTAACCTATCGGGGATCAAATTGAGCTTCTGAAAATTTTGGGTTCAAGGGAATCAGAAATAGAAAAATAAAATATTGTGTATGCTATAGTAAATGAAATAAGAAATGTGATGATATAGGATACTGACCTGGAATAGAAGTGGATTGGAAGGTATAAATATAATCACTCAACCAATATGGAGGTTTAGAAACTCTAAAAGAAGTCCTACTTGACACAAACCTAGGAACAAAAGCAGTATGAACAATATTTACTGAAGCATGAGAAAGATTAGGATAAATGGAAACAAAATCTGGAGAATATTGAGGTAAAATAGAGTCTGAAATATGAGGTGAAGAAGGATCAGGTGAAGTCATGGAAGAAAAAAAGATTCAAAAAACTGAGTCAGAAATATCATGATTAAAGGAAAAAAAAGAAGCAGATTATGGTGAAGCTAACTTAAAAGAAAATATCTTCATGAAAGACAACATCTTGGTTAACAAAAAAGGTTTTAGATTCAAGGTTGAAGAGAATATATTCTTTTTAGTAGAAGAGTAACCAAAAAACACTTAAGGGATGACTTTGGGGAGAATTTATCAACATATTTTGGTTTGGTTGGATAGTACAAACATCCAATAACTTTTAGATTAGACAGATTTGGTGGCTTATGATAGAGCATCTCAAATGGTGTTTTCCATTGAAGAACAGATGATGGTAGTCTATTAATAAGGTAACAAGCAGTGAGCACACACTCACCCGAAAATTTAAGAGAAATATTGGACTGAAATTGTAATGCACAGACAACTTCTAAAACATGTCTATGATTTATTTCAGTAACCCCATTCTGCTATGGGGTACCAACACAATAACTCTGATGAATGAGGCCAATAGAATAAAATAAAGGAGTGCACTCATAATTAGAAAACTCAAATCCATTGTCACTCCGAATGATTTTAACTGAAGCAGAAAATTGGGTTTTAGCCATACAAAAAAATTATTTGAGAGAAGAAATAGCATCATTCTTATGCTTCAACAGATATAGCCAAGTCATCCTAGTACAATCATCAACAATAGTTAAAAAACGATGACCACCATGTGTAGAGACCCTACATGTACCCCATAAATCAATATGAATGAGCTGAAATGACACAGGTGATTGAGAAGTATTAATAGGAAAATGTAACCTTGTTTGTTTAACTAAAGGACAAATAGAACATTTATGAACAATATCTTGCTGAAACTTGACAAAATGAAAAAAATACTTATTCATCTTGGAAAAAGTAGTATGCCCTAATCTAGCATGCCAAATACAAGTAGCGGAATTGATAGAAGCCATATAAGAAGTATCAATAGATAACCAAGAATGATCCAAAGTAGGTGATGAAAAAATAAACAAACCAAAATCTAAGCAAGAGTACTCAAAAAATACAAGCCTTTGGATTCCCTACCAATCCCCTTCAACTTTCCAGTGAAGAGATCCTGTAGGAGACAAAATCAAGGTAAAAGGTAAGAAAACAACCAAGGTCACGAGTAAGCTAGAGACTGAGAGCAAGTTATGTTTAAATTGTGGAACAAAAAGAAAATTTTCAAGTTTACATTCTGGGGGTAAGGAAATAAGATCCAATGTGAGTAACAAGAAATATTTTACCATTAGGAAGATGAATTAAGCGTGTAGAAGAATCACAAGAAACATGACAATCCAAGTTCTTAAAATTGGATCAAATGTGGTATGTAGCTTATGTGTCAATAATCCATTTAAGTGAGACATTAAAATGCAATGAATTGTTCTCCAAAATACTTTCAAGATTGAGAGCATAATCTGTAGATGGTAGCTTGTTCAATAGCTGCAAAAATAATTATACTGCTCTTGAGTGAATAATAGAGCAGAAGGAGAAGAGGGAGTAGAAACGTGATGAGTAGGAAATCCAATTAATCGATAACACTGATCTTTTTTATGTCCCTTAATTTTACAGTAATCACAAGTGCCAGAAAATCGTTTGCAAATAGAAGAACTACTAGAGTTGGAGAACAAAGCCATTGTATCAGGTGTAACAATCACAAAAAGATGAGATTGCTGCGATTCTTCTTGGATCAACATCGAGTAAGCTTGATTAACCATTGGCAGGGGTTGCATGAGCAGGATTTGACTCTGAATTGTCGAATAAGTCATTCAAACCCATCAGAAACTGAAATAACTTCAGTTGAACCAAATGTTTCATGTTTTGCTAGGAGACTACACAATCACAAGCAGTGAAAAGAATTAAAGACTTGCATTCAACCCAAAGCATCTTTAAACGAGTAAAGAAATCAGAAACAGTAGAATCCCCTTGGCAAAGCCTAGTAATTTCATGATGCAAAAAAAAAAGATTCGTGAACCATCGACTTTGTCAAATCGTTCTTTCAGGTTGTTCCAAAAGAAAGAAGCACTCGAGGCAAACACCAGCCCAACTGATAAATCCTTACTAACAACATTAAGAAGCCAAGATAGAACAACAACATTACATCGATCCCACTGCACCTGCAAAGCTTCACTATATGTTTTCCCTGACAAGAACCATTGATAAACCCTAGTTTATTCTTAGCAAGCAACATAATCCTCATCGATCTGTTCCACGCACTGTAATTGTCCAAGCCAACCAGCGGCTGAGAAATGATAATTAACCCATACATATCTGATGGATGCAAGTATAGTAAATTAGTGAAATTAAGTATCTCCAAGGCATAAAGCATTGTTGATAGGAACGGAAAAAATGAAAGCAAAGAATGGGGAAAAGAAACTGCTCAATGAAAAGAAAACGACAGATAGAAAAAGACCCCAAAAAACTTAATGAATCAAGAAAAAAGGATCGAGATTAAGTCTGATACCATGTTAAAACTGAAATACATCTTATCATATATTAAATTTAATGTATATATATATAGTGCTAATTACAAAGAACCTACTTCTAACCAACTTCTAACTAATTCCTAACTATACCAAAATTGCTAACTAACTTCTTTATGTTCAACAGTTATTAGTTCCATGATGTAACCTTGATATTATACTTATATGACGATGTGATAGGGTTAATATTTGAAAGCTGGCGCAAATATACATAAATATTAGGAGTGTTTATCGAGCGAGTCAATCGTGAGTTGGGCAATGCTCGACTCATGCTCGTTAAAAAAATTTATTGCTCAAATCGTTACTCGAATTAAGCTCATTATTCGTTGCTCGTTAGGCTCACCGAAATTTTTATTTATTTTTAACTATAAATAAAATCTACTAATACTATTAAACTTAATATAAACATAAATTAATAAATTTAATGAAAAATTATCAAAAGAGTGAAACAAATTCAAAGTCTAAACACTAAAATAACTATCCATAATACATAAAAAAGTAATAACTAGGGTTTTATTTTGGTGTAGTAAAATAATTAATATTAATAATTTAGTATTTTTAATTATTTATTGGAAAATTAATAGATTAACAATTTATCATTTTTATTATCTATTGGAAAATTAATAAATTAGTAATTTAAATTTTTTTATCATCAAATCAAGTTTGTGAATGAAAAAGGGTTGATTATAGGTGCAAACTACTGTTCTTAAAATCTTTGGTCTGGTAAAAGCAAATAAGGACAACTTTTTGGTTAGCTTGGTTGAGTGGTGGGCTAATAGTAGGTGATGTCCTTTTTGCTCTACGGATTGTCTCTTTTGGAAACGGGCTTCTCGTGGCTGGTATAGCTAAGGTGGATTTGCAGTATGTGGGGGTGTCCTTTGTTCAAATGGTGGATGGGATATGAATTGGTTGTGGAAATCGACTCTAGATTGGTGCTAAATTAGCTTGATAGCCAGCTTCATTGTCCTTGGAGGCTGTGGCTGGTTTGTTTTGAAATTGGAATTCTCAAATCAGATAGGGAAATTCAAAGTTATTCTTGTGGAAAGAAGTTGCAGTGGCTGGCGGCTTGGTGACAGTTGTTGGTTTATCAAGATCCATAAGTTATATATCTGGTTGTTGTTGTGGATTAGCAAGGCAGTATTGGAGGCGAAAGTAGTCTGGCGTGGAATTGATTTCAAGTATTTGTTTGATTTACGTGGGGGGTTTTATTCATTTTTTGTGCAATACAACTCATTAATAGATCCATAAGCTTAATACTCAATTTTTATTCTAAATCCCTCCAGAAGCGTCGTTTATTGAATCAAGCCTTAGATTTGTAGTTAAAGAGAAAAGTGGGAGTTTAAACCAAAATATCAAGGAAAGGAGTTTAACTAAGAAATTGAGCTTCATTTGGGGTTTCTAAACCAAAAGTAGTGTATTCTAATCCTTTAGAGTATTAATCTTTCATAAATTTCAAGTATTCATAAGATTTGAGTATTAAAGTATTTTAGGGTTTATATTTGATACATAATCAAATTACATTTTAGAGGTTAAAAAGACAGTTTTTTTGTTACTTTAAGACCCTAATCAACTCCCTAAGCTTCGAAATAAGATTAGAAACCAAACCAAGGCATTTAGAGTTATTTTTGGGTAATTCCTAAGCATAAATTAACCATTTCAAGGTTCAAGTATCGATATTGTGATGAACAATAGTGATACTAGATGAATTGGGGGATTATGGATTTTAAGCAAGGAGTATCGATATTACCAAGGAGAGTTTTTGATGACAGTGGA